>NC_085141.1:14742559-15064275 GCF_024139115.2 Armigeres subalbatus
ATTCAATCTTTCTGGACAGGAATTCTTCCGGTGTCCTTCCGATTGACACACGAAGCACTTGTGACTTGGACTAACCATCATATAAAACCTTTCCTTTCCTGTTGCATATCACAATCGATGAAGGAATATCATCTTCAAGGTCGATATATACACCCTCACGCCCGTGTACACGTGATCGAGACCCCAAGCCTGCAAGGAACTTTTCACGCACGATTCGATCCACTTTTCCATATTTTCCAAAGACCGAGGACAGTTCTTTGTCAGTGATTTCCGGGTGGAGATCAAACACCCGGACATAGTTTGCCCTGCAACCGTCATACACACTTCAATCGATTTTCCGTCAGCGTATACGAAATTTTTGGTTGGCGCGTTTTTGACTATTGACTCCGTCATTGCCTCCTTCGTTTTGTACTTTATACAAATACTTCGGTTCTCCGTCATTTTATACACTGTTTCGACGTATGCAACATCACCATCCAATTGTTTGACAAAATTTGCAATTTCGCTCCACGACGGGCGCGGAGAATTGGCAGGAAAGCAAAATTGCACGGTATTGATGATTTCCATCATATCGTGCCGTTGCTGTTTGGATATCTTTGCAAACAAATCCAGACGACCAAGCGCGCGAACAAAGAACAATGCTAGTGCACTAACAATAACTCCAAAACGTCCGAGCGAATATAATTCTGCAGAGCTATCTGCAATCGCGTGCGTCGATCACGACAGATAGAGAACAACTGAGTAGGGTTTTCCTTCCAAAGTATAATAGGCGAATCAAGCGGTATTGCGTTCCGACGTCCTCGGAGAATAACAGAAAGTTTGCTTCAGGAAACGCGGTCGCAAGTGTATCAAGAGAGGTTCATGGCGAAATTCCTGGAGTTAGGACACATGCGCAGGGTGTATGTGCCAAACCTACCTGCCCTAGGTGCTATTTACAGCGCCATTCCGTTGCTGGGAAGAGCAGCACAATCACCAAGATCCCGTGATTTTCGATGCGTTCTGTAAGGCATGTTCATGCGTGGCAGTTCAGGGTGCGTTGCTGGGTACAGTAACCCGGTCGGACGGATAGCATGGGTTTTCCGTGGCGACTATTGCCGTCACAGACGACGTTTTGATGGAACATAAGAAGGTGAAAACGAAGAGAAGCGTAATCCGAGAAAGAATCCAGCGTTGGAGAGAGAGATGAAGGAAAGACTTCAGCTGGATCAAGATCCATCCGTGGAGACCTTTGGATTATACGGAGCACTCACGATACGGAAACAGTTCCACGCTCAATAGTGCGGTTGTTTGACAAGGTGAAAGGAAACTAGGCCGAGACTACCCAATTGGATTCCATGGATGCTTAAGAATAAATGGAAACTATAGATTATGAGAAGGATCCCGTGACTGAAGATGGAGTAGGAATACCGGCCAACCCAAACATCGCAATCCATCGCATACTGCGCAGCGGAGACTAGAAGATTTATGAAGAAAAAGTAAGTTATGCTGCGTGCAGCGTGAGTAGGCAGTAGGCTGTCAAGCCACAGCGAAATCTTAGATGAATGAAGCCAGAGCTAGTAGATCGATCATCCATTCTGTGTTCGTAGAGGTCTGTTCTTTTCTTTTCAGGAATTCCGTAATTTCAGGGTGGGGGAGTATGTTCACGGAGAAAAAACTTTGGTAAACACAACCATAATTTAGTTGATTTCAACCTAATGTTTAGGTTGATTTAGGTCCAACCAAAATTTTAGTTTGATTTGACCTCATGTGAAGATTGAAACAAACTAGAATGATAGGTAGTTATTTTTCCTATATATTGGTAGATTCAACCAAAATTTGTTTGAATTTGCTATTTTGTTGGTTGTTTCATTTTGACAGGTCATCAAGTAAACTAAAATATTGGTAAAATCAAACAAAAAGTTTAGCTTGAAACTAATAAGAATTAGTTTGGAACAACACTCAATTGTTGTTTGAATTAACCACATAGTTTGTTATTTTTAGCATACCCTCCACCCTTTCTCTTCAAGCAGTTTGTTTTTTCCATATTTATTTTGAAGTAAACCAAATGTAAACAGATGTAGATCGCATTAATATTCGTATATTTTTTAAAATAAAACATTCCATTTGTAAATAGTTTTGCGGCGCTTGGATGAATTCCACTGTATGTTGCGAAAATTGATTATTCGTCATCGGGCTGCTTTATAATCGACTTTGACTGAAACAGATACATAAGGCATATTGATGTACGGCATTATCAAAGTATTAATTAATGCTTACCTGTTCTCACTCAGAAACTTCCACTTTTTTTTGGAATAAAATGATGGCTCCTAAAAAGGCCGCCTCAATCGTAAGATTGATGACTTATCACTACATTCGTTTACCTCTACGCACGAAGATGGCTGAAATTTAAGAGATGCTCAATTGAGATTCTACGGTAAAATACAGCAGCAAAAATATTGACTTACCCATTTAAAGAACTTCTTATAAGAAACAGTTAAAGTTTTTAAAATTAATCAAAATAATCACGCAAGAATTGTGATCTGGACTGCCTTTTTTAAAAGCTAATGGTGGCAACTTATAGTTTGTTTTGAAAATAAACAAAACCAAATTTGATATAAATCTTCGTTCTGGTTGAATCAACCTAACATAATGGTTTGTTATACGTATAGGCATACGCGGCGAACAACCTGATTTATGGTTCATACAAACACAAGTTTTGGTCGAAACAATACAAAATATTAGTTTGGAACAACTATATGTAATGTTGTTGTAAAGCAAAACAACTAGGTAGGAACAACCAACAAAAACGTTTAGCTTCAAACAAATTTGTTAGGTTGAAACAACAAATTTAAATATAGAAACAACTAAATTTGTAGTTTGATAGACAACCAACAATTTGGTTGTTTCAAACTAAATAGTTTCTCCTCCGTGTTTAGTTGTACAACTCCAAAAATTACTATTCGCTACCCCCTCAACCGAGCACCACGACAGGCGACTTACGAATAGCGTGGAAGGCGGCGTGAAATACACTTTTGAGTGAATAAAATCAGAAACAAGATAGCCATTGCGATAGCCGGTCAGGGACCAATACTTTGTTATTATATTAAGTTAATAAATGTAGTGAATGTAGTGTAAAAATTGAAAATTAAATGTTAGACAGTCTAGTGTAATGTAATAAAAGTGTTGTAAAATAAACTGTAATGTGTCGTGTTGTGCAATAAAGTTTTCAAACCCCATCCGATCGGAAGAAAACCCACCAAACCGTTACCCATCGGTAGCTCCAAATAAAGGAAAGGATACATACAGTCCACCAGAATATCCACCCGTAGAGGGAGAACCACTCCGAGGTTCAACAGGGGCTCCATACAAATGAAACATAAATTTCTACATAACTCGAGAGCTAAGTAGATAATAAATCAATTTTAGGCGAAACGAAGTTCGTCGGGTCTGCTAGTCTATATAATAAAAATGAGTTGAGGTTTCCTTCCTGACGATTTAACTCGCGAACAGGTTGACCAATATGCAAATTGTTTTGCCTAATTAATTCGTGTTGGGATCCGCAAGGTTTGTATCTACAAAAAAAATTGGTGAATTTAACGGGGAAATGTAAAAAATCATCTGAATACAATTTTGGGCCAGCTGTTGAGGAAAACATAACAAACGCGCGAAAATTGATCTAGAGTGCGGCGCTGCAAATAGTTCATTGTGACATTTGCAACACCCGGGCAAAGCTGGGTCTCTTTCGCTAGTTAATAATAAAAGTATTCACAAACTTTTCTATTCCTGATATACTGGCCTCACGTATGTTCTGGGTGGTCACAATTCCAATTTCATCAAAATGTCACTCTTTCTGTTTAAAAAATCACGAAAATAAAGTTAAAAAAACTGTTTCTGTACCATTCACTTCTCATCACCGTTGTGTATAAAAAGGTACTTACACAGATTGACTGAAACTACGTGATATCTCCAATCTCTGAAAGCCCTTATCAAACTAAGGTCAAAGTTAAAAATAGCACGTTATTGAGCTGTTTACCTATCACTTGAACGACAGTTTTGGTTGATATAATAGTTGTACATATTTAATGTCATAAACCAAAATTTCTGTAAAATGGTCAGATTTTGATTCAAAAGGGGCTTTTTATTCTAGTGATGATGCACTTATACTGAATTAAGTTCATGGATGCACCACACCTCGAGATAATCGATCCATATTTACCAAAAATCATAGGACGAAAATATTATTTTATGAGACGGTTGTTCAAGGAATCCATTAAATTGAAAAATAGAAGTTGAAGCTCTCCACATTTAGGATGAAAATTCGTGTTGTAATATGTGAAAGGCTCTCAAACTATAAATTATTGGTTTCAGATGAAATGTGACTTGTAAATATTTAACAGTATTCGCGTACTAAAATGTAAATAACCATTGATTGTCAAATGCTACTATAACTTTTGAAACAAATGTATATGAATCATGAAAACATTCTTAAACATTATTTGAGAATCACTCATCGAAAATTGAATCCAAAAGAGATGACTCCGGGCACCAAAACAAAGCGCAGACAAAACATAGAAGATAGGGTCTTTACCTACATATGTGCGTGTGTAGACAGTAGGAAAACCATAGACGGGAAGCGGGTAACCGAGTGAAGTCGTTTGTTGCTGTTGGTGCTTGCGCGCCTGCAGGAGTGAAGTGCTCGTTGCGTATGCGACACCAGCACTGAAACATACACAAGACGATAGCAGCAGCAGCAGTGGCGAGGATCAGTGGGTCGGATTCGAATTTGAAATTCGTCATTTCCAGTTCTGCAGCGTGTGCGACCACAACAGTTTTATTCGAACTCGGACGATAGCTGATTTGTTTCAAGATTGTCATTCAGATTTCAGTATTTTTTGCGTAATTTAAAGGGTGATTTTTTGTTAGTTTGAGTGTTATTAAGTTGTTCGTGAAAATATCGTGACCGAATTCACTGAAAGGAATTGCGTTGGTTGAAAATTGAAATCGAAACCATCCAAGATGGCCTTCGCTCTATTGAGAAACTGTGCTCGCTCGTCGATCCCGTTGCTGGAGCGAAATTTTGCAGCGCTTACAACGATCAACGGAACCAATGCTTCTTTAATCTCCCACCCACAAAAGGTTGGTGAAAGATGTTCAAAGTGTCTGATTCTTGAAACGAAATACCAACATAAAATGTAAAACTTGATTGAGGATTGCTTTATTTCATTAAGCTGTAAACTTGTTCCCAATCTGATAGATTTGTCTCACGTCTGAATACCAGATCGAATAACCTCTCGAACAAGTGAAGTGAGATAGACGGATCAGAAACTTCATAAACATGTTTTCGTTCAAATATGTAGATGAGCAATCCAAGCATCAATGTCCACACCTTTTTGTTGCAATAATACAAATATGCGTAAGAGCGCATGTGTTGTAACAGATTTATAACATCGTTTTGTAATGCTTTCAGATCGAACATACTAGCGTAGGACAACCGTTGTCCACTTTATTGTCTACCAATGTACGGAAGTACTCCAAAAAAGCTAGCCGTCCAGAACGAGCATACGAGAGTGATTCCGATTCAGACTCAGACGGGGAACGAGAGACTCATAACAAGAAGCATGGCCATCATCGGGAGAGGGTAAGTTACGATTGAGCGATTTGATACATTTTTTTTGTTGAAAGTTAAGAAGTCGGCCTTGATTTTTGTTTTTGGTTTGCTTAGCCGAAACAAGAACCACACGGATAGACGAGCCTACAAATACTGTTACGTAATAGTGGTAAATGAACTCGGATAGTCTACATAAGCGTAGATCGCTGGAGACGATAAAAATTTGAATCAAACGCGCTTTCAAATGACAACAACTAACATGTGCTATTTTCTTAAAATTCACCAACCATCAGCATAGCTATTTTTTATTACGTTGAAACAGTAAAGCAATAAAAATATAAATGCGAAAAAACATCTGTGTAGGTGTTTAGAATAAGAAGTAGGGACTGATAATAACATAAACAGCCGGCAACACACACTTGTGAGTGAACTTTCTATTAACAAACAAATAAAGCCTATGGACAGGAATAAATAATAACGAAGTAGCACCAACACAAATAAACTCCTCCCGAACCCCTAAAAACGGGCAGCGGAACACGTTCGTTCGGCTGCCTGGAATAGAGAAGGCGATTGAAACCGTGCGTCGACATTTGCATTCGACTATATAATGGGAATCGTACCAAATGGGCGATCGTTGAAAGTGCTTGGATTAAATTTTGCAGCGAGGTTATCAGTCCGGCGACTGAATGCCAAGTAAATCTCGCTGAATGAAGAATGAAATGAAAAGACTTTGAGTTTGACTGTCTATAATATTATTATTTCCAACTGGTATGCAACAGAAATTAAAGAAATAGAATAATCAATCATTAATTTGAAAGGTTGACATATCAGGTTGAAATATTCTTCTACACTTTTAAGGCTTTCTGCTTATGTAAATTAGCGCTAAGTCTTTCTCAAAACCTTGTGTTGTATATGTACAAATCTTTAAAAGCTGGTGTAAGAAAAATTCTTTGACGATCGGAATCAATTTCCCTCGATCGTTTTAGGAGTTGAAAATGTCATTTCTGGTTTTACCGAGCTTTTTCGCAGGATCTTATGATCCTCAGCCAGCAATCAGGTGCAGCGTTAATTATTCTCAGTCACATTCTTCAAAGCCGTCACGAACGGGTCATTCAAATCTGACAAGTGGCCACGTTAAGTAAATCTGCGACACCTGATCTGCCTGCCTAACAGTCGTTTCCGTTTTTCACCAATTCGTCGAACTCGTATTTTTCATGCGTAGCCTTGCCTACTGTTGTCGGATTAGTATTTGACTGGCAACCGACTTCTTAGCATAAGTTGACTCCAAACTTTCGTAAATTTGATCCGTCGTTGTCTGCTCTTGAACTACCATCAAGCAGTTTCCGTCAGGCAGCTTGCAATGGTAGCTTTTCCTTTGCGATCCTTCAACTGAAACTTGGTCCTCTCAGCTGTTATTATTTACTCAGGACAAGGTCGGAGTGGCATTTGCAGTACTGCAGTATATGAAAGTAATCACTATTCAGATCGATCCATGCCTGGCATCCAAGTACGCAAATCGTCTTTCACCTGATCGATCCACCTTGCTTGCTATGCACCTCGCCTTCTGGCTGCTACTTCCGGCAAAACTTCGGTAAGCACTTCTGAGACACTGGCACTTTCAAGAATTGCTTGACACTGTATCTTCAGTTCTCATACTCCAGACGCGTCAATTGACTTCCAGCAACAAATTCCAGATTTTACCTTTTACAGCTTTTCTAGTTCAGTCATATACATTTTAAGCTGTTGGAATCCTAAAATTTAAAACTTGCTCGGGTATTAAACCTTCGGCTCGGGTCTTCCTTGACAACCGCCATTAGAAAACAATTTATTCTCTCATGAATTCCGCCTAAAAATACTACCCACAACAGATTTTATAAAAATCTCCTCCTTAACCCTTCCAGGGCAACACCGACTTCTGGCGACGAAAAATGCGCACACTGCATGGCGTGTTGGACGTCAACAATGACGGCGTCATTTCCCACGATGACTTTATGCTGCTGACGGAAAATTTCGCTACCCGGGGTCACTTGAACACAGCAGAGAAGGAAGAGTTCCGTGACATCATGAAGGTTTGTTCTGCACATTTTTATTACGTAGAATTCACTTTCATTCAGATGTAATGACCCCATTCCAGGCCACATGGATCCAACAGTGGGGCGAAATCACGCCGTACAATCTGGTCACGGTGGAGCAGTATCTGGTCGACATGCATCACGTGGTCAACGATAAGGACCTGCGCAAGAAGGTGCATCGGTTTCTGCCGTATCTGTACCGGGCGGTTGACAAGGACCACTCGGGATCGATTTCGCTGAACGAGTTCAAACTGTTCTTCCGCTGTTTGGGTCTCACAGAGGAGGATGCCGCCGTGTCGTTTGCCGTAATCGACAAGAACGGCGACGGGCAGGTAACGTTGGACGAGTTCCTGAAGCTGGGACGAGACTTTTTCCTCACCGAGCGGGAGGACAACGCTTCGCGACTCTTCTGGGGACCCCTGGTGGAGCATTGACCGAACGATAATGGATGGCTCTAGCAGAAGATTGAAATGCGGGTCGAAATGTGGGAGCAAGTAGACAGTAAGAGTTTAATAAGCAGTCTTTTCATAGTGCTAAACATATACTGAATATATTTTAGGGTAAGGAGTTGTTCGATTTGTGATAATCAAAATCAATAACATGGTAGAATAAAGTCTTTGATAAAAATTATTCATGGGTTTCTTATATACTATAGATATACCGAAAAACTGTACTAATAATCTTGTTTTGTGGGACATCGACTTGTAATGAAATAATATTTAATATTTTCTATACTGAAGTTTTTGAATTCAATTATAGATAAAAATATTTATTTTTACATATTTTCCGTATCTTTCATCTTAACCTAAAAAACGTTAACAAGTTTTTTAAGCGAAATAAATTGTCATTATAAATGTTTGGAGCATTACTTAGATGCTATTAATTGCTCTTAAACAACTAATCGTAATTCATGTTAATAAAAAAAAATCGTTTATTAAATGGAGAGTACGTTTTATGATTCGGATCGGACTTCATTGAGTGCGCCAACATTCAATCAAAAAGTGTCGTTAAACCATAAATGAATCCGTAACAAAACGTCAAATTTCTGAACAAATTAAAAAAAAATCAAAATGAAGAAAATAGCGTCTCCAATTTATCTCATAGCGCTCACATTTAGGGGAACGGTTCGGCACTTCATCTCATAGCTCCTATTTCCATCCCATCAAAAACAAAGCAATGAAAAGGAATTTGGTTTGTTTCTTATTTTTATGTTTTTTTTTTTCACAAGTGAGCACCCGTGTAAGCAAAAAGAAGCGACGAGATTGGTGCTGTATTTCTTTGTTTGGCGATGAGATGAATATATGTACAGTGAGATGGAAAACGGAAAAGTTCCCCTACACTTGGAAAGAAAGAACAGAAAGAAATTGGATCGTTTCTTATGTTTATGATATTTAAGGCAGTTAGCACGTATGTTAGTAAAAGCGATTGAAATTATTGCAAACAAAAAACAAATAATTCATATACCTAAATTGAATCTTACGAAATGTTCATCATTTACACATGGGTGTAAGCGAGCGAGCTTTGCCGAACTTGTGTAACAAATATTGTCTCATGTGGTGTGGAAAAGACCACATTTCATACCATGGTAAAGCTTGCGTGAAACTTTTCCCAGCAAGCTTCTCCACGCTGAATAATAGATGGCGTCACGAAGAAAATTACAGGGTAGCTCAAATTTATATTCCTGAGGTTCTTAGGGTCTGTCTCATTTGGAGAATTAAACTTAAAAGTGACAGTTCGAAAATTAACAAATAACCCGGTTATAAGAATGGCTGGTGCTACCCAGCAATTCCAATAAGACATCGATGCAAAATGATTCGATATCTGTCAAAAGTAATCATGCTCTGCGAGCAGGGTTATTCGATAATTATTGAAATGTCACTTTTAAGTTTAATTTCAGTTTAATTCTCCAAATGAGACAGAGCCTTAATATTTCGTTTCGAAATTTATTGTAGGCTTAAGGTGATTATACAATCAAGCCATGTGGTGAATTTTGAATTCACCACACGGTTGTCTACTCCTAATATCAAAAGATCAAATCTAGCGTAATAATTCTCGCACAATTCTGATATTAAAGTCGATTGTTTAGCATAAGTAAGCAAACGATCTACGAATGTTTCATCCCCGTGGGCAATGTGGTTCTCTCAATTCGTGCTCTTGAAAAATCACTATAAAAAACACGTGGTTTCCAAGATGGCCGATTTTTGGCTTTGTTGTATAACCAACTTAATCTTATTTTATATTACTAATTAGGTTGGGACAACTAACGCATGTTGAATAAAATTGTAGAACATTGTTAATGCTACCAGAATATTGATAGTGCCTAGTGGTAGAATTAACAGCTTACTTGAATTCTTCTTCTTCTACAGCTCTACATTCCAACTGGAACTTGTCCTGCTTTTCAATTTAGTAGGGGAGGAAGTTCGGTTGTGGACACCGTTCGGTTATGGGCACCCCTATGTATCTTTTGACAGATAAGAGATGCTGTCATTCTGTCAACCGTCATTTATTTGCTATAATAGCATGATGTTTTGTGCTCAATATCAAACCGGATGGGCATCTCTAGTTTGAACTAGAAACAAATAAATTTTTTGTACAAGAAAAACAACACGAAAGTTTTTTTTGGCCTTTTTCAAAGTGTCATAAATTAAGGGATTTAATTCAAAAAGTGAGTTCTAATGCCGCATGGGCGTAGCCAGGATTTCGATTAGGGGGGGGGGCAAATTTTTAAGGTCTTCTGAGTCGTAATTGTATAGTAGTTTTATAAAAAACACATGAATATTAGTGCTTGGTACTTTTTCCTTCTAAGCTCCAAACACTTTGAAACCAAATCCACAACCACCAGTAAAGGCTGAATCTCAACAGCGCATTGCGCGTCAGCGTTGAAGTCAGCGTTTTGTACTAAAACGTAATGCCAATAAACGTGACGCATTCACGCCCGGATTCTTCAGGAATGCCTCCAGCAATTTCTTCGGCAATGTCTTCAGGAATTCCACCATCAATTTCGCCGGGAATCGACCGGGACCGGGAAATTCTTCAGAATTCTTTCGTGCTGTTTCTCATAAAAAAAATCTGAAAAATTGCACCGTGGAATTCCTAAGAATATTCCGTGGAAATTCCGCCGAATTGCCAATAAACATTCCTGAGAATTTCGCGAAAAATCTTCGAACTTCCTGTGTAAATTCCTTCTCCGTGAAAGTTTCGAATAATTTCTTGTGAAAATTTCAAAGAATTTCTCCAGGAATTCCACGGAAAATGTATACAGAAATTATACCGAAAATAAAATCAACAATAGAATTTTTGGATTAAGATTAATTCCCAAAGAAATCCAGAAAGAATTCCGGTGGAAACTTCAAGATTTCCACTGGACATCCTGCAGGAGTTTCTTCGAAAATTCCTCCGGGAGTTCCTCCGGGAATTCTTCCAGGAGTTCAACCGGCAGATCCTCCAAGAGTTCCTCCAGGATTTCCTCCGAGAATTATTCCGGTAGTTCTATCAGCAGTTCCTACGGGGGCTCTCTGAAAATTCTTCCGGGAATTTCTCCAGAATTTCCTCCGGGAATTATACAGAAATTCCTCTAGAAGCTCCTCCGAGAATTTCTCTGGGAGCTCTTCAAGGAATTCTCCGGGAGGTCCTCTGATGATGATGATGGTCCTGCTGCATACCCCTACAAAGGTTTCAGCTAGATGAGATTTGTCTATAAGACGAATTCCCCAAGATTTTTTCCGAGAAGTCTTCTGGTAGATTCACTGGCAGTTCCTCCGGAGGTTCATTTGAAAATTCTCCCGGGAGTTTCTTCAGAAATTCCTCCGGGTGTTCCACCAGTAGCTCTTCCAGGAGTCATTCAGGCTTTTTCAGGAAATCATTAGGGCTTTCTTCAAAAAAATAGCTTCCTCCCGAAGTTCTTCTGCTAGTTTTTCTGGGAGGTCCTCTAGGAATTCTTCTAGGAGTTTCTCCTGAAATTCTTCCGAGAGTTCTTACGGGAGCTCCTCCGGCAGTTCCTACGTGAATTTCTCCGGGAGATCCACCAGCAGTTTTTATGAGCATTTCTCCGGGAGTTTCACCGGCAGTTCCTATGAGAAGGAACTCCCGGAGTAATTTCCGGAGGAACTCCCAGAGGAATTTCTGTAGGAAATAGAAAGTAGGAATCTGTAGGAATTCTGTAGGAATTTCTGTAGGAATTAGAAAGTAGGAATCTGTAGGAATTTCTGTAGGAATCAGAAAGTATCAGAGGAATTTTCGGAAGAACTGCTAGAGGAACTTCTAGATGAATTTATTGAAGAACTACCGGAGGAAATCCTGGAGGAACTCTCGTAAGAACTTCTGGATGAATTCCAGGACAAACTCCTGGAAGAATTCTTGAAGGACCTCCCGGAGGAGCTCCCAGAGAAATTTTCCGAGGAACTTCTGAAGGAATTTGTAGATAAATTCCCAAAGAAAGCCTTAATGAACTCCTGAAAAAAAGTCTGAATGAATTTCCGGAGGAACTACTCGTGGAACTCCCGGAGAAATTTTCAGTGGAACAGCCGATGGAATACCCGGAGTTGAATTTATAGAGGAACTTCCGAAATCCCATTTTCCTTGAAATTCCTGCCAAATATCCTCAAAGAATCCCCTGTGAAGTTCCTGGAGAGATTACTAGAGGAACTTTTGGAAAAACTCCTGGGGGAGCTCCCGGAGGAACTTCCACAAGCACTTCCAGAGGAATTCTCACAAGGTAGTACTGAAATAATTATTGGAGTAATTCATGAAGGAATTTCTGGAGAAATATCAGAGGAGGAATTAATGCAGGAATTACCAGATGAAATCCAGAAAGTATTCCCAGATGAATTGCTGTTCTTTGTTTGTTCTGAAGAAATTACTGTAAGAACTCTTGGAATATATCCTGGAGGAACTCTAACATTAATTTCCGAATGAAATTCTGGAGTAAATTCCGAGTGAAGTCCGGAAAGAATTTTAGGACAATTTCGCGGAAAAAATCCCGGAGAAATTCCTGAAGTAAGAGAAGAATTTCCGGGGAAATACTTGGACGAATTCTTGGAGAAATTCCTAAAGAAATTTCTAGATGAATTCTTGAAGGAAATTCTGAAATAATTGCGGAAAGAATTCCAAAATGTAATTCTAGAGGAATTCGCTATTGAATTTATAGAGGTATTCCCGGAAAAAGTTCTGGAAGCTATCCCGGAGGAATTTCAGGAAGAGTTCCTGGAGGAATGCCCGGAGCAGTTTCTTATAGATTAGAAGATGAAATTATGGAGCGAAATCGGAGGATTTCTGTAATAAATTACTGAAGAAACTTCTAGTGGAATTTTGGGAGGAAATTCCGTATGTATTCTTGGAGGAACTCTAGAATGCATTCCTGAAGGAAGTGTTGCAGATTTTCCTGGAAGAATAGCCGAAGAAATGTCTAGATGTAAAACTTGAAGGGAAGAAAAGAAATCTTCAAGAAACTTCCACATGAATTTCCGAAAAAAAAAATAGTTGGGGGTTTCTAGGTAAGGAGAAATTACATACAGGAGAAGGATTTTAAAACGATTTTCAGAGGAATTTGTGGATAACTTTCCGGAGGAATTTAGAAGTTCCCAGGGGAGCTTCTAGAAGGATTTCTAGGAGAATTCTTGAGCCCGAAATGTTTCGAGTTGTTTTGAAATTTCATATAGTATGGATCCTGGATACCCTTATAAGTTTTTTTTGGGAATCTTTTGAATTTCAAAAACCTATTTCTGAATATGATTGGATCGTAAAGTGCACATGTTTAAGCGAATTCATTTCAGTACCCGTTCAATCTTTCCAACATTTAGGGGGGGGCGACGGCCCCCCCTGCCCCCTTCTGGCTACGCCCATGTCAACGTGCACTGCCCACACGAAGGGAGACCCGACGACGAGAAAGAAGCGTTCTACGCACAGCTGGAGCAGACATACGATGGATGCCTACTGCGGGACGTCAAAATCGTCATCGGTGACATGAACGCACAGGTAGGCAGGGAGAAAATGTATAGACCGGTCATCGGACCGGATAGTCTGCACACCGTATCGAATGACAACGGTCAACGATGCATAAACCTCGCAGCCTCCTGCGGAATGGTAGTCCGAAGCACCTTCTTTCCCCGCAAAAATATCCACAAGGCCACATGGAGATCAACTACCGTCGTTCGGGGTAAGATTGGGCCAAAAACAAAAAATGTTTCACTTCCTAAAAGCTCAGAAACTGTTACGAATTTTGATCAAAACTTCAAACGGTTCGAAATTATAATAAAATTCACGTCTAGGAAATCACAAAACAAATTCCAAGAACTAATTGTGCTCGTACCATAATGCTTGGAATTTGAATGTAAAACTATTGATCGAATGAACCCGTATTAAAATAGTGTCAGTAATGCCCCACAAATCTATTACATAACTAGTTTTTAGATTGATGAATACCTGGTTAGCATGTTACGATCAGGGTAGAAATATTTCACAGTCAATGCAGTGAAAAACATGGATCTCAGCATAATCTGCGGTCGCCTTCATCGCCGCCGTGGTGAGTGCGACTGGGTGCACCCGAAAAATCATTTCCAACACCGACCATTCAATTTCGCATTCAGCTACTCACAAGTCGCTCTGACAGGCTGCTCAGTTCGCGCCTTACCGTATGACTGTGAGTGACCTCAACAGTAAGGTCGTCTTCAGTGTATCGTACTTGACTCGAAGTACGAGACACTGAAGACGGCCTTACTGTTGAGGTCGAAATACGTATCTGTCAAGATACAATTAAGTGGTGGAATTCAATGGGATTGTACAAACTCGTCTTATGACAAGTGAAGACATTCCACTAAAAAGCTCAAAATAATTTTCTTAACAGATGTGAGTTATGTTGTTTACTTTTCTGCCTCTCCGGGAATAAGAGGTTGATTTCAAAGCAGGAAGAAAATAAAAAAATGATATAAAAAAAATCACCTTCATGCTGCCGAATATTCTCAATCCTGGTTACGATAATCTTTTGTTGTTTTATCGAATTTTATGAATATTTATATAGCGGTTCTGGTTTTTCGTTGCAACGAGCAATGCACGCTGAAAAGGGGTGAGATTAGGTCAAGCCTTTGGTTGATTTGCCATACATAGCTGATAAGAGCCGTAATATAGGCAATTATTTTAAATGAACGATTGAATCGTCATCGCTGAACTTTATTGTACTTGGCCCAATGTCACCCCCTGTAAGGGGTGAGAATAGGCCAATTTTGAACAACATATCGGGACTGCTTTGCGATTTGGGCGTAACTTATTTTGTAAACAAACATTGCTTCATGGATTCCGGAGAATGCAAGCGTTTTCATCCCAAACTAATTCCCTTATCTGGTAGAGGAAAGCTTGATCTTCCGGATCCATACCGTGGTTTCCTCATGAAATGCTTGTTTTAGCAGGAATTTGCATTTATTTATTTATTTATTTATTTGGGTGGTTCTACATCAACAGGCTTCGAAGCCCCAATGATAGTTTGTGCATTGACAAAAAACTGATATTACAAAAACTAAAACTATCTTCACACCGTAAAAAATCTAGCTCGAAGCACGTCTCTTGATACGTTAAAGTCAAACTCTGAAGCCACACGGTTGAATGTCCTCTGTAACCCAGTAATAGCATTATTCACTCCATAATTAGTACGATGAGATGGTGGTCGCAGCATCATATTGTTCCGAATTGCTCGAGGTCTTCATAAATGTCTACTCTTTCAAGAATGCTCGGGCAATCTACTCTGTTTTGGAGGATGTCGGAAACTAGAAGAGCTCTAGCTACATCTCTCCGCCTTGCAAGGGTATCCAACGGTCCTCGTACTTGGCAACGGTCCTCGTACTTGGTAGATGCAGTGGATCTTGCCATGGTAGTCGACGGAGTGCGAATCTAATGAAGCGCCGTTGAACTGACTCGATTCTCTCTGATCCATTGTGGTAGAATGGGCTCCAAATAGTCGAGCCATACTCCAGTATCGAACGCACTAAGGCACAGTAAAGTGCCTTTGAGCAATAAATATCCGAAAACGTTTTTGTTATCCGAAAGATAAATCCCAGACATTTGGAAGCCTTATCTACTGCAAAAGATACGTGTTGCTTAAATGTTAACTGGGAGTCTAGTATTACCCCCAAGTCCATAATTTCGTCCACCCTTTCCAACTGAACTCCAGAAAGAAAATAGTTATAAACTTGTGTATTCTTTAGTCGAGAAAACGTAATAACTGAACATTTGTCAGGATTAACAGTCATACGATTCTTCTGGCACCAATCGGCGAAGGCATCCAATTGCCGTTGTAGAAACTGTGCATCTACTTCAGAGCGTATATTAAAATAGATTTTGAAGTCATCAGCGAAGGATAGCCGAGGTCCCTCTATTACTGCGTTTACATCGTTGAAATATAGGAGAAAGATAATGGGTCCAAGATGGCTGCTTTGCGGTACGCCAGAGGTGATGGGAAACGATGCCGAAGTGGAATTACCTATGACTACTTGCGACTGATGGTCGCTTAGGTAGCTTTGGAACCAGTTCAAAAGTGTCCCTTGTATTCCAAACCTCTCAAGCTTTGCAACAGCGATTTGATGGCTGACTTTATCGAATGCTGCTGAAAGGTCTAATTACACCACATCAGTTTGCGCTCGCTCTAGCATACTGTCAGTCACATAGGAGGTGAGACATAAAAGATTTGATGTCGTTGAGCGTCCCGAGATGAACCCATGCTGGTCTATGCTTAGATGTCGCCTGCAGTGGAAAAGTAGTCGATCCATCCCAACGAGCTCGAAGAGTTTTGAAACAGCGCTTAAGAACGATATTCCACGGTAGTTATCGATTTCTCTCCTATCACCCTTTTTGTGCACAGGAAGCATAAATGCACTTTTCTAGCAGGAAGGGAACACTCCAGTAGCGAGCGACATATTGAAGATCTTAAGCAGCGGGGTTAACAAACTACCAATCGACTTTTTCAATATTACCGATGGAATGCCATCAGGTCCAACGCAAGTCGATGTTTTCAGTTTACCTGCGGCTGCCATTATGGAATCGTCATTGATATTAATAATAGGCATAATGAATCCTGAAGGCTCAGTAATACATGATGCGGCGTTAATCTGTTCAGCGGTTAGAGTTTCTAGCGAAAAAATGCCGAAGAACTTCGATGCGAACTGATCACATATGGCTTGTTGGTCGGATAAAACAGCACCATTCCATTGCATTGAAGAAGGAATCCCATATTCGCTGCGCTGTTCTTTAACGTATTTCCAGAAAGACTTCGGCTGGGACTTGAAGCGACGTTGTATGCTATTCTGATAGCGAAGAAAACATCTACGGCTGACGTTCTTGTAGACATTATTGAGTCGCACGTAGTGGTCTCTAAGTGGTTGACTCTTGTGCTTGGAGTACTTCCTCAGAATCGCTTTCTTCTGCTTTTTTAACTGCCGGAGTCTAGGTGTCTGCCACGGAGTGCGGTTAACAGATAGGCTTCGCTTGGGAACATGTCTATCTATCACGTACGACAGAACATGGGAAAAAGTTTGAGCTGCAGCATCTACATTGTTAGCATGCAATATGTCATCCCAGTCCAGTGTCGAAAGAATATGGTTCATGCTGCCGATGTCTGCTTTCCAGAAGTCGTAAATAACAGGTGGAATGTCGTCTTTGCCTTCAACTAAGTTGTGTTTCTCGATAATAATGTGTAGTGGTGGATGGTGAGCAACCACTTTACCAACGGCGCAGGAGATAATGAAATTGATGGAGCAGTGTCACGAAGACTAGCAAAGCATAAATCCAGGCATCTGTTATTTTCATTCGAAATATGGTTGATTTGCTGAAGTGTGGCTGAGCTGTAATGGTCCAGAAGACTCGTCGTGCACGAGTTAAACATAGAATGGCCAGCGTCGCAGTAGAGGAAACCGTTGCCAGAAGCTCGCCAGCTGATTCCGGGCATGTTGAAATCACCGATGATGACGATGTCATCAAAGGGCGAAGCTTGGTCCACGATCGAGTTAACTGAATGCGTATGAGCATCGATCAAAGAACTGTCTCGCGTTCTATCCGGTGGGATGTAGATGACACAAAAGAATAGCTTGCGGTCTGCAAGGTCTAGCACAATCCATACCTGCTCCACGGTTTTCCAAGCCACGTCTTCGATCACGTGTGCTTTTAGTCCCCGGCGAATGGCTACGAAGACCCCACCGCCACGAACTTTTCTGCTATTATATGGACCGCGATCGCAACGAAACACTTCGTATTGGCGGTCTAATACTTGACTAGAAATAGTACTTTCAGTGAGCCATGTCTCCGTGAAAGCTAACATGTCATAGCAGCAATCTGAACTAGCCACCAAGTAATCGTCCAAACACGAGTTCAAACCACCAACATTCTGATAATATATGTTTACCATCCCGTTGGTCGAGGGTCCACGTCCAACAGCAGCTCGATCGATTGTCGGAGGCATGATTGCATCCGGGAAGCATGCTTCTGCGTAGTCTTGATTCGTAGTTGATATGTGGTGTTGATCGGTGAACGAATCGTTGGTTGGCGAGCTATGTTTAAGGGAACAAGCATCAGACAGAAGTACGTGTTCGACAGTTGAATCCAATTTATACTTGCCTTGGCAAGCTGGCTGGAAGACCCCGACACCTGCCTCAACTGCAGGACCGAGACGACTACGATGATCGTTGACAGCGTTTGGCGGGACTGAGTTGAGGAGATCAGGGCCTTCCAAAAAGCTTTCTACGGTGCGTTTCGGTTGATGTTGTGATACATCCACCGTGGAATGATCGGATGAAGCGGTCGAAAGATTAACATTTGATGGAGTGCTGCAAATATGACGGAATTGAACGCTCGAAGAAGCTCTTGTTTTTTCGTACTTGCCTGAGTGAGCAAGTTGGAAAGCCCCCTCACCGGTGCCGTACACAGGAACGGAACGACTTGGATGGCTGGAACAAACTGTTAATGATGTAGAACTGAATTGCTCGACTGTGACGGGTGGCTTGGGGGCTTCCAAAATGCTTGTTGATGTGCGTTCCGTCATCTGCAAACTCTGTCGATGACTCATGATTATCATAGCACTGGAGTTACGTCGATTGGAGTAGATGGGATGACTAACGGAGTAGATGGTATTCCAACTTCGATTCGTGGCATTTTCGTCGGTCCCCAAAAATCCCGCCAGTTTACATGACCTTGAACTCTCTAAAGAAGATCCCCTTCGGCCATATGGATGGATCGAGGGCCATTTGTTTCAAATCTTTGTCAACTCCTACTTTGAACGAAATAAATGCAAACTGATTTAAATCGGCGTCTTTACGCACAAGCTTGCGCACATCGATGGGATTCTGTGTTTGTAGGCAACATTTGACAAGCTCGGAGACATCGTCCTCAGTAACATGACGAGCAATCCGAGATAAGTAGAGCCAAAACTTCTCGGGTGGTTTTTCAACCGTTTCCACTGTTAGGCACCCTTTTTCGACCGATTTTGTACCTCCTACGAGCTTAAGCTCGGGGTGAGATTTGGGCGTGCCTTTTTCGGCAATATCACGTGTTCGTTTTAAACTAGGCCATGCCGTTCGAGGTTGTCTCGGAGCAGATGATTCATAACTAACTAACGGTCTAATGAGCGTATTGTAGATAGTCAGTTTGGTACTGCGGCGAACTCTATTCGATCGGAGCTTACGGAGTCTAAAGTACGTACGATTTCCAGCTACTATACGTCTCCAAATTTCTCTGCAGATATCATTTTTGGCCGTCATCAGTGAGCCCAAGTACACATTTTCTCCTACCACCTCGATTTCGTCACCGCCGATGGAAACTCGCGGTAGGTGTTTCACATTGTCTTCTCTTGGACCTCTTCCTATCATGAACTTCGTCTTCGACGACTAGTCCGATCTGCTTAGCTTCCCTCTTCAGTCTGATGTAGGCTTCCTCCATCTTCTCAAAGTTACGTGCCATAATATCTATGTCGTCGGCAAAGCCAAATTGCTGGACGGATTTAGTGAAAATCGTACCACTCGTGTCAATCCCTGCCCTTCGTATTACCTCTTCAAAATCGAGGTTGAATAGCAGACACGAAAGACCATCACCTTGCCGTAACCCTCTGCGCATTTCAAAGGGACTCGAGAATGCACCTGAAACTCGAACTACGCATATCACCCGATCCACCGTCGCCTTGATCAACTGTGTCAGTTTATCCGGTAATCCGTGTTCGTGCATTAGCTGCCATAGCTGTTGCCATAAAACCCGCCTGGTACGGCGTTCAGCAATGTGATTGCGCGGTAGTTGGTACAATCCAGCTTGTCGCCCTTTTTGTAGATGGGACACACCATCCACTCTTGCGGCAAAACTTCCTCCTCCCAAATCTTGGTAATGACCCAGTGCAGCGCTTTAGCCAGTGCCTCACCACCGTGTTTAAATAGCTCTCCTGGTGGTTGGTCAATCCCAGGGGCTTTGTTGTTCTTCAGCCGGCCAATCTCCTCTTGGACTTCCTGGAGATCTGGAGCCGGTAAAATTATGTCCTGCTCGCGTTCTCCCAGGTCCATCACCATACCGCCATCTTCGTCTGCCACATCGCCATTCGGGTGTTCTTCATAGTGCTCGTGCAGGACCAACGCGCACTTGAGGTTTTCGAAAGGAAAGTACCGCGTACCTTCTATGGTGGGGTGCAGATAACGAACGGTATGTGGAGAAGGCGAATGAACCACGAGTTGCATGAGCTGCTGGGAGAACCATCCATCGTGCACACCGCGAAAATGGGACCGTAGTCGTAGTCGTAGTCGGCCGGGCACGTAGCCAGGTTCTCGACAACGATCCGACGGGCACAAGAAGGCGCGGTGTGCAGCGGGTGGATCGATCAGGTGGAAGATGACTTGCATACTCTCTGCAGACTGCGTGGTTGGCAACGTGTAGCCATGGACCGAGCCGAATGGAGAAGACTCCTATATACCGCACAGGGCACTTCGGCCTTAGTCTGAATAAATAATAATATTATATATTATATATTATATATTATATATTATAAATTCGCAGGTGTTACAAGCCTACTCCAGTAACATTTTGGTTTTATGCTGGTTTTATGAAGGTCATGAAGTGCAAATTATGGTTTTGAAGATCGTTATTAAATTAAAAATGTTACTTGGGTAAATAATGATTTAGACTAGTCACTATCTCTTAGATGGAAGCAAGGCATTCTGCAACAGTCCAGATCTGTCCTAGTCACGTTCTTGTGAATGGTGGAGGGAAAAGAATTATTAATTGGGACATCTAAACTTAAGAAAGGAGCTTCGTCCTCTCATCGGTGCCACGGGAGGTTATGGAACTGTTAGTGTGGTATAAACGGTAGGAATAGTTTTGGTAGAACGTGAAACACAAAAAGAACTAAGACATACAGAATAGGAAAAGGAGAAACCTGCGATCGAACCCATGACCTTCTGCTTATAGGCAGAAACGTTAGCCACTAAACCACTGAGCTTGTCTCCGAATTGGGCAACAATTCTGGTAATGAGAAATCGATGCACATTTTAACTATACTACAACTGAAAGCTATGAAATCCATTTCGTTATGGGAAAGTTATGTTTGCAATATAATCAATTTTAAAAATAATCAGACTAGAATATTTATATAATTTGAGAATATTTCTTCAATTTTCAGACAAACATTTCTTTTCCATTTTCGATTATCGAATATCTGTTTTGGGAGCTGAGAATCCCTTGCGTATCAGATTTAGAGCGGACTTCGGCGTGTTTCTGGTTTCAATAGATCTATTACGGTTTGAAAAAACTTTTTCCGTGGGCTTCGGATAATCGTGCTCGGGAATTGAATCCTAAAGAGAATGAAAAAGTCCCTCACTTATCATCTCTGTATACATATACGATATGTAGCATTCCGCGAGAGACTTTTTTCGCAAGCTGTCATGATAGGGAACTGATTCGGGAGGCTATACCCTATGATAAATTTCTTTAAAAAGCTCCAAACGCGGGGAGCACTGGCTCTGATGATGCATTTCAACTTGTTCTACACAGCTGTGCAGTAACCAACACAAAATGTTGGAGAATCGCCATTTTTCTGTGGGGGCTTCGTATCCGATTTGGTTTTTTCGCACCTGTATACAATTTTGATAAATTTATTTTCATGGCTTGTTATGATTCGGAACAGTTTTTGCCTCTCTTTTATCGATTGAGAGCAATTTCTGCAAACCCTGATCGTGCTCTATCATAACTTCTAAAAAAATCAGATTTCAACAACTTCTATTTTACCTCTGTAAAACGTTTAGAGCCAATGATGTAAATTTTAGAGATGTTTTGCTCTTTAATTATAAAGTGCCTGAGGTTTTAAAGAACAATCAGTCTATTGCTTTAGGATCCCAAAAACATCTTTGATTATTGTTTGCACTCTGATTAACTTTAAAATAAACTTCTGCTAACACACAAATTCTTGCCATCGAATGACTTCATATGTTCTTACCATAATCATGAGTAAGGCAATGCTTTGACTGTCCCACCCAGAACAATTCATGCGTTGGACATGTCCTACCTGTCTCACCCACTCCCGGCGCCATTGGGTGTATGTTTATTGCTGGTAAACGCAAATATTGTTGATTATGCCAAAAAATCGTCGCACCCTGCCAAGCCGTATTCTACCCTATGTACATCTAAAAAATGTGGTAAAAGTAAAATCTCGGCTTTTTTTTTTGTTTTTCCAACATTGTTCCAGTACACAAGATTCCGTTTTTACACGATTTTTTTTTTGCTCGTGTTTATATAGTGTTACTTCAATTTGCCACCTAAATCTTTGCAACATGTTTCACAAAATCTTTTAAAACAATCAGGGAAAAATCAAAATGTATTTTAAGGATGACTGTAAAAATCCTGTGAACTTATAACAGTAGATATAAACATGTCGAATTGAAATTTCGGCACGAACTAACTTGATTCAAGTAACATTACATTTTTCTTTATTGAATCGATAATGTATGGAACATGGTACAGTAAAATATGTGTAAAAGTAAAATCTTAGCATCCTGTACTTACGACATTCAAATGATGTACTTTGAAATTATCCGTTTAGGATAGATTCAGCATGTTATTGATCTTCTTTATGTCTTTGACGTATCCATCAATTTGTGTGTACCTTTGAAAAAAGAAAAAAGATCAATTAGCATCGTTAGTTTGTTACATTTTTTAAAAAGTTACTCACATTTCACTAATAATCTGCTGAATAATTACTTCCTGCTTCTTCGGCAGTGTTACGATTCTTTCGTTGTATGCCTTCTGTTTCTGTTCTACCTGAACCTGCTGGGCACTGATTTTCTGTTTAGCCTGATCAACATTCTTCTGAAGTTGTTTCGTCGCATTGCAAATTTTTTCGATCATTTCCGCGTACTTCTTTTCCGAGAATGATCCTTTCGGAAGGCGCAAAGTTGCTAATCGTACCACTTCTTGAGCTCTACAATTCCGAAAAAATATAAAATTACCATGCAAAAACTGAAAAAAAAAAATGAGAAATCACCTTTTAAACAATGCATTCTGCTTATCGCAAATGTCTTCATAATTTTCAGCCAATCGTTCCGCCGTTTCCCGAATCTGTTGTTTTTCCTGCTGTAGCTGTGCTATTTCCCTCAATTGTTGGTCCTTCAGTAACCTGAGCACATGAACTCTCCTTTCAATCTCCTGACGTGCTTTGTCATGTTTCACGAAATAATGCTCCCTTAGCATCCGGGTCGCTTGGGTTAATAGTTCAAATGATTCTTGTGGCGTTGGTTCCGAGGATTTGTCCAACTTTAAAATAGGTTGAGTTGTACCGGACTTAAGTATCGATTGAATCCGATCTTGGAAAGGATCTTTCAGCAGTTTCTTCAGTGGTGATTCCGTGCCAGTTGATGATTTTGAACCGGACTTGACTTTCCAATCGTGAATCATGTGATGGTCACTGATCAAATCAAGAGTGACGACCTGGCCCGATGCCAGCTGTAGCAGAACTCCGGAGGGAGATTGTAACAAAGCAAATCCTATAACGGCATTTGAGCTCATATGCTGGAGCGCTTTGGTACAGACAACGTATTCGGCACGGCTCTGAGATGTGAATAGTGGATAACGATCGCTTGTGTCTTCCTCGCTCTCAACAAATAGTACAAGCTGGCGAGTGAAATCCAATGTGATCGCGTGAAGACCAGCGTTGTGATAAGCAAAGTATCTTGATTCATTGAGTAGGTCTCGCTTCAAATGAATCGGACAAGAATAGGTTTTAGTTTCATCAACTCCGGTGAGTCCAAGTTCGAGTTCAACAGTTTCCAAAACCTGAAGGTACCATTCCGAGGGGTAGATGATCAGACTGGAGTCCAGTTCATTGAACGATCTCTCAGCTGGGAACTCTTCTTCCAGGAGCAGAGCATGATGTGTTTTGCCGGTGCTTTCGGCGATTATGATTGTGGGTGGTAGAGATGGGATAACAACCAACGAACAGGAGTCCAAACCATAGTTATCTTCCACTTGGGGGAGAATTGAAATCGGTCCCTGCAGCTTGGGGCGATCCGTGTCAATGCCAGCACATAGAATGTAGACGTTTCCATCACCGCGTAGAATGACGATGGGCCATTCGACTTTATCGTTGTTGGGTTTTTGTGTTTTGACGAATGAATTCTGTAGAAGAACGAATGTAAAAAAGGTGTTTATTCAATGTTACCTAATTCGAGGCCAAGGAATAAACAGCTTCTAATGTACTTTATTGTCACAAGTATTCATTTTAAATTTTCTTTAAAAATATAAAGATTATAGTAGCTTAATCTACCTTATTTAATTTAACCCCGTATTTTCCATTGCAATATTTAGAAATATATTAGAAAAAACTATCGTTCATCTGGTTTTAATCAGTAATACTAATATACACAAGCTAAATTGTGAAGCGTGTACTGCCTTCAAGCGAACCATAACTCATAACACCATTCCATAATCAGGTAATCAATCCCAATCTTCTAATCCCATAATCTTCAACTGGTGATGCATTACCAAAGCAAATAGACTCTCTCTCTTTCATAGCTGGACCTCATATCCCGACCAGCTATTGCCACTACCCACATATACTAACCGTCGTCGTTGCTGAAGAAATGTTCAGATTGTCCCGCATCATGCTGACCATCGTAGTCCGGCTGGAGAGCATCGTCGTATCGTCGCTGCCGTTGACCGTCGTCGCCGAAACCACACGTGGCGGCGCAATGTCAAAATCAACGGCCGTATCGCCGAGGCTGTTGAGATAGGCCAGCTTCGCGGATGTACTCGCGTGGCCCGGCGACGGAGAGACGGGGTGACCACCGTTAACAAGTAGCCCTGGCGAAGGACCAACACGCCACACATGCCGTAGCGAGTCCACATCGTAGACGCTGCGAACGAGAAAATGAAACAGTCAGCAAACGTAGGGACCTTTCCACAGAGCTTTCCATCTAGGCAAACAGTGCAAGCCGATGGGCTGCTGATGCTGGTATGAGGATTTTGAGCTTGAGTTGATTATTATTGCTTTTCGGAAACGAGGATTCGGTCTCACCGTGAGCCACTTGACGACGTTGTTCTTCTCGCGGCCTAATATATGGTTGTCTGTTTTTTGCACTGCGGCTGGCCGTCGACGCGGCGGGTTATTGAAAAAGACGAGGGCGCAAATGACAACGAAGACCACCGCACGACGATGATGACGTTGGTGGTGTTGACCGCGGTTGGACGGGTTTTTGAGGTTAGGTCAAGCGTGACAGACTAGAAAACGAAGGGTAATGAGAAAAAAGGATCGGACGGGTGCAGTCAACTGTTTGGTAGCCTGCTGGTGGATGGTATAGCGTTTCTACTTTAGGCTCTCTCAGAAGAGCAAACAAGTGGAAATCGTTCTCGATTGATGCACAGCACACCTATGCTCTATTTGGATCATAGCACAGGGGCAATGCTTTCGGTTGGGATGAAAAGTTGGATATGGGGGATACCGGGTCGTGTCTTATAAATTAACAAAGCACACGGCTCTTTCCTCAGTGACAAGGCGCCTATATGAGAATGAGTGTTTGCGAATACAGTCAAACCTCCATGAGTCGATATTGAAGGGACCATCGACTCATGGAAATATCGAGATGTGGAATAAAACATCCTTGAAAAGCTTTTTGGAGGGACCATCACAGTAACCCAGAAAATATTTTTTAGTATGGAATAATTTGCTTCCATGAGTCGATATCGAGTCATAGAACATCGACTCATGGAGGTTTGACTGTAGTACGTACCGAATCGAGTTGTCCGATAGGAGAGCCAAAATGTGGGAATCAGTCGGTGATGCCGGATGCCACCGGATTTGTAGAACCTCTAGATTGGGATTCTCGGTGAAGAGATGTTCGTCTAGGTTGTATGCACTGAAATTAATCATAAAAAGGATATTGCGTTAATACACTGATATAATTAACCTTTTGTCTGTGCTCTGGGGTCAATATGACCCCAGGCCAATTTGAGTGGCTGCCATTTTTTTAGTTTTCAACCGATTCTCCTAATTTTTGGTAGTTTGGTAAAACTCGCCGAGATCTGTCTCCTAGGTGCAAATTCGCTTGAAAAATCTTGAAAATATGCGCTACAGTGTACTTTTTTTCAAAAAACTTACGTTGTCTGTGCTCTGGGGTCAAATTGACCCCAAATTGAAATTGCTATAACTTTTTTAATGTTTGGCAGATTTTGGATTTTTGGGGCTGTTTCGAAAGATAATTTAATCATCGTTACCAAAGATTGACTATAGGTGGGCGGGTACATCGCGGGGAGGGGTTTTCGTAAAAAAGGGTACAAAAACAGTGATTTTTCAAACTTATTTTGCTTATATCTGAAAATCCTACCCATTTTGAACTGCTCCTTTTCAAAAAGTTTATGCAGGAAGGCGGGTGCTTTGACATGAGGCATTGATTAATTAAAAACTTGATCGCTAGGTGGCGGTATATTTGAATTCATTATTTTAGACTACTCAAGTAAATCCGATATATGGAATTTTCCTCATTGTAAATATTCTTATCGCACAAATTTGAAATTTGTAAAGATGACGTCTTTAACAAAGTTCGTATGGTGGGAATGGACTGTCATGTGACGGAATAAATAATTAGGAAATTTACAAATAGGCGGCGCTAGTGTACTTGCAATATTCTTGCATATTTGAAATATTGCTTTAGCTTGAGATCCCTAATACCTACACCCAAGTTGTATTCGGCAACATTTTTCTGGATGTCCAGGACTACAAAGCGGTGCTCAATACGTATAATGAACACTTCTTCCAATATGCGACGCTAGTGAGTTGTTATATTTGGGTATATTGTTCCATGTGAGATCTGATGGATTTTGGTTTGTAGCATTTTTTGCAAACGTGAATGTTGTGGTAGAGTTCATCAAAAGTTTTCTTTGTATTCAACCTGCTCCAGCGATGCTGCAAATAATAGAATGTGTTCAAAGAATATGTTTCAGGTCATCCAAGAAAACCCTGAAATTAAGACCTTTGGATCTACATGCGTAACCAAAGATCAGCCAATTTGCCACCTATTTGTAAAATTCCCAATTATTACTTCCGTCACAAGACAGTCCATTCCCACTAGACGACCTTTGATCAAGACGCCATTTTAACAAATTTTAAATTTGTGCGATAAGAATATTTACAATGAGGAGAATTCTATACATCGGAATATCTTGAGTAGTCTAGGCCAAGTTCTAAACTTATCAACGCCTCATGCCAAAGCACACGCCTTCCTGCATAACCTTTTAAAAAAGGTGCAGTTCAAAATGGGTAGGATTTTCGGATATAAGTGAAATAATCATGAAAAATCACTGTTTTTGTACCCTTGTTTACTAAAACCCCTCCCCGCGATGTACCCGCCCACCAATAGTCAATATTCGAAAAAGCACAGACAGAAGATTAAAAACAACTCTCAAGGAGTACTGTTCTAAAATGTTAAATCTTATAAAATATGCTTTTGAAATAAACATACATATATAGAACTACAATAAAAACGTAAAATTTTTCATACAAAATTGTATATGGAAAAAATTATAGCTTGTGCTTGATTGCCTGCTCGTAGTTGCTACTGCATTATGACCAGATCAGCTGTTCTTGCATAGAGAACCAGCAGATGTTTGCTTGGGACTAGCTCACATCTTCAATGTACAAGTACTGGTGATCTCATTTGTTAGGTCATACTGGCGCCTGACACGTCAGAATGCAAGTCAATATAGGGAACGGGGAGGAAATGATAATGCAATCACTCGCCCACTGCAAGCCAAATATACCTCTGCACTTGCCACGAGTTCATGCGGAATTTGTTGGAATTTTTGGGTTAGGTTCGAGAGGCAGAGGTCCGTCTTGGTTAACGAGCTGCCAATGTGATAGATAGGAGAAAGCAATTGATTAAATTTCTAATTATATATAGGATACGAGCTTTTCAGTTCAATTCAAATTCTTGCAAATACTGCTAGAATAATCAAGTTGAAGGTATATAAATGGAAATGGAAACAGTATGGAAGTCCATTTCCAGTTCTAGCGATTGCCAGAAGATGAGAAATATAGAGAAAGATACAAAGTAGGAGAATGGAACGGACCTGGGATTGAACCCACGACCTTCTGCGTATGAGGCAGAAGCAGTAGCCATATGACTACCAAGCCCGTTTTATTATAAATGGAAAAAATTATAGACGACAGAAAATTATCATTACGTTTTCCATTTGGTAATGGAACCTTTCAATTCTATTGCTTTACAAGTATTGTATTGTTTATAGCGAGATTTGAATTTGAACCAATAAAAAAAACCCTAATTAGTCCACCTAGCGGTGATGATACATTTCTCATGGGGGTCCAAAATTTTCCCAAGGGGGGAAAGGAAAAGTCGAAAATCGATTTTTGGTGTTTGATTCCAAACGACTTAAAAATAGATGAAACGTTGATATCTGATGCCATTAAAAAAAATCGATTTTTTCTCTTAAAACATTTTTGGGACTTGGAGCTAAATCGGACATGATTTAAGGGTGATTAAAATTAATCAAAACTTTTTTTCTTTTCTCACAAAGGGGAAATAAATTTTTTTTTGTTTTTTAATGCCAAAGGACTCAAAATGCATGAAACTTTGGAAACATTAAAAAAAATCGACTGTTTTGAGACTTTGAAAAAATTTCTTATGGCGAAAACAATTTTTCATCGAATTCAAAAAACGGACGTTACGCAAATATTTCCCAAACCCTAAAATATGCCTCTTTGCAAAATTTGAGCTCCATCGGACATGATTTAGGGGTGCTCAAAATTTTGAATTTTTTGTAACTTTGAAAACTTTTGAGATCTAATTTACGGAGAAAATTATCAGATTGCTAAACAATGTTTATTACACTGAAGTTTATTTTTACGCGGTACCGCATGAATTCAAAACACAACGTGTAAAGATCAAGTTACAAAAAAAATCTAAATTTTGATAGCAAGATTTTGAGCACCCCTAAATCATGTCCGATGGAGCTCAAATTTGGCATAGGGGCATATTTTAGGGCTTAGGAAATGTTTGCGTAACGTTCGGTTTTTAAATTCGATGAAAAATTGTTTTCACAATAGGAAATTTTTTCAAAGCCCAAAACAGTCGATTTTTGTTTCAAAAAAATAATGCTCAAAGTTTCATGCATTTTGAGTCCTTTAGCATCAAAAAACAAAAAAATGTGAGAAAAAATAAAGTTTTGATTAATTTTAAGGACCCCTAAATCATGTCCGATTTAGCTCAAATTTTGCATAGGGGGATATTTATATATATCTGAAAAAAAATCCCAGAAATGTTCTAAGAGAAAAAATCGACTTTTTTTTAAATGGCATCAGATCTCAACGTTTCATGCATTTTTAAGTCATTTGGCATCAAAAACAAAAATTCGATTTTCGATTTTTCCTTTGGTTGGTTTTTCATGGAAAAAAAATCAAAACTTTGATGAATTTTAGGCACCCCTAAATCATGTCCGATTGAGTTCAAATTTTGCATGTGGTCATATTTTGGGCTAATGAAACTTGTGAGCAACGTCGTTTTTTGAAATTCAAAAATGTAATTTTCATTGGCACCCCGGCTCCAAAATTCCGTCCACCTTGGAACACGTAGGGGCGCCAACAATTCAACATTGGACGAATTCAGGTGTAATTTTGGTTGGTTGTGGTTGTTATGGACATCAGTTCAGTTATCACTCCGCCATAGATCCACGCAGTTGACCGGGAACAAAAAAGAAGACCAGGTAGATCAAACGGCTTGGCTTGAAAGGAATGGAACAGCAATTAACGGTGCTAAGCGCAGGTGCCCGCAGGTGCAGGTGAAACGACGGCTTCAGATGCTTGGATCCGGTGACGGCAGTAGAGCGATCATGGCTACGGCACGAACGATGTCCTTCCCTGGAGCAGTGCGTAGGGTCACGACTCGGACGACCCCGTCCTTGCCCGGGTGTAGCTTCATGACTCGCCCGAGCGGCCAGCTAGCAGGAGAAACGTTGTTCTCCTTCATGACGACGATGCGGCCTACTTTAATGGTAATCGGGAGATTGCACCCTTTGTTTGCTCGTGACTGCAGCTGTTGAAGGTACTCCGGGTATCAGCGTGCCCAGATATTCTGGAGATGCTTCTGGACCACATCATAAGCTTTCAGACGGATGTCAGGAGCCCCTCGAAAATCAACATCAGGTACCGCTTGAAGGTGGGCCTCGACGAGAAAATGTCCTGGAGTTACGACCTCCAAATCGGACGGACCACTCGACATCGGAGTCAGCGGACGGGAATTGAGGCACATTTCGACCTGTGCCAGAAGAGTTAACACCTGCTCGTGAGCAATGTTGGTGTTGCCTACTGTTTTTAGGAGGTGCTCTCTGCTAACTTGACGGCAGCCTCCCATAGCCCGCCAAAGTGCGGTGCACGTGGCGAAAAAAAAGCTTCCACCAAATCTCGTTCTTCACACACCAATTGAAGATCCGATCCCGATCATGGTTGTCTCCCTTCAGCATCTCGTAGATGCGCGCTGCCAGGAAAGCAGCAGTTGTGAGATCGCTAACAAGCTGGATGCGTACGGCTCTCGTGGCGAAGCAAACGAAGATTGCCACGTAAGCCTTGGTTGGAGCATGATTGCGGATGGTTGCCTTCAGTGAGAACGGTTCACAGTAGTCAACGCCACATATAGACAAGGGGCGAGTTGGTGAGACTCGCGATGCTGGAAGATCTGCTGTGCTCTGCTACTAGTCCAGCTACGACAGCAAGTGTGGCAATGGTGGCAAATGGATTTGTACAAATTTCTGTTGCCGAGAATCCAAAACTGCTGGCGCAGTAAGGCTATCAGGAGTTGCGGCCCTGCATGCAGTAGCTTCAGGTGAAAGAAACTAGCCAGTAGAGTCGACAGCGGGTGTTTGGCAGAGAGTACGATCGAATGCTTGACGTAATCGGAGAGTGTGGCGTTCCGTAGCCGGTCACCGACGCGAATAATACGAGCTTCGTCGATGTATGGCTTCAGCCACTTCATAGCGGATGATTTGACGACTGGTTCATTCCTTGACAGATGAAAGATCTCTGCAGGAAACGACTGTTGATGGGCTAGCCGACACAGATGAAGTTCGGCATGTTGTATTTCTTCGGTGGAGACTGGAGAAACGGTATCGTTACGACGATTTAGTTTCGGTTTGCCAGAACTATGGCCGGCGGGGGTAGCTGTACTTTAAACCGTAATGCGTCGGTACTCTGCTCCCATACGAGTCCCAGAGCCGAAACGGCCTGCTCGTCCTGAAGTTCATGCAGCGGTTGAACGGCTAAATATTCCGATGGAACATCATGTAGAACTTCTGGAACATTCGTTGCCCATTTCTTTATTGGGAAACTAGCAGTATTCAGCATCGACATTACTTGTTGCCTCACTTTAATTGCAGATTCTACGTGATCAGCGCCCGAAAGGAAGTCGTCGACGAAGAAATCGTAAATGAATGGATCTGCTGCAGCTGGACAGTGGTTCCCATTCTCGTGTGCAATCTGCTGCATTACCCTCGTTCCAAGATACGGAGCAGACGCGGTACCGTAGGTCATCGACCTAATGAATATCCGGAGGCTGTTCTGCACGACGCTTCGAAAACGACCCAAACCTTTGTAGACGTGCTCGACTCTTTGAAGGCGTGCTGCGATATGTAGCAATGCGGTTGATTGTCGTCTACTGGATCGATGAGCTTCTTCGTATGCCCTAACTGGAGATATTCGTCCATGAAACGATGGTACGCGTCCTTGGTGGCACCCGAGTAACACGAGTCAGACAAAAATAGTGCAGCAACTTGATTGTGACTAAATCTGGTCACATATCAGTTGCGGTATCCTAAGTGAAACATGTGTGCTGCTAGGGCAGGATCACGTTCGAAACGCCGCTCGGCGCTCATAAGACGGCGATCAGCGATATCCCTTGAGCTTTCTAGGACAATATCAGGATTGTCGCTTCGAGGAAGACTGACGATATACCTTCCAGAAGGATCACGGGTGGTAGTAGCTACGAAGTGCTTCTCACAACAATCTTCTTCAACGGATAGTGCTGGTCCGTCGGGGATGTCCTCGATTTCCCAAAACTTCTGAAGCGTAGCTTCTAACGGAGCATCATTCCTAGGAAGGTTGCAGATCCGAGGAATACAAGTGTGTTGATTGGATGCGGTGCCTGCGACAGCCCATCCGGATGGAAGTCCGTCCCCTAACGAAATCTTCCGACCACTATGGATCTCCCAGAAGGCTTCACTGCCGATAACGAGGTCTATCCTCTCTGGGATGTTGAACTGAGGGTTGGCGAGGCTAATCCTGGGAATATTCCACGACGAGATATTGAGTCGGCAGCTGTGTCGAAAGATTTTTTAAGAATGAGGAACTGTAGCTTCGTCGAAAACTTATGTGTACTCGACTGGATGGTGGCGGAAATTGCACTTTTCACACGGTGCGTGAAGTTGGATATGGAAGCCGAGTCCAGTAAAGCCTTTGCCTGGAGCTCGTGTCTGTGATCATCAACGACATTGAGGGCAACCGTTTCCAACAAAACAGTATTGTATGCAGTTCGGACTGCCATGCTGACATTGGGAGTAGTGGAGCTCCGAGTGCCCACGCTAGTGGACGGAAACAGTAGATGGCACGGTTGAACTAGCCGACGATGGGTTGGTGGGTTTTGGAATGTTGCCGGCCACCTTTGCCACCGGCGGTGGAAGCTGATGGTGCTCATAGCCTACTGAATTCAGCACTCGTACGCGCTGATAGTGGAATTCTACCTGCTCCTCGTAATTCACGTCATCTTGCGTACTAGTCTTCTCCTCCCAAGCTTGTAAAGTGGGTTGGTCCAGCATGTACGACAAGATATTCACCAGCGGTGTGTCCTCCACAGGTTCGTTCAACTTTTAAAGGCCTTCACATGGCGCTGGAAATCGTCGATCAGGCTGTGGATGCGATTAGTAGACTCCTGCTTCACTGCTGGCGTATCGTAGAGCGCCCGGAAAAGTTATCGCTTTAGTAATCGACGGTTGTTGGATTGCTTGAGGAGTGCGTCTCTAAGTGCAAACGTAATTGTCGGCTTCGATATCGACCAACTCGTAGGGTTTCTTTGCGTTTCCCTCTAGAGACTGCAAGAGGTATTGCAGTTTGGCGACTGTTGGTATGTCCGCATTGGAGTGAACCATGGACGAAAATGTATCACGGAACGACAACCAACGTGAAAAATCCCCAATGAAACGTGGAAGGTCGATCTGCGGTAAGCGGATGTGGAAGTTGTTTGGCGAACGAAGCGTTCAGTAGCGCTTGATTACCTTCGGTGGGGAGTTTTGAAAGTAGGAATCCTTTCGCTGTGCAGTATCGATGAGGTGTATTTAATTTTTCCGCTATATTGGCTTTTCTCGGTGATAATGATCATTATCACCGAGAAAAGCCAATATAGCGTAAAAATTAAATGAAAACCCGCGGTGATTAAATCAAACAATCGATGAGGTGTGCCTCCAGATCTTCGCTATCTAGTCGCTCGATGGTGTCCTGAACTTTCGCAAACGCAGTACTCACTTTGTCTAGAGAGTCGATTCCTGTCACGCACTGGACCGAAATCGGCGATGAATTTCTCAACCGCTCTTCGCATGGCGATCAAAGATTGCCGCTGGATCACTTTATCCGCGAGGATTTTCTCTGCCTTGGGTGGCATTTTCGCAAGCACTTCTTCTTCTTCTTCTTCTTCTGTTCAAATGTTCGCAAGCACACACACACGGAAAACGTGCGGAAACGGAGTAAATCGAAACGGACCTCCTTCCCGGCGCGAGCTACTCGTTTCTTTCGCGAAACCGAGCCGGCGAGGCCAACACAGAATAGAACATATTAGATCCTTCTTAGATGTACTGGCCTTCGCGACGAAGAAATCGGCAAATTGAAACCTATTTTTGGTCTACTTTCCGGTGGTTAGTGTGGTGATTTGCTCCTAGCTGCTCCAAAGCTGGAAATTGACTGCTTCAATGTAGAGTGAGGACGCTGTTAATGCTTCAGACCCTAAGGCTTGCGCCTCCAGAAGTAGTCGACGCCGGCCATAAGGACTTGTACAAATCGAAAAAAGTCACCCAACTTTCATTAACCAAATGAAGTTGAATTCAATTTAGTTGGAATTCTCTTTTCCCTTAATTGCTACCACAAGCCACATGCATATAACTAGGACTGATTCCCTGAATTGTTGGGCAAATGGCCGCTCTAATCCTAGTAGTGATATTAGCACCACCACACACCGCCAAACAGCTTCCCGTCAATAGCTTTGATCGAAGGGGACGCTCTACCAGCATTGAAAATGGCTCCGATTCGGCAATTGGGGTTGCTCGATGACCGCAGATGAACCCAAATATTCCCTCCTGCACCAACTCTTCCAAGTAAAAAAGTTCTTCAACCAATCACACAATTTTTTCTTCACCCACCGGCAGTGTTCGATCACAAATTTGATCGCTTAATTGCGGGCTCATCAATTAGCCAAACACTTTGCTGCTAATGAGCGCGCGCAACCTCCGAGCGCGATGGCGCTTTTTATTCAAGTACAATGGCTATATATTCGACATAAAATTGCGCGTCTGGTCAGTACTTTGTTCTTTGACCAGCACTTTCCGACCGCGGTTTGGCTTTCGATCCGGATCGAAGGACCAAAAAATGTTCGAGCGCGAGCGTTGAAAAGAGGAAAGGACAGACAAAAAAAGAAAAACGTCGTTCCTCTCGGGGAGAGTCAAGGGTAACGTCCTGGTTGTCGAAGCGAGCGATAAAACGTCGTACGCAGCGATCATGAGGAAGGTCAGAGAGGGCCCGAAACTAAAAGACTTGGGTGAGAAGGTGGTTACAACTAGGCGTACCCAGAAGGGGGAGTTGCTGTTCAAGCTGAAGAATGATCCTACGATCAAGGGCTCGTTACCAATTCATTGGGCAGTGAACGGAACGTAAGAGCTCTAACGCAGGAAGCAGTGATCGAGTGCAGAGACCTGGGCGAGATGACGAGCGAAGACACTGGCCTCACAATGCAAGCAGGGGGAAGTGCAGATGGCGATTCGACTGAGGAACGACTCAACAAGGTTAAAGGTTAAAGTAGGATGGCCGATGTGTCCGTTGAGATTCGCCCCGCGAGTAACCAAACAGATGGAGCGATGCTTTAAATGCATGGCGTTTGACCACCAGGCGCGAAACTGCAAACACCTGGACAGATCCAGTCTATGTAGGAAATGTGACGAAGAAGGACACGTTGCTAGGGACTGCACGAGGAAACCGAGATGTCTGCTATGCAAACCGGAGGACGGAAACGACCATACGATGGGTGACTTCCAACGCCCTTCAAGACGACTGCAACGCTTGGGCAGTGGAATGGGGAAGCAGACTGACTAACCCTAGAGGTTACAGTTTACTGGAGGCGTTGGCAAAACTGGACGTCAGGCTGTGCAACGAAGGTGCCGTTACTACATTTCGCAGAGATGGCAGAGAGTCCATCATCGACATCGCGTTCTGCAATCCGGTGAGGAATATGAGCTTGAAGAGCTTGTATAGGACTATACACATAGTGATTACCAGGCGATCCGGTATAGTGTTGGGACGACGAGAGATTAGGACTAGCGGGCGAAAATGAAAGACGAAGGACTTCGACAAGAATCTTTTTATCGAAGCACTTCGAGCAGACAGGGGCGCTACAAATCTCGATGTAGATGAGCTGACAAAAACTCTTGCGAGGGCATGTGATGCGACGATGCCAAGGAGACTGAAACCAATCTGTTCGCCGGCTGTTCGGCGACTGAATTACTAGTGGAACGAAACTCTTGCTAGCCTTCATGCTGTCTGTCTTAGAGCCAGAAGACGTTTTCAAAGAACAAGGTCTGAAACGGTCAGAGAGGAGCGTAAGATAATCGTCCGTGAAGCTAGATCGGCCTTCAAATGAAAAAGCTTCAAGGAGTTGTGCCGGTAAGCTGACGCTGATCGGGTCATAACAGCGAGGATCAGGGGTCCAGCGACGCCAGCGGAAATGTGTCCGGATAAGTTGAAGATCACCGAGAACGGTCTTTTCTCCCAGCATGATTCTACGACGTGGCCGCCTACACCGTACGCAGATGAAGACGGAGTAACCGTTGCAGGTATGTAAGTCTCCAACGACGAGCTGTCATCAGTGGCGATTAAGAAAGTTTGTAACCTGCTCACTACTACTGAATTTGTTGTGTGCCTTAGATGCAATATGCAAGTTTCTAGTCTAATCTAAAGGAATGGAAGTATACTATAGATATAGACCAATTTTTTCACCATGTGTGAACCACCTAACATTAAACAACATGACAACAGAACACATCGAAGATACTTCAAGGTCCATAGCCTGCCAATACACCTTACTCAGTATCGTCATCGTGTATCCACATTTTCTGTAAAATCTCGCTTAACTTTTCAAAAGGACCTAAGTAACATATTTTCATGAATTAGTTTGAGTACTGCAATCAAAAGCTTTCATGTTGTTCTGTTGATTGCGCTAGTCAAATTAATTCATGAAAAAATGTCACTAAGGTCCTTTAGAAAAGTTAAGCGAGAAATGTACGGTCAAGGTCAACTACTTGCGTAGAATGCTCAAGAGTTACTTCCAGTATCAGATTCTGGTTACGAAACTAATTCGGGGCAGAAGTCGGGCAGGGTTACGGCGGGTCTTCCACAAGGCTCCATACTAGGCCCAACGCTATGAACCGTAATCTACAACGGAGTTTTAAAACTTTAAATTGCCCAAAGGCGTGAAGATCTTTTGATTCGCGGACGATGCCCTCCTTGCGATAACCGGAGAGTCCCTGGAAGAAGTAGAAATGCTGGAGGCGAAGACGACCGACGCAGTTGAAAATTGGATTAATGCTGCAGCTTGCTCATCACAAAACAGAAGTGATGCTGGTCAGCAACTGTCGAAAAAACTAGCGGATGCAGATTACCGTAGGAGGGTACGACATACCATTCATGCGGGCTTTAAGACAGCTAGGAGTGATGATCGACGAACGGTTGAATCTCAACACCCATGTCGACTATTTCTGCGAAAAGGCGGCTAAAATAGTCAGTGCGTTTGCAAGGCTATTGAAAAAATTTCTCCATGGGTACATTTTATACCATTTTCCCTTATACCAACAATATTTCTATTGTTTTGGCCATTTTTGACCTGGCCTCAAACAATCCAAAATATCAGCGGTATCCAACATCTGAACAAGAATTTGATTTTCCAAAACTAGATTATTTTCCCGTCAAACAGTTGCAGAACCAAAGAATTTGGTTGATAATTTTCAGAGTTATGGTCTTTTGAATTTTGATAAAATTTTGCCTGTTCCGATGATTCGTGGCCACGTGATTTCAGGACGGTTCCTAAGTAGAACAAGAACAGAGTAGATGTTTTATTCGTCAAAAGCATACACGGTCCTCCACACAAATATTAATTCACTCATTATGATTACGATTTCATAAAATGTCTCATCTAAATATGCGGTACTTTACTTATCTACATCCGCACTCACTCGGTGAGTACACGATGACAAAATTATGAACTTTTGCAGCACGACAAACAAATGCCGTTTCCCCCTTCTGGTTGGTTGGTGCGGTTGCCAAAGCCTACACCAATCCTCCGAATAAATCGAAAACTTTTACCGACAGGGCCGACATGTATTTTGCATTTTCTTGAAATTAATTTATAAATTTAAATGTAAATAAAAATCTATACCCACTAGCGCGAGTGTACTTTCCACTTTTAATCCTTTTTTACTCGAGCACTATAGTACTGATGATGCTACATATTTACCTTCCCGCGTGAAGCCATGGATACATATATTTGAGCTTGTGCCCCCTTTTCCAGCCCAACAAAACCAAAGACGACGAGGACAATGATTGTTCGCCTTGGTTCGAAATTTAAGGCTTTTTGGCACCGCACCCGAAACATTGCTTTTACATTTGGAAGACACAGACAATCGCTAGCAAACCGCATTCGTTCACAAAACCGCGGGAATGTGGATATCGGTGCTGTACGTGGTGGCGATAATGACGATAAGAGCGGCTTCCAACGGATTACTCTGTTGAAGATTGGCGTTTGGTTTGGTTACCTAATGGTCAAGCCTATAACTGAAGATTGTGTCCATAAAAATAAATGATAAAACATATAAGGCCGATACATCCTATTTTTCAAATGGAATGCATCTCATCCCATTTTCTCAAAATTATTCGTCACAAATGTGTGATTTGACAAATATTGAAAAACAGTTATGTCTCCCCCTTGGGACTGTTTTTGCCCAAAAATAATATTTTGAGGGGGCAACAAAATAAAATTCGAATAATTTTGAGGATTTTCAAAACATTCTTTAACAAATCCGAGGAGTTAATTTTTTATTTTTTCCTTCTAATATTTATTTTGTACTAGCAGACTCGACGTACTTTGTTTCGCCTAAAATTGATTTATTCTCTGATTAATTCTCGACGTATGAAGAAATTTATGTTTCATTTGTATGGGAGCCCTCCTACAAAAGGGGGGAGGGATCTCGAACCATCTTAAGAACCTTCCCCGGCCCCAAAAACCTCTGCATACCAATTTTCATGCCGATCGGTTCAGTAATTTCAGAGTCTATAAGGTTCAGACAGACATAAATTTATTTTTATGTATATAGATTATCCCTCCTCTTGACCTTTCGGAAACCAGTAGGACATAATTTAAATTAAATACTTGTAACGGTCTTATTTAAAAAAAATACCGCCACATATAAAAAATGTCGTTTTTAATATTTGTATCTTCAAAAACAAAACAAAAATTCAATGACTTGCGCAGATTCATATTACCGATAGAATGAGAAAGACTTTCCAAACCAGATGGTACTGGTTTAAGGTAGCCTCACACCTCGGGAATTTGGTTGGCGGATTTTTTCCCCATGTATTTTTGCATATGCGATGTTTTCGGGATTTGGGCACGGAAAATCAAAATCCCGGCCCCATTTAAAATGCACGGGGATCAAAATCCGGCGGCAATTTTTCTCGAGGTGTAAGGTAGCCTTTACGTGGTTGTGCTATCAGATTCAACAAATTGACGTAATTGTCCACAAAATCAGACAAGCCGGTTTTTTGAAAACTTGTCCTTGAACTAGCGGTGAACTAAAATTCACCTCAACAAAGCCCAAAAAGTTATTTTTTATCAATTCTAGATGAATTCCGTTTCGCTTCAGGTTTTCTACTGCTTTACTAAACAGGTTGCTTCTAGTCTCGCATCAACCACATGTTCCGCTAGACACATGGCTACGAGCGAGAGCGCCATCGATTGATCAACGGCAATTATATTTTATTCCAAGGCACGACGTTCTCTCTCACAAGTGTTTTGCACGTCGCACGGCGTCGTTTCATTTTTTTTGTTAGTCAGTAGCAAAACATCAGAACGCTTGTTTGAGTAGCGATGTTTTGGTGGATCGGAGTGTACGTAGCCCTGGTATGGGCCTACAACAACTTTCTGGAATCGCTTCTATCCGTTCTCTGGGGAACGATTCGTAGTGTAGTACTTCAGGAAAAACTCACAACTCGATATGGGCCTTGGGCAGGTAAGTGGCCAATCTCTCAACTTCTCATAGCATATTGGGTAATAATCGTGTTGGTTTGTTTTGATGCAGTCGTTACCGGTGCGACGGACGGCATTGGGAAATGCTATGCGGAGCAGCTAGCAAGCAAAGGCCTCAACGTAATGCTTATCTCGCGAACTGAGTCAAAGCTGATAAAGGTAGCGGCCGAAATCGCACAAAAGTATGGCGTAGAAACCCGTTGGATTGCGGTGGACTTTGCGAGTGGTCCGCACATCTACCATGACTTGCGAGAAAAACTTGCCCCGATTGAAATTGGAATACTGGGTTAGTGGGTGGGCTAACAGGGACTTAATTGTTTCTCAGATGATTTGATGCTTGTTACGTACTTTTCAGTGAACAATGTTGGCTTTCTACCAGAACTGGGCTCTTTCGCACAGAACACCGAGTCAGATCTGTTGACCTTGATTAATTTGAACATTGTGGCAACGACGATGCTCACGCGGTTGGTGCTGCCGGTGATGAAGCGCCGTCGCAGGGGCATTGTGGTCAATATTGCATCCAGCTCGGCCTATGTGCCAATTCCGTACATGACGGCGTACAGTTCGTCAAAGTCGTTCGTGGTCAGCTTCAGCCTGGGGCTTAGCCATGAATTACGCGGCACCGGAGTCGAATGTCAGGTGGTGTCACCTTCGATAGTGCAGACGAACATGGCCCACCAGTACACGGATGGCATTCCGTGGTACGTGCTAGTGTTGAAGCCGGAGCAGGTGGCGAGGTTCGCGGTTTTCGCCATTGGAAAGACCGGGCACACGTGTGGCCATTGGCTGCATTGCTTACAGGTTTGTTAAACGTGAAGTAAAATTTGTATTCGTTTAACATTAGATTTATTCCAGATGATATGGTGGGGACTTCTTCCGCTGAAACTGGCGGTACGGTTTGCTGGGAATTTGTTCGTCAAAGATGTAAACAAAAAGCATTAGTTTAATTTAACTAAATTTACGCGGATAAGAAAATACGTTCCAATGACTGTAGTTACGTTCAAGCCAAATGATATCACAATAAACACAACATGAGGTCACACTTAAAATGGAACGATGTTCAATATCATTTAGAGAAAACATGTAATGTCATGAGAAAAGTAGTGTAACGTGTGGAAAATTCTGATAATTTTGCAGTAAATAGTAATGTTCGGCAAAGTGCTTGAAGGGAAATCCGTTTCATTTAGTTCAACTATTTGAACGATACACAATTATTATCTCATACTTGATTCGAAGCATAAGGGACATAGGCGATCCATCGCTGATATTGAAAAAATGTAGATGTGAAATTTGTTGTCTCGCGAGTAAAGATGAATGAATCCGGAAGATGGCAAATTCGATTTTCGGTTCGGTCATGGATGATTATGGTTGGGAAACATTCTCTACAGTATGGCCCATAAAAAATGCAAAAGTTTAAATAGCTTATGTTTGTGTACAAGAGTTATTCTACTACCGTGGACCCCCGGTAATATGACCGTTGAACACTTTTTAATTAAAACCCATCGTTCAAATTAAATGAGTTCAAACGTCATTTAGCACGTGGGATCGAGAAAAAAATGAAAAAGTGAAACGGAATCAAAACAAAACAACAAAATGAGCAGCTAGCAACCGGATTATCTGATACTCATTAATATCCCGTTAATACGTATGAAGGACTATGATAGGAAATTCGGTACCAGGATTATCAGGACCCTAAATGAACCTGGACGAGTGAGCCTTCTGGCTCGTGAACTGCAGATGGTTGGACTGAACGTAGCCGTTATACAAGAAATCCGGTGGCCTAGATCCGGAATTCAGAGCCGTGGATCTCGCGACCAACACTGCATTCAAATATAACATCTATTACAGCAGCGGCGAAAAAACAAAGCCTGGAGTTGGTATCGTAGTGATGGGCAAGCAGATGAAGTGAGTAATGAGGTGAAACCCCATTAGCGAACGGATCTGTGTGGTAATGATACGGGGCAAATTCTTGAGTTACTGCCTAATCAACATCTACGCACCGACAAACGATAAATCCGACGACTTAAAGGACACGTTTTATCAAGCGTTTTATGAATGTTTTGATAAAGCCTATGGAGAGTGAAAATTACGTGATAATTGTTATCGGAGACACTAACGCGCATGTTGTTAGAGAGGGCTTCTTCTCTACCGGCTTACGAGAACGGCTTACGGCTAGTAAATTTCGTTGCTACCAGAAGGATGGCCATCAGAATATCTGAAAGCACACTGAAGAGTGAAGACACCCAAAGGGTGAAGCTTGTAACCAGATAGACCATGTTCTGGTGGATAGCGCCATTTCTCGGATGTTATCGATGTGCGGGCATTCAGAGGTGTGAACATTGACTCTGATCACGTCATTCAGAAAAAAATCATTTACGGTTGTCAACTGTATCGATCGAAAGATCGCAGCGAATGATGCGTTCAATATCCAACGATTGTCGGCGGAAGGAGTATCGGCTCGATACTTCGACGCAATCAACTTTAGCGACATCATCAACGATCTATGGGAGTCGATCCATTGAACAATGAGCACAACAGCACGAGAAGTGATAGGCAATGCACAGAGGCTACCCACGACGAGTTGATACAACGTTCAGACACATAATTTTTGCCTTTCTCGTACAACAAAGTTGTTCCGAAAGGCTATCATTTCACTCCAAAATCGAACTTTTTTATAGAAGTATCGGAGATCCTATACCAATCGACTCAGCTCGTCGAGCTGAACAAATGTCTGTCTGTCCGTGTGTATGTGTGTGTGTACGAAACCCGAAGCACATTAGCCACTTTTCCATATAGTAATTCTTAACCGATTTTCTCGCAACAAGTTGCATTTGACGGGGGACAAACCCTAGTTTATCACTGTTGAATATAATCATGATCGGTCATTGCGTTCAAAAGTTATGAAGAAAAAGGTGTGTTGAACCATATACGGGTTTGGTTGGTTGTTTGCCTTACAGCGTTTGGAAGAGTCGTAATGTAGGCAATTATTTATGATGTGTATCACTCTAAAGCAAAACCAAGGGATTGAATCGAGAAAGGCATCGTCACCGCTAGGTGGATTAAACTGGGTTTTTAATTGATTTTAAAGCAGCGTACGGTTCAGTGAAACGAACCATTTACGTTGAACCATTGTTACGTTAGCATTACGCATTAATATTAGTTACATTACATATGTGTAATCGATCACTGCATACCATGCTAAGTGTCAATCGTGTGTGCATTCCAAATGTGCCGTAAGGAGGCTCAATGACAACCGGGCGAAAGAGACGTCACTAAAGTCAACGAAAATTGATGTCATCTTCTTCCGCTAACTTCATTCCGTATTGTTCTCCACGTCATCGCAGCGAAAAAAAATGTAACCACCGTCCCAGCATAAACCAAAAGTGGGCGCGAGGGCAAAATAATTTCGTGGCATAGGAAGCACTTTCGGGAGCCGTAGGAAAGACATTCGTCGTAATTCCGGATTGCCCGTGCTCGTGGGTGGCCGAATAGAACTTAGCCAAATTACTCGGTAGAATTTCGAAAGGCTAGCTTCTGTAAGACGGATCGGTTGAAAATCCATAAAGGGCACGCGTGGGAACTACTGGTACCGCACCTAAGACGCCGAAGAGAAAAGGCAAGGTACCAAAACGGTGAACTAATCGTGGACCAAACCAGACACCATAAATCAACCTATTTGAGCACCAGAACACGCTACATGCTGACCGGCCTCCGAGCGTTTTCTACTAGGATTCACGCTTCTACACGAAGGATCGTTTTTCGTATCTTATAGCTTGACGTGATTGTGGTGCTTAGCTAGGAACAGGAACAGCGGCGAGGGTTTCCCTGTGCGATCACGAACACCGTTTTTCCAACGGAGCTGGACGCGGTACGAGCCGACGGAGGCGTTGATATCATCCTCCCTAGCAACATTTTCGTTTTATGCTGGTTTTGTAATACTCTTGAAGATTAAATTATGATCTTCAAGAGCGTTATTAAACTTAAAATGTTACTTAGGCTGTCAGTGGCTGAATCGCTTCGGCACGACCCACGACGATTCGCGATCGGAGCCGATGGGTGTTCGTCAAATCTGGCGATCCGAACTAGGAGAAAGCCGGTGTGTACGTCTCTTCTGAAGTACGACGCGGATCAGAGTGAAGTCATCCTCTATGCGCCAACGATCAGGGGCTCTTGATCCCCACGAGACACGAGAACAGGTCAGCAGCTCGCTCCAAGGAAGGCAGGCAGGACGTGATAGGCGAGGATCATGGATGGAGTGGACGTGAGTGATAGAACGTAAAAAAGTGAAGAAAGAAGACAGCATGCGCAATGTGTAGGAGAGTAGGGAATAAGAAGTAAAATGTTTGTATGGTAGGAGAATAATAGAAAATGATTGCACACTATGTTATGTTTTGTGGCGTTTAATGTTGACTAGCCGGACCGACCAATCCCCCTTTTGTTACGGAGAGGTCGTTTCACAACACCATGGCCAATTATGCTAGAACATGGTTTTTCGGCGAAACTCATACGACTGATTCGTTTAACGACATCATTTGTAACCTTGGATGAATTAAAGCAGAGTGATTCTCTCTCTCAAATTTATTGTTCAATGTGACGCTCGAGGGAGAGATTAGGAGAGCTGGTGTGCAAAAAAGCGTTACCATAACCACAAGATCGCATACTTCTGGACTTTGCGGACGATATCAATATTATCGGGATTGATCGCCGTGCCGTGGAAGAGATTTTTGTGCTTTTTAAGAGAGAGACAACAAGGATTAGACTCACGATCAATTCCAGCTAAATGAAGTACATGGTCGCTGGCAATCAATAAATACAAAATACAATAAATACAAATACAACGTGGGTCCATTAGTGGTGGTGGTAATAAAGTGATGCTGGATGGTTAACCATTTGAAATTGTAGAAGAGTTTGTGTAACTCGTAACTATAGTGACGTGAGATAATGATGTTACCCGTATTGCATCTAACTATCAGGCTTTGGGAGCTTTGGGCTTCGTAACCAGCTTAAGTCCCGTAGTATGCGACCGGAAACAAAATTTGCGCTGTATTCTACTCTGATCCTTCCGGTGGCTTTATACGGTCATGATACATGGACGTTAAAGGAGACTGATCGCAGAGGTTTTGCAGTATTCCAGCGTATGGTGCGGCGGACAATACTGGGCGGTAAATAGGACAATGGGATCTGGTGGCGTCGTATGAATCACGAACAGGTTTGAAAAAGTCTGGATATTGTTAAGCTTATATAACACGGCAAACTACGGTGGGCTGGACACGTTGTTCGTATGTCGGACGAGCGTCAAGCAAAGATAATATTCAGTAGCAAACTCGGAACAGGCCGTTTGCATCGTTGAAGGCCGCGTACACGATGACGCAGTTAAAGAGGATCTGAGGACGCTAAACGACTGAGAGCAAATTGGTCCAGGATTGAGCCCAGTGGGGGAGGATACTCCATTCGATGAAGGCTCATCGATGAGCTGTGGCCCATCAAGTATCAAGTAAGTATATCTATGGAAGAAATGGCTGATGTTTGCCAGCAACAACGAAACGCCGATAAAGGCTCGTTGATGCTGGCATACATCAGCCATTTCTTCCAATTTGCCGGAAGACGTTTGCAGCTTCTTGGAGAGAAACTGCTGAGTGGTCATCTTTGCCTTCGTTCGTTCTCGCTCCTGATTTAATAAACTTCGCCCCGGCGTGCCTTCTCCTCGGTTTTCTCTTCTTCGAGATTTTCCGAACAATATTTTCTCCTTACAACCCTTTTCCTACATCGAAGATCTCTGTTCGTCCTCGCTGAAAATTCTTTCATTTTCTTCTTCGCGTTTGACCTTTTCAGGCGATTATTTCTAGTCTATTTCTTTTGAATTCGCTTCAGACTTCGACTCTTTTTCGGCTCTGTGCAACGCTGCTATGCTTCACCTTTTCCGGTTCGGAAACCCCTGACTATGGGCGTCCGAAAAGCGTTGAATAGCTCCTAAATGGCCCTCCTTAATCGTGCGGTAAGACGCGCGGCTACAAAGCAAAACCATGCTGAGGGTGGCTGGGTTCGATTCCCGGTGCCGGTCTAGGCAATTTTCGGATTGGAAATTGTCTCGACTTTCCTGGGCATAAAAGTATCATCGTGTTAGCCTCATGATATACGAATGCAAAAATGGTAACTTGGCTTAGAAACCTCGCAGTTAATAACTATGGAAGTGCTTAAGTGAACACTAAGCTGCGAGGCGGTTCTGTCCCAGTGTGGAGATGTAATGCCAATAAGATAAGAAAAGGAAGCTCCCGATCAGAAAACCCTCCGACAGACTTGATGGATCTACAACCGACTTTGGAGCTGCTCTCGGGCTTCTGGTTTATTTTTATGCATCTGGTTTACTTTTTTTTCTTCATTGGCAGTTTTCGTTTCCCGCATTAGCTTCAATTGCTGCAGGTTCCATCTCCGTCCGTCTTTCGTTCAGTTTCCTCTTGTGGGCTTCTTCGGTGATCTTCTTCTCCATTTGAGCCTCCTTCTCGAGCTCCAGTTCCATGCCTCGCTTTTCTTTTTCCATCTACTGGCGCGACCCAAACAACTCGTGTTGAACGTCCAGGCGTTTACGTTACCAAATTTTCTCCTTTTCCAGTAACTGCTTCTTTTTTCCAATTTGTTTATTTAATAGGCTCAGTTGTTTTAAGAAAAACTCTACGGAGCCGAGAGCAAAAAATAATATAAATATTACATAATTAATTTTGATACACATAGTTAAGTTTGTCATTTTAGCGTCATATTGCGAAAAAAGATTCGGCTGCCGGTGGGACTTGAACCCACACTATTCCATTAAGTAAACGGACGTATTACCAATTGTACAACAGCTGCCCTTGCGAGAAGTTTATCCATAACTAGCTAATAACGATGGGATATCAATCCCTCGTATCCATCGAATCTGCTTGTGCAACAATTCACACCCTTTCTCTCTATTCTTTCCCAACTATATGTATCAGAATTGAACAACAGTCGGTTGCGTTTGAATCACAACAATCAAAAAAAAAAAATAAAAAAAATTAAATATAATATGTTATTAATAATATGATCTCCGGACCCACTTCTTTTTCGGCTGTGTTGTCGAACTGGCACTAGAACCAGACCCGGAAGCTGATAGATGAGCCCGTCGCTGATCCGCAGGTGGATGAGATATAGCTTCCTTAATCGCGAGTGGAACCTCTTCCAGTGTTACGTCGTCTTTCTTACGACGGGGTTTTTTATCCGCCTGTTTGTTGTCACGTACAACCGAGTGTGTCCTGTTTTCTGACTTCGGACTTTCCTCTAGAACCTCGATGAAGTCATCATCCGAAGTTTCCGATGATACTTGTTCTTCTTCCTTTCCAGCTATGACGCCAGCATAGTGGTACCTTTCTCTTGCTTTCCAGGCCTGTTCTGCGCTTGTTTAGGGCAGGAATCACGTCGAAGGCCAACTGCTCGACACCAAAAGTATGTATTCTTCAGACCGTCGTAAAAAAATCCTCTTTTTAAACCGGAGACATCTATGGGTGGTGGAATACTTTTTCCGACTTCCATGTATACACCACGAACACCTGTGAACAGGTGTCCCAGACCCAATTCCGTGGGAAACTTCTCTCTTACAATGCGATCCACTTTGCCAAATAATCCGAGCACCAGCGATAAATTTTCGTTCCGGCGGCAGATCAAATACGCGGACATACCGCAAATTGGTACCTGCCATTTCCATCCGAACTTCAACCGACGTCCCGCTTGAGTAAACAAACTTTCGCGGCTCCGTATTTCTCGTCATGGCTTCGTACTACGAGAAAAGAATTTGATGTACAGCGAGCGATCATGTGCCGTTTTGTACGCTGTGTCCATAAGTAATAAATCAGTCTCCAGCTGCTTCAAAAAGCTGGCGATTTCTGCCCAAGAGGGACGCGGACTTCCAACTGGGAACCGAAACTGAACGGTATTCACAAACACACTGTCACTCATTTTGTTTTTTTTTTGCGATTTCTACGACTGAAAGGCACTGGCGAACGAAAAACAATGGGAACAATGGATGGCAAACGCGCGTGATGGCGACTGATGGCACCGAAACTACAAAGCCTGCACAGAGCACAACTATTCCGTCTGTACCTAACAACGTCTGCGACTTAACTGAGTAACTGCTTTTATATGTGCATGCAAATATATTAAAAATCACAAATTACTTTTATCTGTGTAGGTTAGGCTTAGTTAAAGTTAACCCTCAAAGACCCAGGACAAACAGATTTTTTTCGCATTCAGCACTTGATCGTCGGAATACCTCACGCTTTCGTTTGTGCTCAATGGGAATAGCTATATTTTTGCCCTGATACATTTTCAGACCGAATTTCTGTTCAGATCCGAGTTATTGCTAGAAATAAGTGTACGCGGGGGTATTTTTCCCCCTATAATTCGAACATCACGTCAATGTTCTTGACATGTTTGAAGCCCGAAATTTATCAAATCAACCATCAAACCACCTCAACAATATATTTGTACCTAAAGATTTCTGGTTGATTCCGATGGTTTCACCATTTGAGCACTGGAAATTTCAATAGACATTGCACTATGGTCCAGGATACAGATTTACGCGGAAAGATGCATTTTACGCAAAAACTATATTTTTTAGAAAAAAAAAACCGTCGTTCTACAAAATTGTTCGAAATAGTAAGGCCATCATTATGGTGCAACCAAGAAATAGGGTGGCCCATCATATAAAAAAAATGAAAATATTTTTTTTATTTCTCGGAATATTGACATAATATGTTCTACAAAGTTGTAGCGCAGCTTATTCCAATCAATTTTGCTAAAAAAACTTTTTCTGTAGCTCTTAAGTTGGCTGATTTAGAACAATTTTACCTAATTGGATTAGGGTGTACCTAAAAAACAGTATTTTTTTTTTGTTTTAGATTTCTCGAAAAAGTCGTCTTCAGGTGACTTTTAGAGCTAAAAATAAATGCAACTTTTTATGGGTAAATATGCTCAATATCTTTTATCGATCAAAAGTTATAATCGTTTTTTTTTGTCAAAATTACATTTTTTTCATAAGTTGATATCTCCGGTTAGGGCAGACCAAAAAATATGTTTACAAGGCATTTGAAAGAGAAATTCATATTCCTCATTATGTCAAAAAATTGAAGATATATTTTTTTTTATCTCAAGTTTTACCAATTTTACTAAAATCATGTTTTTTTTAAAATAAATTGATATAACTCGACAATGGAAGAATATACAGACGATATTCTTATAGCAAAACACGCGTTTTGAAAAGCCCCGAAAGACTTCAAAAGGTGACATTTGTGAGAAATGAAGGGTTTGCGTAGTTGGGTACACGTTCGACTTTCAAGCGAATGGTCATGGGTTCGATTCCCAGCCCCTCCACCAAAACCCTCGTCAGTTGCCGGATACACAGCCTTATGCGGTGGCGTATTGGGGTGCACGCCTCACCGTCACGGCTGCCTGTTGACAACTGACAACTTGTTCTTCTCGGAGGCATTCCTCCAACGTTACCTGGATAAATGGCAACCGGACAATGCAACGATCATTGGATACACGACATGGACAAAACGAACACAATGGACTCACGACGAGATGGACCAGCAACGACAACAACAATTAATAAGGCCGTTACAAATATTTTATTTAAATTATGTTGTACTGGTCTCCGCAAGGTCAAGGGGGGGATAATAAAAAATAAATGTTAAAATGGAAAAAACCAATAAAACTCCTCGGATTTGTTGAAGAATGTTTTGAAAATCCTCAAAATTGTCCGGATTTTTTGTTTGTTTCCCCCTCAACATATTATTTTTGGACAAAAAAATAAGGGGGGGGGGGAGACATAATTGTTTTTAAATAGGGTAAAATGCCCAATAGTGGACCCCCTAGTAGCGGAATTTCGCTCTTTCTGCCATAAGACTTCGAAATTTTCAACATATTAATTCTGCTTGATATCTAACAGCCAGCTCTGCATCCCCTCTTAACGATACATACATAAAACACCCAAATACACGACGATATTCATTGAAATTAACATTTTAAAGTATAACTGAATTCGCCCTATAGTAGACCCCTTATTGGTCCATAATAGGAAATTGCTTCCCTATAGTCGACACTTCATTTGATTTTCATGTCCCGTTTCGGGACGTTCTTCTTCCCTATTATGGACCCCCCAAAATATTCCTATAATGGACACTCTCGTGTTCACTTTTTATAGAATTGTAAAAAGTCATCTCATTTTACTTTCCATAGCATTTCCAATGCATGTAATCAAATTATAGAACTGTAAGGTAGGTTCTCCCGATAGAATTTCATAGCAAAATGTTGACATTGTGCAGTAATAAGGCAAAAATGGCTGGAGAGGGTCCACTATTGGTTGGGGGTCCACTATTGGGCACTGTGTGGATTATGGCTGCAAAATACCACAGTAGATCTCGGCACAGTAGCGGTTAAGTAACACAGAGTGCCTACCAAATAAATAAAGGAATAATAATAAAAAAAACATCAGGACCACAAAGATTGCAATTTAAAATTAAAATTGATCTTCTGAAATTTCGATCAGGACCGGATTCAGAGATTAGATTTGGAAGAGCTAGTGCCAAAACACCAATAAAAATGAAACTGGGCATGCGGCTGCTCAAACTTCATGAAAACACGTCAGGAACTCAAAGAGTGCTTTATGATATTGAAATTGCTTCTGAAATTTCGACCAGAGCCGGATTTAGGGGTCAAAATGGGGAGAGCAGGGTACATAACACCAATTACAATCATACTGGGCATGCGGCTGCTCAAACTAAAAACTAATAACATCTTTTTCTTCTCCTTCAATGGCTCTACATTCCAACTGGAACTTGGCCCGCTTTTCAACTTAGTATTCTATTAGTCTCAGTTATTAATTGAAAGCTTTTCTATGTCCGCTATTGCATGAGTATGTATCCTGTGTGGCAAGTACAATGGATACACTATACCCAGGGTTTCGAGAATGTTTACAACTTGAAAACATCCTAGACCGGACCGAGAATCGAATTAGCCATCTCCGGATTGGCAATCCTACGCCTTTGCATGCAAGGCTAATTGGAGACTAATAACATCAGGAATGCAAAAAAACATTTCAATTCGAAATTGAATAAATCATTCGGAAAGATGTCCATTGTCGCATTCAGGGGTATAGTATAGAGCAGCGGTTCTCAACCTTTTTCTTGAGAGGTACCCCTTCGAACTATTGCATTAATTAAGGTACCCCCTCCTTGAAAGAACATTTCAAAGCCCTTGAATCTCTTAAAATTATTCTTCCACACCTTGATAAGAGGCTTCTGACCCTCTTGCATGGCGGTTTTCGAGCCATATAAAAGGAGGGAGGCTTGTGAGCCTCTTGAAATGAGGCCTATGAGCCACTTAAAATTAGGCTTTCGAGCCTATTGAAAATAAGCTTCCAAGCCTCTTGAAAATAGGCTTGCGAGTCTCTTGAAAATAGGCTTCCGAGCCTGTTAAAAGGAGGCTTACAAGCCTCTTGAAAGGAGCTTCCCGAGCCTCTCGAAAGGAGCCATCCGAGCTTTTTGAAAGAAGGCTTCCTACCCTTTTAAAAGGCGGCTTCCGAGCCTCTTGAAAGTAGACTTTCGGGCGCCTTAAAACAAGGCTTTCGACCTCTTGAAAAGAGGCTTCCCAGCCTGTTGAAAAGAAGCTTCCCAGCCTCTTGAAAGCAGACTTCCGGGCTTCTTGGAAGACGAGCCTCTTGAAAGGAGCTTCCAAGACTCTTGAAAATAGGCTTCCGAGCCACTTGAAAGTAGGCTTTCGAGCCTCTTGTAAATAAGCTTCCGAACCTCTTGAAAATAGGCTTGGGAGCCTCTTGAAAACAGGCGTTAGAGCCTGTTAAAAGGAAGCTTCCGAGCCTGTTAAAAGGAGGTCTACAAGCCTCTTGAAAGGATGCTTCCGAGCCTCTTGAAAGGAGCTTCCCGAGCCTCTTGAAAGTAGCCATCCGAGCTTCTCGAAAGAAGGCTTCCGACCCTTTTGAAAGGCCGCTTCCGAGCCTCTTGAAAGTGGACTTCCGAGCGTCTTAAAACAAGGCTTCCGGCCTCTTGAAAAGAGGGCTCCCAGTTTGTTCAAAAGAATTTTCAGCCTCTTGAAAGCAGGCTTTTGGGCTTCTTGGAAGACGGTTTTCAGACCTCTTGAAAGGAGGCTTCTAAGTCTACTGGAGAGAGGCTTCTGAGCTTATTGTAAAGAGGCTTCCGAGCCTCTTGAAAGGAGTCTTCTGTGCTTTTTGAAAGAAGGCTTCCGACATTCTTGAAAGAAGGATTCCGAGCCTCTTGAAAGTAGCTCCCCGAGCCTCTTGAAAGGAGACATCCGAGCTGTTTGAAATACTTCTTCCGACTCTTTTAAAAGGCGACTTCCGAGCCTCTTGAAAGTGGACTTCAGTGCATCTTAAAACAAGGCTTCCGGCCTCTTGAAGGTAGTTATCCAAGCCTTCTGAAAAGAACCTTTCGAGCTTTTTGAAAGAAGGCTTCAGACCTTCTTGAAAGGAGGCTTCCGAGCCTATTGAAAAGAAGAAAGAAAAGGTATCAAAAAGCGAGGCTTCCGGGCCTCGTGAAAGAAGGCTTGCAGGCCTTTTGAAAGGACGCTTCCAAGCCTCTGGAAATGAGATTTCCAAGCATCTTGAAGTGATGCTTCCAAGCCTCTCGAAAAAGGGCTTCTGAACATCTTGGAAGGAGGCTTTCGAACTGTCTGGGTGAATGAGAAGCAAAGCGCTCCGATCGAATAAACTTCGCCGCCGTACCAAACTGACTATCTACAAAACGCTCATTAGGTGGGGTGCAGATGGTGGAGAAGGCGAATGAACCACGAGTTGCATCAGCTGTAGGGGGAACCATCCATCGTTCACCCCGCGCCCGCACGTATCCAGAATGACGGGTAGTAATCTGGTGAAAATGGATCTTGACAACGATCCTACGTGAACAAGAAGCCAAGGTGCGCAGCGCGCAAGGTGGATCGATTAGGTGAAAGACGATTTGCGGAACCTCCGCAGACTGCGTGGTTGGCGACATGCAGTCATGGACTGAACTGAATGGAGAACACTTTTATGCACTGCACAGACCACTCCGGCCTTAGTCTGAAAAATAAAAATATGTAATGCATAAGTTTTGAAATGAAAAATACCCAATTGCCAAAACTTTATCAATAAGTTTCGATTGTAATTGTAATACGTCCGCCATTACGCATTTTTGTCCGAGGTACCCCCTAGGACCAGCGAAGGTACCCCAGGTTGAGAACCGCTGGTATAGAGGCCCAGTATCATTATTTATTACTGGTGTTATGGCCCCTGCTCTCCTCCATTTTGACCCCTGAATCCGGCCCTGGTAAGAATTTCAGAAAGTCAATGTCAATTGAAAATAAAAACTTCTGATTTGTAAAGTTCGAGGCCATTTCCTCATGCATATTTTACCCTGATTTTAGTCAATCCTGCCCTACTCAAATGGTGAAACCATCGGAATCAACCAGAAATCTTTAGGGGAAACTGGACACACATGATCCCCGGGGACACATGATCCCCCCCTGTTTTCTCGAGAACTAATCACATTTTTATACCAGTGATATGTTCAAACGAATCCGTTAGATCAGAGGTTCCCAAACTGTGGGTCGCGACCCCCAGGGGGGTCGTGAGCTGTTCAGTGGTGGGTCGCGAAGACAAATCCTAATTCATAATTTTGTCCCACAAATCTATTCCATATTTTGAATTAGGATCTAAGTAATGATTGGATGATTAAAGAACAACAAACCTGACGAGGTCAACGGCTTTTTTTGTTACAATCCAAATCTTAGCCCCGAACCCATTCCAAAACCAATCCTAATCCAATTCGAATCCAATCTAAATCAAATCCAAATCTATTTAAAATCCAATCCAAATCTAATTCAAATCCAATCCAATTCTAATTCAAATCCAATCTGAATAAATTTCAAATCCAATCCAAATCCAACCCAAATTCAAATCAAATCCCATCCAAATCTAATCCACATCCAATTAAAAAAAATTGATGAAATTTTGACAAATACAATGACGGGATAAAAAGCAATTTGTGCAATTTTATGATTTGTCCAATCCTACGCGAACTCATTTTTATCTAATTTCACAAAATCAATGCATTTAATACCTGGTGGGTCGCAAGCAATATGGGATTCTGCTTGGTGGGTCGCATATCCAAAAGTTTGGGAACCTCTGCGTTAGATAGAATATTGAATCTGAGTAACATTTGATCTTAGTTACTTTATGTATATGAGTTTTAGAGAGGTTTTATTATTTAAGCATTCTCAATCCTTTTTTTCTTCAAAGGAGAAAAGTTTAATAACTTTGAATATGTCCAACCAAAACGTACCAAATTTTTACTGGACAAAGTTTTATTATTGTAGAATTGAATAAATTCATTCAATTAACTATTGCTTGTTTTCCATTGAATGCAAAAACAAAACAAGTTAAATACTCAACATGGACACACTTGATCCCCCACAGTTTGGACACACTTGATTCCGATATTGCATATATTAAGGCGTTTGTTGTATACCATCGCATATTATTGTATTGTATGTAACTAATTAATCTGTTAAAATTCTTTTCTAGTTAAAAAGTATAAATAAATTGAATTTCTCTCTAATTTTGTCAATCAGACAATACACGCGCAATTTGAATTTCTCAATAGGCTCATTTCATTAACCAGATAAAAGTGTAGTTGCACATATGAACATACTTAGTTTTGATTAGTTTTATTAAATGCATTTTAACATTATTTTCAATGAAAAATAATGTGAATTAAGCTTTGAGAATACTCAACAAATCACAGGGCTTAAAATCAGTATTGTTCGATCTGGTATTATTTTTTTCCATTTGAACTAGGAGAAGTTTGCTTACAATCACCATTTATTTATAAAACTTCTTAAAGAATTTTTTATAACAGACTCATTCAACATCTTTTGGTCAGTCGTTCAACAGAAATCTCATTTGTGTAATAATAACACGCACTATAAAAATGATGATGCGTGACAGTACCATATTGATGTATGAAGTCATCATCCTGGTATGACCACGGTTGTGATATTGATCTCGATGTACCGTCGTCGGGCGAGGCAATGGGTCACACAGGGATGAGAATGGGTCACTGTTTCAGCTCCTTAGAACGCTTGTAGAAAAGATTGAATGCCTCTGAGGACAAGAAGACCAATATATATGGGGCCCCACACATGCTCCGACATGTGTGACCGTCTGTGGGCAAGTTGTACTATCCAACAGTCGTACAACTTGCCCACAGACGCCCGACTTTACTCCAACCAAACCAAACTTCCTGGGGCGGAGTCAAAGTTGTACAACATGTTGGAGCGTGTGGGGCCCCTAAGAGACCTTTTTGAACAATTTTGCTCTACTACCTCTAGACTGCCGGCGAGAACGATGACCCATTCTCACCCCCAGACCCATTGTCACCCCCGATGGCGGTATCACACTCTTTTTTTATTGCTCCCAAACCAGGTACTCAGGGATATTTACCATTGGACATGGCATTTGCAGTGTGGCCCATTTTCAGAGATTTAATAGAATAATTATATTCTAAAATTACAAAGATATATTCGATCAACCATTTTTGGTATCATAACTGTATCAATCACAAAGAGAGATCCTCTTGGGAACATAATGATTGTCGTGATATGACTATAGTTTTTCTGTCTTTTAGTGGAGTCTTTTAATGGAGTGAATGGTTTTCAGATAAATCATCATCACCATGCAAATTTTGTTGCTATAGCAGACATTCTATCTGTCACTATTACTCTATTGGAAACTAAAATACTTGCCTTGCCTTATACTAACAATATTTAATTTTCGCACGACTGATATTACGGCAGACTAGTAAGAATTGTTAGGATTTGAGGCTAGACCAATTCAATTTTTCATTAGACTTGGAAGAACCTAAACATGTTCAGCTCATAAAGGGATCAATTTCCCCCTATATGGGGATCAAGTCTCCCGCAAGTTTTGAAAATGCCAAATTTTCTATCTTTCGGCAAAATCAATTTTTTGGTAACTTTCATGAACAAATAATTGCTTCCAATGACGTTTTTGAATAGCTTATTAGATTCTTTATCAAGTCCATCAAGAAGCGTGCAAATCTGTGCATGTTACATCGAGAAATATCCTAAACAAAAAGTGGGGATCATGTGTGTCCAGTTTCCCCTACAAATGAAGGGGTCAAACGCAAAGTGACAAAAACATAGTTTTGAGAAAAATGGGTGCAAAGTTTTTCGTTCCATACAAATCCTACGGAAGTTGAAAAAAATTACAAATTTTCTGTGAATTTTCACAATTTTTACAAATAACGTACAAACTATATCAATATATCGTCGCAAAGCTCTTAAAACAAAGCATATTTTGCTGTAGCCAATTTAAATTTGACCAAAACGTCACTTAATTATACTCCTCTGCTTTTAGTCCCCTCAAATAAATATATTTCAGAGATGGTTCGATGGTTGACTTGAAAAAATTCGGGCTCGAACACGTCCAGAACATTTAGGTGATGTTTGAATTATAGTAAAAATGACCCCGCGCACATTTATTTTCAGCATTAACTTGAATCTGAATAGAAAATGTGTCAGGGCAAAAATATAGCTATTCCCATTGAGCACAAACGAAACCTGAATAAAGTTTCAAAAAGGATCAAAGCAAATGTGATTTATAGTGAAAATCAATAGATATAAGCGAAGAATGCATTAGATAATTATGAAAAACAAATAGAAAAGAGGAAGAAAATTTATTAGTAACCTTTCCGCAAAGTTAATTTTAACTAATAATTGAAATAAATGAGAATCATCATAAGTTGTAAATTAAAAGGGAATAATGAATCGTCCACTTAAAGGCTGACCAACTTAAAATTGAGTCTAACCCGATTCATTTCCGTTAAAAATGGGAAAACTCAAAATTTGAGTGAAATATACTACCTATAAAATTAACCAATTTTGAGTAGAACCGATAACTACCAGAATGCCAGTACATATAACTAATTTCTGAATACCGTCGTCGAGGGTGACAATGAGTCAAATGGGGTGAGAATGGGTCACTGTTTCAACTACTTAGAATGCTTGTAGAATAGATTGAACAGACTGTCGGTAAGAGCAATGACCCATTTTCACCCCCAGACTCATTGTCACCCCCGATGGCGGTAAATACAGTTTACGAGACACAACAACAAATTATTAGTGTTGTGACTGTGAGTGCTTTCAAAGGAAACTACCAACTGTTTAAACGGCAGCAAAAATCTCAAAAAGCAAAAATAGGCCTTGCATAGCATCATTGATCGGGTTCGGATCATATTTTTATTACCACTCAAATCTTGTGTCTCCAACATTCGTTTATTTCTCGGCAGAAACCTTAATACTTCACTACTAATAATAGGCCTACCATCTACTCATAGTGTCCCTTCGAAAAAGTTTCGAGGATTAACTTTTCTGCTATCGCCTAAACTAATGGCGTTTGTATGTTGATTTCCGGCTTAGAACCGGTTTCTTCCCTATTCAAAGGAACCAGTTCGAACGGCAATCGAATATGACGGCGACCAAAATCCGTACGCCTCGGTCCGACTGTCGGTGGAACCAAACGACATGAGATAAGAAAACACTTTTTCCGAAATGAATCCACTCGAAAGGGTAATTTTGCTTTTAACTCCCCCTCGCCAATGTACGAGTTAGGTTTGGCAAGTTGAAACTGATACCCGAACGGCGGAAGGGTGTATTATTTTTATTTGCCGCGGTGCGTAATTGGTACGGAACGCGATGGCGATGGGACGAAGGGAACAACCACTTCAGCAGCCCAGTTATCTGATCTGTTGAATAAAAATAGCTCGATTAACGCCCCCGATTCGTGTCGCCCTCCCGTGCCCGATTGAAGTTTTTCCATTTTCCTTTCGGTTTTGGAAATTCGACAGCCACGAAAAACCAGCTGAAGTGGAAGTAGGTGCCCCAGCTAGCAGCAGTCGAACGCTAAATCTTCCCGATAGTGACGAACTGACGAAATTATGCTAATTAGTGTACCAAAGTTGGGCGAAAGGGCGAAGCTCAACGATTGATGGGCTCCAGTCGGGGAGGTATTCGTGTACAACTTTTGGCTGGCAGGTTGGTTAGCTGGTTACGTATTTTAAAAGCAAGAAGCTATTCATCGACAGCATCGGAAGATAACTGTGGCAATGTGCGCTGTTGAAAAGGAAACGATCGTGTTGGGAGCAATTATAATTTCCTATCGGTGTTATTATTAATGCAGATGATTCTGGCGCGTAATTTGACGATTTGTGTGCGGCTTCAGTAGCGGGATTAGTCGTTCGAAAATAGCTGAGAAGTTTGACGTTGTTTGTTCAACGAGAATATGATTGTACAGTTGTAGAAATTTACAGAATGGGCCATTCAAGTTTTGAAAAGTAGTTAGAAATAGATGCTTCTATTCGTTCTAATCTTCTTCCCGAAAGGAATGGGTTGAATGGATGGATTTCATTGCAACTGAAAAGGATGATGTAGCATTCCAACAAAAAAAGTAGTCCAAACACTAGAACTAAAAAGATCATTGCAATAATTTGAAGGTACCACTAGCAAGGATTGTGATTGAGTTATAGGATAAAACGTCCTATCGTATGTGGTATGTCCTATTGTTGCGGTAGTGATGAAATAGTCCATTCTGGGTATAATAGCATTGAAAACAATTATACCTCCGCTAAAACACTCTATGTTAATGACTAGAATACCTTTTGTTTGACAAAGTTCATTTAAAATAATCAAAATACCAAATTTTTCCATGAAAAATTGCATCCTTTGAGCCTATTTTTGCGCCAGTGTTAAGGACATAGATGGAGGAGTACCACGATGGCAGTCAATATGGCACCGAACCTCCCACGGGTCAACCCCACACCTCCCGCACTCATCTCCCACCAACATTCGAATGCATCGAACAGCATCGAACAAAAGTTAAATATTCAAATTACTAACCTGTTCACAGCATATTTATTCACTTCCCGTGATAATGAACATGTTTATCCAAAGAGTTTTATGTATTTCAGCTCGAATAATATCATAAATCAGCAATTTCGTGCCGATTTATTAGCCGTTCGCGATTTGGTGGGTTCATCACTGCACTTCACTTCTTCTCAAAGGGCACTGAAAAAATCAAGTTTTAACTCACTTCTCCGCACATGAGCAGCCCAAAATGTTGATGGAATGCAAATTAAACATCACTTTTCGAAATCAGTCACATGTTTGCACCGAAAACTTAATATAAACTGCTATTTTTGCCCGAAAAAACCATTAAAAACTGATCGCGGAGCGAATGTAAACAACGGCACCGGCAGCAGCAAACTAATAACTAGGGTGGTTCAAAAAATAATTTTGCTCCGCCATGCTCAGTCGATTATGATTTATAATTTGGGTGTCATCCGATGGTTTGGGCTGGTTTGAACAGAGGCTTACCGTGCACAGGTCGTTACAGGTTTGTATGACAGTTGATATGGCGAGGTTGAATTTTACATTATTCTGATTGTGGCGCTCCGTCATTGGGCGCCGGCGAGGGGGGAGACCATATGAATGGATAAAATATTCAAGAGCTTTAACTCTGTAGACAATGCATATTGAATGGTCGTTCTAATAGTTAGAAGTCGATTTCAATCGAGGTTGCGTGTCTTTAGCATGATAATTAGGCTTCTCAGAAGGCATCAGTGTGGCAACAGAAATGTGTGCTTCAACAAAATAGCCAAAATTTGTCTGTGATATCTATTGCACCAGGAGCAGATACTTCATACAAAAAGTGTGACATGGGGGTGAGCGGGGTATAAAATGATATTTTTTTGCGTTACGTAATCAATGGATCTTTCCTGCGGTGCGATTTTCGTTCAGTGAAGTCTTTAGAATGTTGCTTTCAGCTATGTGGGTTCTCTTTTCGCCAGCGTTCGAGGAGGCGCTGTAGCCAGTGTAATGAAAGGTTTTGTTTCCCATACTAGTTTTCATACAAACTTGAACCGGCTTGTGCTCAACCAGTTTTTGTTCAATTCGATTTTTGGAGGACACTCGGAGCATGGGACGGAATCAAGTAAGCGTGTTTTGAACCACCCTACTTATATTTTATGTTTTTTTATAAATACGATACCAATACTACTACAGTATATGACAGTTTTTATTGTACCAATACTTTCAAAGCTTTGTTTTGGTACTCAACCCACCTTCACCTTAAGAAGGTCCTATTGTGGTGATATCTCCATAAGGGGCCCCATACACACTCCGACATGTTGTATAACTTTGACACCGCCCCCAGGAAATTTGGTTCGGTTGGAGTAAAGTCGGACCGTCGTGTCTGTGGGCAAGTTGTACTGCCCAACAGAATACTGTTTTTCTTCCTAAATATTACACAAGAATTTCATTTTTAGCGAAAACCTGGCAAGTCCGTTAGATGCAAGATAGTTTCTTTATTGTCAATCTGACAATAAACAAAGGCAGCAAGTTCATTCAAAGTTAATTGATCATGGGTTCAAACCCCACCGAAGGAAGTGGTTACTATCCAATACATTTCCGAACTAACCCTTTAACATGTTGTGCAACTGCACAAATCGGGCTTTCAAAAATCGGGTTTTAACATAGTTAAAGCAGCAAACTGACAATCTAAACAAATGAAAAACTTATCCACATACAATTCTTTGAAATTTAATTTGAATTATTCAACGATATGAGTCGAGCTAAGTGCTAACATTAAGTAAAACATGAATTCGTTACGAGACATGTTTCACAGAAAAAGAATATCGTAAAAGAAAGTTCCCGAATCTCGAAAAAACGCCGGCAGGATTGTAGATTGATTTTTTGAAAATTTGTTAGAGTTTTTTTAAATGTTATTTTAAATACAAAGTTTTTTTTTCATTCTACTTGTAAAACTTGATCTATTGCGACCTATTCAAACATATACTTTCCAGGACTCGCTCTGTTGTAAACAGTACGACACATTGAGTAAAAGTGAGAAATCTTTTCAGTCAGAAGACCAACTTGAACCAACCCACCATGTATTCCTTACAAAATTAGTTCTTTATTATTTGAAAATATAATAAAAGTGATTCGATAGAAGTCAAAAGGAAATAAGACTCAATAAAGGGCTCAGTGATCAACAATTATGGCAATGTTAGGCATAATGGACGGTAGACATAAAAGACCAAAAGTACAGCCCATGAAATATTTATTTATTTTATTTACGAGGTTTAAAATTTATTGATGAAAAAAAATTACATGATTTCCTAAGATACAATTTGATGCGACAAGTAGACGAAAGACGTGAAGAGGAAAACATGAGCGACGCTGAGCTTGAGTGCAGTTTTTGCCAGTGCATGATCACCCCGAGCGCGCGGTCTCCTTCGAATGCGAAGAATGAACGCGGTGCAGGCTCGGACTTATGCTCAATAATTAGACTGTGTGTTTTGGACTTAAATAAAAACTCCCTCAAAAAATTAGGAAATTTTCAATACACCCGATATTTTGGTATTCTTTAATTTCCCGGTTAACCAGATCTTTCACAGCTTTTCAAATACCACCTGTTTTTTTTTTAATTTTTTGAGAATTTTTTCTTGGGGTTAACTCATAGTTTCATTAACGCTAAAGGTCTTAATCAACTAAAACCCACCCGTGTAAAAAAAAGAACTGGATGTAAAGAAATCAGCAAAAAAAATATAAAATTTTCACAAATAATGCAAAATTTCCATAAACAATTAACAATTTTCCACAAAACAAAAGTAAATTAACACTTTTAAAAGCAAAAGTTGCAATAAATTTCCTTAATTTCCCCGGGAATCGACCATCAAACATCCCTTCGATTAATCCAGGAACGTTGGTAGGCGGTGATCAATTCGTTCCCGGACAACGATCAACTCCGCTTCATCGACTATCTCTACATGCACCAACTGACGAAACAATGTGCATACTGAATTGGAACCAAATTGCTACGCGCAAAGCGGTCTCAAAGGATTTACCCAAGTTCAGCGGGAACCCGGAAGATTAGCCACTCCTCCTTTTCTGTATTCAAATTTTCAAACCAAATGGGTGGGTTCTCGAATGAGGAAAACATGTTGCGTCTCCGAAAATGCTTGAAGGGAAAGGCATTAGAAGCTGTGTCGACTGCTCCATCCTTCTAACGTAGTTGGAGTGATGTCGACGCTAAGAATGCTCTACGGGAGACCGGAAGCTATCATCCAGGCCTCAATTCGGAAGGTTAGATCATTATGGAAAAGCTCAAAGCTAGAGACCGTCGTGAATTTCGCACTCACGGTAGCGAACCTTGTCGCTACGATCCAAGCGTGCGAGGTTGGTGACTTTGTTTACAATACTTCGCTAAGGTATGAGCTGGTTGAAAGACTTCCATGGACTGGGCCCGATATTCGCGTGAAAAACCGAATCCAACCCTCATTGATTTCAACGCGTAGTTGTACATCACCGCTGATGATGCTAGCACAGTCATGATCTGTAGCAGCAGCAGTGAGCAGCGTACTCGGCAAGGCAAGAAAGATGGGTTTCTGAATTTCAATTCCGAGTCGGAGTCAACGGTTCCCGAAACATCTTCTAATACAAAATCGTCTGCTGTGTGCACCAAAGAACAATGCGTGGTTTGCAAAGGTAGTTACTCTTCCGTTGCTAAGTGCAAAAAATTCGCAGAGTTTAGCTACGATTCTAAGTGGGCAACGTTAGAAGAGTGTAAGATATGTCGGAAATGTTTGCGTAAGCATAATAGTTCGTGTAAGCAGTTGAAGCCGTGTGAGACGAATGGATGTGAGTTTCTTCACCATCCTCTGTTACACAACGCCAAAAAGAATGAAGCTCCAAGGCCTTCTCCGCGGACAGCAGTGAATACCAACATTTCACAACCAGATACGAGGAGAACGGATCCCAGCTGTAATGTTCACCAAGGGCAATCGGAGATCTTATTCCGAATAGTTCCAGTGGTGCTGTACAAACCAACGAAAGCGATACGCACCTACGCGTTCGTTGATGCTGGGTCTGAACTAACGCTGTTAGAGCAGAGCCTATCCGATGAGCTGGGTGTGCAAGGGCCGACAAAGTCTTTGTGTCTGAAATGGACCGGCGGTACGTAGAAGTTAGAGCAACAATCACAGCTGATCAACCTTCAGATCTCTGGCGTACACAATTCTACCAAGTATGAGCTGTCAGGTGTATGTACGATGCCATCGCTACAAATTCGTCCACAAACCTTATTGCTAACCGAAATCCAAGAGTAATAACCTTACTTAAAAGGATTGCCCTTCGAGCCGTACCGTGAAGTTAAACCTAGAATACTCATAGGCCTAGGTCACGCAAAACTTGGTCATGTCATCAAGAGTCGTGAAGGCAACGACTATGAACCCAAAGAGAAATCTGAGCGATACGTTAACTACCACAGTGTGCAGACTTGCGAATGCAATCGTGAACCATATGACGACTTGCACAAGGTTATTTTTCGTTAGATAGCCTTGGGGTGGTAAAACCAAACAAGCTCCTAATATCGCATCAGGACCAACGAGCACAAGCGCTCCTGGAAACAAACACTCGATATGTGGGTGGCCGAAATGAATCCGGTCTTCTTTGGAAGTACGACGAAGTCCGTCTTCCGGACAATAGAGCGATGGCGCTGAATCGGTGGAAGTGTCTGCACAACCGTATGAAGAAAAACCCTATTTTACTTGAGGCGCTGAAGGCGAAGTTTGATGGCCATGTCAGTAAGGGCTACGTAGGCAAATTATCGGAAGAAGAACTGAAAAGCCCACGATCTCGCGTATGGTATTTCCCGATTTTCCCAGTGGTTAAACCGAACAAACCAACAAAGATGAGGCTAGTGTGGGATGCTGCAGCCACTGTTCCGAATAGCAGTGAGTAGTGATATCCGCGAGATGTTTCACCAGATAAGAATACGAGAAGAGGATCAACATTGTCAGCGATTCTTTTGGGCGGACGATGATCGGTTGTCCGAGCCTAGTGTCTATGTGGTACAGGTGATGACGTTTGGGGCCTGCTGTTGGCCTAGTACTGCGGTTCTATACTGCCGCTAACCGCAAGTCGAGCACATCTGTATATGGCGGCCCATATACAGATGTGCTCGACTTGCGGTTAGCGGCAGTATACCAATCGCCCGAAAACCATTCGCCCGAAACCCATTCGCCTGAATGCCATTCACCCGAAAGCCATCCGCCCGAATGAGCCAAACGCCCGAATGAGCCAATCGCCCGAATAAGCCAGTATGAACTGATTTTATTCTTAGTTTATAACTATCAGAAACAACAGCATGTGAAATTAAGAAGGGAAATATTGATTGAAAGCTATTAGCTTATGTAAATTGATTATTCTTTTTAAAGGTTCAATCGTTGATCAACAAATCTGCCCAACGCCACATAATACATCGTCGGCGACGTCGTGATTTGCCACCAGAGCCACTGGAATGTAATGATTTCGATCATATCGACGAACGCTATAAAGTAAATCTGGATGGAGAGCTCTTCTTGCAGTCTGTAGTTGATTGCGATGATGGTAAGATCCTCTTGTTTGTTTCGGCACAACACATAAAAGTGCTGTCGAAATCGGAAATTTGGATTATGAACGGCTCCACAACACTTTTCTCAAATTTTCACGATACATGGAAGTGTAGGTGAAGGAAATCATAGACGCTTTGTTCCTTTGGTTTATATGTTGCTACCGAAGAAGAATGAGAGAACCTACGAATCAGCTTTCAGTGCGCTGGAAGAAATTGCGGAGAAATACCAATGCGAACTTGAGCCGGAGCATATTCTATTGGATTTCGAAATAGCAGAAATAAATGCTGTTGAAAGATTTTTCCCTGGAACCAATCTCCACGGTTGCTTTTTTCACCTAAACCAAAGTTTCTTCAGAAAACTAACGCAGCTTAAGCTGAAGTCGATTTATTCCAAAGATTTCACTATCCAACTTGCGTATAAGAAAGTTGTTGCTTTGGCATTCTTGCCGAGTCAAGAGATTCCAAATGCATTTCAAGAATTGCAAAAAACGATCCCAGAGCCTCTCTGTAATTTTTTAAACTATGTGAGTGAGTTTTACGTTAATGGTCGCCAAACAAAAAGCAAAAAAAAAACAGTCGAGGTCCTCTAGTCAGTTGCCTATGGTCAGTTCATGGAAGAATGACGCAAAATTTTCCACGGACCTCCAACCACATTGAAGGATGGCATAATAAATGGGGTTCGCTGCTAGAACAGTGTAATCCTCCCTTCTAGTGTTGTAAAGCAATTCCAGCTAGAAGAACGAATAGCTACCACTGATATTTTACGATCGCTTCAGTCCCAGCCGATAGCAAAGCAGCATAAAAAAACATTGAGAAAAACATAAAGTTTGAAGGGCTCGTTGCGTCATACAAGCCAGGTGAGATGGGGTTTGGTTGAGCTTTTTGACGGGGATCGCGCTTGTGTTAATTAGTTCCTAAGTTTCATATCACCTAAGACTTATGTTGTAATGATTCTTTTAAATATGATAATATATACTATAAAAATATCAAACAGATTTATTTTTCATTTCAAGGGCTCTCGGGTGTTTGGCTCATTCGGGCGTTTGGCCCATTCGGGCGTTTGGCATTCGGGCGAATGGGTTTCGGGCGAATGGTTTTCGGGCGATTGGTATAGAACCAGTACTGCACTGCCGCTAACCGCAAGTCGAGCACATCTGTATATGGGCCTCCATATACAGATGTGCTCGACTTGTGGTTAGCGGCAGTGCACAATTTGTTAAAAACATGAACACTAAACAGTTTGAGCGAGCACATCCGGAAGCAGCTAACACAATCGTCAAACGGAATTATGTGGATGACATGCTCGTGAGTTTCGAATCTATAGAAGAAGCAATACAGCTTGTACGAGATGGTTTTGAAATAAGAAACTGGATTTAAAACTGTCGGATAGTTTTGGCTGCTGTTAGTGAAGAAACGACGAATGAGAAGAACCCAACCCAATCGAAGAACCGTAGTTCCGGAAGTGGTTGCAATGGGTGGCTATTTTTCCTCAGATAACAACCGTCGAAATTCCACGTTGCTACCGGATGTTGACGCCCTTGTGAGAAGTGAACACAAATGCATACATTCGTCGATGTGAGTGAGAACGGGTTTGCTGCGGCTGTGTACTTGAGACTCGACAACAGCGATATTGTCGAATGCCCTTTGGTGGGTGCTAAAACGAGAGTTGCACCACTAAAGTTTTATCGATCCCTCGTTCTGAACTGCAAGCGGCTATTATTGGTGTCCGGTTTGCAGAAACTGTATCAAAGTCACTCTCCATCAACATTAGTCAGCGTATCATCTGGTCGGATTCCGAAGATGTACTCTGTTGGCTTCGATCGGACCACAGGCGGAATAGCCAGTTCGTTGCTTTCCGCGTCAGCGAAATTCTGGAGACAACGGAGGTCAGCGAATGGTACTGGGCGCCAACGAAACACAATGTAGCTGATGAAGGTACCAAGTGGAAGAGTACACCTAATCTAGCAAGCGAGAGCCGCTGGTTCCGTGGCCCGGAGTTCTCCCTGCAACAGAAAGACAACTGGCCGGTGAACCCATTTGCTAGAAAATCCACTGAAGAGAAGTTACGGCCGCATTTGCTACTTCACGTGAAACCTAGTGATCCGGCCATTCATCCAGAGAATTTTTCGAAATGGAATAAACTGTTACACGTAACGGCTTACGCACTACGCTATATTAACAACCTGAAGCGCAGTAGTTGTGGACATCGAAGAGTATCTGGATCTTTAAACTGGCAAGATTTTATAGACGCAGAAAATAATCTATTTCGCCAAGCTCAATTGGTCGCCTTCTCAGAGGAAATAGCCATTCACAGCAAGAATTGTTCGATCATTTTAGAAGACTTAAACAGCCCATGTTAAAAAAATGAATCATATGCATATTTAACCGGATTGGGTGTATACTTGAAGATGGGTATATTACAAAAAACCTGCTTGATCTGGTAGATTTCGATTTCGGTGAAATTGAGTTCATATAATGTGCATTTGTTTATTGAGCCAGTTTCGAAAAATGCCGATGGTCTAATCCTTGGTTGGTCAGTTGAATACCGTGGACTAATCTCAATAATATTTTGGAGTACCTTGAACATCTTGTATTAAAAAAAAATAGGGGTTTACATTATGCGCATATGCTTATAAAACAGGATTGGCAATATTCCGATCCAAAACCCTTGATTGATGTGGTAAATGACGTGGGCTGAACTCGAGAATGTTTTGGAGTACCTTGAACATCTCGTATTTTAAAAAATGGGTTTACATTATGCGCATATTCTTATTGAACAGGATTGGGGTTTATTCCGATTATGAGTTATATTGCTAAAGGCTTGGTTGATCGAGTAGATACCGTGGGCTGAACTCGAAAACGTTTTGTAGAACCTTGAGCATCTAGTATTGATTACTAGAAAATTGATCACTGGCTTGACGTTCATGATGACTTAACCTCATAGAAGGTTCAAAGTTATCAAACAATGCGGTTTAGGACTCAAATTTTTAAGATTCATTAGCATGCACTCAGAAACGAAATCTTGCCAAAGTTTCGAATATCTGGGTCTTCAGGGTATAGTAATTCTTGACCTCCGATATTTTTCCTGTAAATCCACCATCGAGATGATCAACTTTGCCGAAGAAAGCGAGGACCTAGCTCTCTTCTACGATTTTACACAGACAATCTCAAACGCTGGGCATATATGACCTATCCGTCCCAAAAGGGTTAAACAAGCAGTAGGAAAAGAGGAGAGAGGATTAGATTCATCCGGGAGAGCATAAACAAACGGAAATTTTGATTCAATACAGGTTTGCAAGTTTGGAAAAGAAAAAGTTTCGAAGTAAAGAATAATTTCTATACAATAGGTTGTTTTTGTCTCGGTTTTTGTGTTACGAAACCTGGGGTGGCATTGCGCATCTCGACTCGAAACGAGCAAACCATGCAAACTGTCATACGAAAGGAAATATGAGCAATGAGGCCTCTGGTTGGGTGATTACAGGGGACTGAAGGGATGGCTAATTCACCTATCCATCATATCATTCATTTGATATGGCGTCCAAAAGTGTTTGTTTTTATATCATTTAATCACTTACAATCCTTTGGAGGAATCGATGTGCTATTTTCGACATAAAATAGGCAGGCGAACTGTTCCGATTTCCATCTCACTGAACATACATTCATCTCATCGCTAATCAAAGAAATACGACACCAATTTCGTCTCTTCTTTTTGTCAACATGCGTGCTCACTGTTCAAAAAAATCACAAAAATAATAAACAAACCAAATTCCCTTCCATTGCTTTGTTTTTTGATGCGATGAACATCGGTGCCATGAGATGAAATCCAGGAGCAGTTCCCCTGTATAAAAACAAAAGCCTCGATAAACATCCACTAATTGCAAGTTTTTGTTAAGAAAAGTGAATTACCGATAATTAGCTCTAACCAGAGCTTAAAATATTCATCTTCATGAAGCAACTTCGGTCCAAATTTTGACAAACATCGCATGAATATTCAAAACATAGAATGACATAGTCAGACGACTACTCCACGAACTCATTCATTCGACTGTCACTGAATGTGTTTACTATGTGCAGAAAAAAACATAATTAGCATTGTTTATGTTGATGTTTACCGCTGAAAGTGCCTCGCGGATGAAAATCGGATTCAGTTCTGTGTGATAAATCACTTTACTTATTTGAGACGTATTCAAGATTTCAGATAATTTATCAATTTGTAAAATGTGCATAAATATTCAATGACTAATATTTAACTGGATATTGACTGTCCAGAGCCGACTATGAATGTGTGAACTGACAAATGAAGAAAAATGGACTTCACTAAAAAAATTTCGATTATTTTACACTCTGGCTCTAACTACGCACGACTGCTTCAAAGATAAAAACGTCTAAAGCTTTGAGCAAATTCAATCAATTTATTTCGAAATATCCACCCAACGTTACAATTGTCAGTAGGGTAAATAAATTACAATAACAAATAGATATTCAAACTTATTTTGCTGTGTTTGTACTATTTAAATTATCTAGAAGATGGCCATCAATGTCTTCTGTTGGTCAGCTTACGTTTTGTGTGTGCTTCATGTTCGTTAGTATCCTAGGTTAGTACAAAATATTGCCATGTGAACTCTATTGTCCCCTTCGATGAAGCCGGCCGAGATGATGACCGGATTTTTCTTGTTAGTTGGAAAGAAGAAGCCGGAGTACTCACGGTTACTCGGGGTTATTAAAAGATGACGTTTAATATTTCGTTCTGTTTTAATAGAGCTTGCTGACGTTTAATTATCTTTCTCTATCAAGCGCATAGTAAAGATATGATTTGTTTTCATTTGGAAATATTTCCCGATGAAAACAAAATCTATGCTGTCTATGTGCTTGAAACAGTAAGATGATTAGACGTCAGCAAGCTCAATTGTTTCGAGAGCAACGATGCGCTTCTAAGCGTTGAGTATATAGAAGCTATGATGCGCCTTCACTCGTTTCTGCGATTTGATAGTTCGACCGGCATCCATGGGCGTAGCCAGAGGAGGGCAGGGGGGGGCGTCGCCCCCCTCTAAATAATGGTAAGATAGAACGGGGACTGGAATGAATTCCCTTAACATGTGCACTTTACAATCCAATCATATTCAGAAATAGTTGTTTGAAATTCAAAAGATTCCCAAAAACTTATTAGGGTATCCAGGATCCATAATACATATGAAAGTTCAAAACAACAACTTCTAGAAGCTCCCCTGGGAACTTCTTAATTCCTCCGGGAAGTTATCCACAAATTCCTTTTGAAAATCGTTCGAAAATCCTTCTCATGTAATTGTAATTTCTTTTTATCTAGAAACCCCTCTCTAAATTTTTTTTAGGGAATTCATGAGGAAATTCCTTGAAGATTTTTTACTTCTTTCTAAGTTTTACTTCAAGACATTTCTTCGGTTATTCTCAAGCAAAATCTCCGGCATTTCTTCTGGAATGTATTCGAGAGTTCCATACGGAATTTCCTCCCGAAATTCCACAGAAGTTTCTTCAAAAATTTATGACAGAAATTCTCCGATTTCGCTCCATAATTTCACTTGTAAATCTATGAGAAATTCCTTCGGAAATTCTTTAAGGAACTTCTTCGGGCATTTCTCCAGGAGCTGTTTCCTTTAATTCCTCCGGGATAAAATCGCCATAAACCTAATAGCGAAATCCTCTAGGATTTCATTCTAGAATTCTTTTCGCAATTACTTCAGAACTGGGAGGGAGATTCAGATTAAAAAAATATGAATGTCAGTGCAGACCTAACTTTAGTTGTCATGAAACGTCACCGCAGACCTAGCTGAAAATGTTTAATAAATGGGGAGTATCGATACTGATAATTTGCTTGAAAACTATAAAAAGCAGAAAATTATATTGAACTTTATCAATCTATATTTGAAACGACGGTTGTTGAACAAAAAAAATGTCTAATACAATCGAACTGTTCTTCTGTTCTTCTGTTCTTCAAAGTCAACTCAATCTTCAGCTTCAATAAAAAAAAATTTCGTTGTTTTAATCGTGAATACCTAGTCGGATTTTGACGATTTGAAAAAATCTGTAAAGTGTTCGTCGTCCGAATCTGGCATATATGGTGAAAGAATGGAAGAGAGATTTCGCTTTGCAACTTCTGTCTTTTCCCACCCGTTATGAAACAAGCTACTTCGAAATGCAAAAGAAAACAAAAACACATTTGCCAACATGAATAATCAATCCTTGCCAACCATTTCTTTAAGTTTCTTCAAAATTCTTCATATCCAATTTTAAAAGTTTCCTTATGAACCATCGATAGCGATAGATGTCGTTTCATAAAGAATTTTAAATTACTCAAAAATTGCAAAGGATCTTTTCCAAAATATCGATACCGTTAAATCGGTTAAAACGATATGATTTTTCATCGTTACACTTTATCGATATGTCAGAATTTTTGATTTAAGGGTTCTTCAGAGGAACATCGAGAGTTATCTTTTATGCAGATTTTTATTTATTTATTTTTTTGCTCAATCGTTTATTGAACCTGGAAGAAAGAATACTGTAGAACCTTTGCTCAGAGATCTTAATCATTAGACCACAATGAAGTTTTGATTGGTAATAGCTAAATTGCATTAACATTCTATCCCATATAATTTTCATTCAAATATAATCAATATGTTAGGGAATTATTTGCCTTACCCCAAAACATCAATTACCGGTGTGAAATGGTGCTTCATGACGACAAGGCTATCCCTTTATAATCAAAAGCTTATGTCATTTCTTTCAATAAATTTTTATTTAAAAATATAAACAAGTTAACGGAGATAAACAAACGCCAAAATACCGATGATTCGATGAACAAAAAGGGATAAAGGTGTAGTGGTGATCATTTATGAAATTATTTGCCAAAATATATCATTGGATTGATATCATACTTTCCAAAAATTATATAACGATACATTGAAATTTATATCATTATTAGAAATAAATTAGTGTGAAAAAATATCGACAAAATTATTAAATTTTATATAAATGACTTTGAATGAGTTTTGGTTGTTGAGTTGATCGAGATAGATGCTTACAAGTGATTCGTATTTTATTTATACTGAATTTAATCCGCCGCATTTTGTGATTCCCTCCATAGGGAAGCGAAAAACGACCATGTTCCGGACACTTCTTAATAATAGAGGTAATAAACTACAGAGGAATATTGTCGCTGTCGTCACTGGCGATACATCTTTTGCTGGCGAGGATAGGGCACTAAATGTCAACGAAGGAAAAATCAGTACGTTTTGACAGATAGGTACCAAACATGTTTGGGGACGATAACAAACGGAACTGCAGCGACAATCGTCCTCTATAGTTTATTAACTCTATTTTCTTAATTCAATACTCCGGGAGAGAGAATTTCACGAGACACTTCATATTTCAAATTCCCGCACTCGGAACGTTATATGAAGTTATATGAAACTTGAGAAAGTCACGCACCGGCTTCAATGAAATCAACGAAAACATCGATGACACGCAAAACAAAAATTGGTCAGTCCGTGTGACGCTTGCTTTGCTATATTTTGCTCGTCGATAATTTTCTTGCGTCATGACGTTTAATTTTATTGTTATTTTGTGTGTAGTATCTGGATCTCCCTCCCAGCTTCAGAATATCCTTCAAGAATTCCTCTAAAAATTTCTTTGAGAATTTCTCCAGGAGTTCGTCCAAGTATTTCCCCGGAAATTCTTCCAGCTATTTTTTCCGGGAATTTCTTCAGGTACTTTTCTTGAAATCCCCTTACGAATTACTCCGAGAATTTTTTCGCAGAATTGTCCTAGAATTCTTTCCGGACTTCACTCGGAATATACTCCAGAATTTCATTCGGAAATTAATTTGAGAGTTCCTCCAGGACATCTTCCATTGAGTTCTTCCAGGAATTTCTTCAGAACAATCGCCCGGGAATGCATCCAGTAATTTCATCAGCAATTCATCTGGGAATACTTTCAGGATTTCATCTGGGAATTTCGGCATTATTTCCTCCTGGTTTTTTTTTTTGGGAATTACTTCTGATATTTCTCCGGAAATTCCTTCAGGAACTTCTCCAAGAATTATTCCAGGACTTCCTTGTGGGAATTCCTCCGGAAGTGCTTGTGGGAGTACCTCCAGAAGCGCCTCCAGGAGTTTTACCAAGAGTTCCTCCGGGAATCCCTCCAGGAACTTCACAGGGAATTCCTGGATTCGAGGTGAGCCAGCCTTGGACTGAAAACTTCCCAAATAAAGATAATAATAATATTTGAGGTTATGGCATTCAGTCTTCTTATGCTCAAAAACAGGTTTAACGTTTTTATCCGACGTTTCGGTTTCATATATTGTACCTTTATCAAGGAGTTAACTAAGTCCGGTTTTATTGTTACATTGTCTTAGCATTTCCTAATAAAACGGGATTTAGTTAACTTAGCGACTTAGAATTCCTCTGATAATTTCTACTAGAACTGCTCCGGATGTTCCTCCGAAAATTGCTTTGGGAATTCCTCTTCTGAGGTGTATCTCCCGCAGGAGTTCCCGAAGGAACTGCCGGAGGAGCTCCCGTAAGAACTCTCGAAAGAATTTCTGGAGGAACTCCTGGAAGAATTCCTAGAGGACCTCCCGGAGGAACTCCACTCCCACAGAAACTATTGGAAGAACTTTAGAAGGAATTTCCACTTAAATTTCTGATGAAAGCCTAAATGATTTCTTGAAAAAAGCCTGAATGGGAAAGGAATTCTCGTAGGAATTTCCGGAGGAATTTCTGAAGAAACTCCCGGGAGAATTTTTAAAGGAACCCCCGGAGGAAATGCCAGTGAAACTATCAGAAGAATCCTCGGAAAAAATCGTGGAAAATTCATCTTATAGACAAATCTCGTCTAGCTGAAACTTTTGTAGGGGTATATAGCTGGACATCGTCATCATCAGAGGACATTACGGAGAATTCCATGAGGAGCTCCCAGAGAAATTCTCGGAGGAGCTTCTGGGTGAATTTCTATATAAATTCCTGAAGAAAACTAAATGAAATCCAGAAAGACAGCCTGAATGAATTCCCAGAGGAAATTCTGGAGAATTTCCCGGAAGAATTTTCAGAGGAACCCCCGTAGGAACTGCCGATAGAACTACTGGAATAATTCTCGGAGGAAATCCTGGAGGAACTCTTGGAGGAACTGCCGGTGGAACTCCTGGAAGAATTCCCGGAGGAGTTTTTGGAGAAACTCCTGGAGGATCTCCCAGTTGAAATCTTGATGTTTTCACCGGAATTCTTTCAGAAGTACTTTGGGAATTAATCTAGGAATTCCACCGAAAATTTCATTTTCGGTATAACACATTATACAGAAAAAATGTTTGGTGGAATTCCAGGAGAAATTCTTTGGAATTTTCACAGGAAATTATTTGAAACTTTCAGGGAAAATTTTATGGAATCTACACAAGAAATTCGAATTCTTTTGCGAAATTCTCAGGAATGTTTACTGGCAGTTCTGCGGAATTTCCACGGAATATTCTTAGGAACTTCACGGTGCAATTTTTCAGAATTTTTTATGAGAAACAGCATGAAGAATTATCGGAAAAATTTCCTGCAGAACTTATAAAGGAGCTCGTGGAAGATTTCTTGGAGTAAATAATGGTGAAATTTTTGGATTAATTCCCGGCGAAATTAATGGTGAAATTCCTGAAGACATTGCCGAAGAAGTTGCTGGAGGCATTTTTAAAGAATTTCTGATCGAACTTCGGATAGAATGGACTGAAATTGTCGAAGGAATTCCTGGAGGAAACTTGCATATTGTTTTTTCTGCCTATTTGATAATAAATATTATTTCAGAGCGGATTTGTTTAAAATTTCAAATATCATTATTGTTGTTTAATGAACGCACAACGCGAACGTTGCATTGTGGGCATGAATGCGTCACGTTTATTAGCGTTGCGTTCTAGTACAAAACGCTGACTTCAACGCCCAGCGCAACGTGCTATTGATCCAGCCTTTACTGTTGGTTGTGGATTACGTTTCAAAGTTTTTGGAACTTAGAAGGGAATAGTGCCAATCACTAATAATCATGTGTTTTCATGAAACCATTAAAAAACTACGAATAAGAGGACCCAAAAAGTTGCCCCCCCCCTGCTCGAAATCCTGGCTACGCCCATGCCGGCATCCGTAAGAGCGCTTGAATTGCATTCGCTTGTTTTCAGCAAGAGTGGGCTATATTGTTAATATATATATATATATATATATATATATATATATATATATATATATATATATATATATATATATATATATATATATATATATTATTTGATTGTGTATTCCTCGGCTTTTAAATATCTAAAAAACACATCGACTGTATTATTCTCACATGTTTCAATTAATACAAAATCTCTTACATCCGACAATGACCACAACATGACGGAATCTGCTTTCTTCCCTATCCCTATTATCGCCCCCTCGTAAAACGATTTCCGAGTCGCGCGCACTTTGAAACTGGACTCCGGAAAAGTTTCAGCACCCGCTTCAAAAGGATTTGGACTTGCTTTTGTTGCCTATCCATCAGCCTGACCGGGACAACTCGCCGATTTTGTTTCTTCTCCGTATTGCGGGTTCGGATCGGACGTATGGCATTGTATCCGCAAACAGCCCGGACGCGTCACAGCGAGCCGTGCCGTGCGTGGTTTTCTCCCAGATCAAGAGCAAAGGATCACTCGCGCGCCGAAAACGCGAGCTTATCCCCGGGCAACCCTTTTACCAACGGGTCCACGAGTCGGGTTTCCTTTTTTTACAGTGCTAGAGTTCGGGCAAGTGTTTCCCATCTTTGTGGTGTAATTCATTTCTACACTTCTTGTAAGCGAGGTTTGAACCCTTTTTTTCATCTGGATTGGTAAAAAAGGTTTTAGGTTTTTTTTCGACGGCAGTAGTGGCGAATCAGAGGGTGGTCACCGAGAAATTATGACGACGTAGAAGTGGGAGGGAAATATAATAAAATAATACATTATATATGCCCTCCCGCATTTTGGGTGCTACCAGAACAAAGTGGAAGAGTTTAACGGGAGGATGTAATTCGCTCAATTGTTTTATGGGAGGGTTTGCAAAACTCAGATATGTACACATGTAACTAATTTAAGCCTGATACGTTTGTAATAGTTTTGTGTAATGCTAATATAATAACAAATTGGGATTTCCTAAATCTCAAAAGTTTTTCTTATTAAATTTATTAATTTTTAATGATATTCATAACCAATTTTCAGTTCAAGACAGGAATAATAACACATAATCATCAAGCATTAGTGCGACAAAATGTTGATAAAAATCCCATGAAAAATTCGAACAAAATAATAGAAAAATAGTGTAGTAATTTAATTAATAATAAAGTTTCCATAGAAGGATGTGAAGAAAAGATTTTGTATTATTTAAGGGCAAATTTTCATATTAAAACTTTTAGTTTGTGTTTGATTTTTGGAACCATTATTATTTCTAACTAGTCGACCCGGCAGACGTTGCCCTGCATAGTAGACGAAAATGCGCGTTGTGAACTGCCCATGCAAAATTTCCATACGAATCTTAATTTTAGTTTTTTTGCGTATTACTTGACCTTACTCGTAATTTTCGAATCAGGAAATATCATATAAACCCGTCGGAAACTATAATGATCATACCTGCTGAAGGAATGAAGAAAATCCATCCAGCCGTTTTTTAGTTATGCGGATACGAAACGAACACAGACCATTTCATTTTTATTATATAGAAGACTAGTCGACCCGGCAGACGTTGTCCTGCATAGTAGGCGAAAATGCGCGTTGTAAACTTCCCAGCGAAATTCTCATACAAATCTTCATTTTGGCTTTTCACGATTTAATCAACTTCACTAATGATTTCCCAATGAGGAAATATCATATAAACCCGTCGGAAACTATAATGAACATATCTGCTGAAGAAATGAATAAAATCCATCCAACCGTTTTCGAGTTATGCGGATACGAACACAGACCATTTCATTTTTATATATAAGATATAAGATAGATTAGTGATTTTAGAATTTGCTAGGAATGATTTCGAAATTCCTTAAATATTTTTTCTTCGTGTTGCACTAAACAAATTCATAAAAGAGAATTCCATAATTATACGTAGAAATATATTGCAAACCCTACGCTCATCAATTCACCAACTTTATTTCGCTTGTGAGCCAGTAGAAAAAATGGAACCGCGTTTTTTGCCATCCCTGCTGGAATTAAACTTCCTTCGTTCATTTTTCTATATTTGCACAGTGAAATATATACATTACTCACTCATATTATTGTCGCAGCACCGTATCTACCGTTTCAAGTCCGAATTTGCAGACCCTATCCCCATCCCGGACTGTGCTCCTCACCTATTGCCGGTAAGCCTTCTGCTGCTTGTATATGCAAAAGGATACTAATTTCTCCGGGACGTGCTCTCTCAGAAGTACAATCCATGAGCAGCAGTGGTGGCACTCACATATATTTTAATCTGATGATGGGCTAGCCAAAAATAAATAATTTCAACCGCGTCTGTTGGAGTTTAGGTTGAATGCGACGAAGGCCGAGACGAAGAAACCATCTCCGATGGCAGCGGGAAAAAAATCGTCTCGAACCCAGAAGAAGATCGGCCAAAGTATGAGGGCCCAACTGTAACAACGGCGAACCAGGCGATTAAGGGAATTTGTACGAAAATCGTATCCTCTTAGAGGGAAAGGATGCCGTTTGGCCAAAACAAAAAAAATGCCCGGGAATACACACATTAAAATATGGCAATAATGGTCGTGTAGTCACATCTGAGCAACGGGAAAGGGCAAGAAAGTACCCTTTTGTCGTATGTTTTTTTTTTATTCCGATGAAGCCTCCGCTGTGGAAAGTGAAGTTCGATGGGACACCGGATTTTTGGAAGCCACAGATGATGTTTGTCTAATCTGTTGTGGTTCTGTGGCAAAGAGGAAGAATATCAAACAAGGATCAGAACACTATTCAAGCTACCGAGGAAAAAAATGTTGAAGGGAAAACTCAAGTAACTTAGCTTCACATAATCCTGTTCCATTTTTACTGTTTAATGATTTTGTGTTCGATTAGTAGCCTTAGAGTAGTCATAGGAATGTACATCCTAAAATAGTTCTTATGTAATAAATGATCGCAAATAAATGTGAATTGATGGAAATAATGGAATCTACCTAAAGTGCTGTTTTGATATCTCTCACATATTTATCTCGTTTTATTTTGTAATATACGAGAAAGGTGCCAACACCACTAGGTGGATTAATCAGGGTTTTTATTTGTGGGGCGTTCGCACCGTAAAATACTTTTGGATTCCAAATTCTCCATTTCTATAAAATTAAAAAGGCAAGAGATTTTAGAACGATCAGTGTACCAGTATAGTTAAAGTTAATCGACTCTGAAGGTTTAAGGTAACATTGATTCCAACATCTCACTAAGGTTAAAAAGTTGCAATTTAAATTTCTCCAAAAAACTGACCTAGGGGATGTCCTCCAGAGCGCCTTCGAGCAGGGAAAGCATATGCCGATCTGGACTCCTTGGACATATCCGAAGCATTCAACCGCACCACGTCACTCACGGGACGTTCTTTCAAGATCCTAATGGACGAGAAACTACAAGAAACAGCAGTGCCCCATTAGGGTCGATCCTAGTGGTCGCACGTTTTATGGTTGCCATAGACGGGTTCTTTCACCATCAGGTGGCCAACATTTACAGCCTTTATTCAAGCCGACGACAACTTGTTGGTAGTCATCGGCGATCCGGAGAATGGCAAATTTATATCATGTTGTTTTACTGAGCTCAACAGTTTTACTAACAAAGGATGTTCTAAATTCTTCAACAAAATTTTACAAATTCTTTAAGAGAGAAAACTGTACGAAGCGAACCTTCCATGGTCGAGGCGGAACTGCTGGGTTCTGAAAGTAGAAAACACGAGCATCGCTACTGATGGTTCGGTTTCAAAACAGGGGGTCGGCATAACAGTTACTGTTTTATTCGGCCCTGTTCACTGCCGCCACACGCTTTTCAACAAACTAATCATCGTTCTAACCAATCGACACCAGCTCATAAATTTTCCGAAACTGACATCAGATTGGTTATCAGCCTCACATACATTCTGTAATAGTCGAACGATGGATTTCATTGCTGTTTTTTTCCTATCAAAAATGGGTCAAATACTATTCAGAGATGAGGGATAACGAAATGCAAACAATATTTCTACATGGTGTTCAATTCCAATTCTATAAACGAAAGATTAAAAAAAAAATTCCTGTGGAGTTTAGACCAATTGGTCTGCAAAGTCAAAGGGGTCTCGGTTCATAGGCCATAGCAACCCATCATGCCAATATAGATTCCATTTGATTTTGACAACACGCTCAAAATGTTTAGATGGCAAAAATTTAATGTTGTCCAAATGAATTGTTTTTTTTCCACGATATTCTATACTTCTTCACTTATTTTCACATTAGGGCCGTTTTTAGGTGCTTTTTTCACGATTTTTTTTCACGAGGTTTTCGGGATTTAATGGGAATTTTTGAAATATTGCGCAATGTTTCATGCAGGTTTTGGGGCCCAAGTGCTTGAAAAATAAATACGCGTTTTACACGCTAAATTTATTTAAATTAATTTCTTTACGCAAATTTCAAAATTACGCTGTTTTGATTTATGCGGTACGTAGCTCTTGTGTAATGTATTTCAATGTATAAGAAATTTAAAAATAATTAGATGTTATCATACGATAATCTATTTGGTTCGATATCCGAACGATTTGGATAGTCTTGAACGTCGTATTTGGACATACATAAATAGTAAATTATAAGCATAGTCTCTTGTGGACTGTATAGGCATGATGTACCGAGTCTAGTTTGTAGGCCAATTCGTCTTAGCTCCAGAGTTATCTGCAAAATTTAAAACATTCGTTTTTTGTCATATCTGTGTGTGTGTGCGTCATCCTCCATCCCTCACCCAGCTGGGAGCGTTGGTCAAGTAGTACTACGAATAATTTGATCGGATCTCATGCTCCGTAATGGTACCCTTTTTGTTATGAAGTCTAATACCACAAAAAGGATTCACTTCTGCGGCAAGAACGGATTCTTCAGGGAGTGTAGGGAAAGGGATGTATTAGTTGTTCATAACAGGTACAGCAAAACATCACAAGGACGCCCTTATTTGTGCTAACTACTCAGTGAGTAGAAGGTCGAAGAGAGCCACTATTGCTAACTAAAGCTTGAACCGGACACCTGGGCGAGGACTCATCAATTTAGTTCGTCCATGTCATGGCTGCTCAAAGCAGCTGGGACTATGTCCAAGGGATTTACGACCCCTCCCCAAGTGACTGCGAGTAAGGAGGCTTGCCTAGAAGGTGGTGGGGTTTGGTAGTGGGCTCTGTCAAACCTCTCCAAAAAGCCACGAATATCCGCAAGCAGACCTTATCAAAGGGACCGCACACTGGTTCAGAAGCCCCCAAAACGTGCGTTTTTTAGTTTTCGACCTGAAAACTACATTTTAGAGTCATGATGTCTTCAGAAGAGTTGAAAGATATTTCTTGGGCTTTCTTTTGATAAGAAAATATCAATGATCTATCCACCTTGAAGGGCGGTATGGAATAAAAAATTTACGCAGATGTACAAAAGCAGTGGTTGTTCTCTGCAATGTTATAAAGAATGTGAATTGGAACATCTTTTCTGAAGACACAATATTGGACAAACGGTTTTGTAAGGAATTAGAGCACGTTTTGTATGAATGACCCCCAAAAATCATATTTTGAGCATAACTTTTTAGAAAATGATTTCAGCATTATGGTTTGTTCTAGAAAGTTGTTCATAATGACAAAAAACATGTTTGTCTAGAGGACTACTTTGATCTATCTTAATACCTGTCAAAGTTATAGAGGAATCTTTAGGAAAAATAGTCAATTCTCATATCAACACACCATGAAAAGCGGCAAGAAGCGGCAAGTCAAACAGCGACCATCTGAAAAATTCGGTTTTGAGCTAGCGAATGCACAATGTTTTGTTTTGTTCCATCGTGTTCCACTATTGTTTTGAATCAACTTAAAATAGTCCTTAATGTACGTTTTTCAGTACAACTGTTATGTAAACAATTAAAAAGTGGCTAACATGATTGGTTATTTATTGCATAGTAACAATCTCCATCAAGACGAAACAGCCACATTTAAGACAAATGGCTGCCATTTGTCGAGATTGTAACCATGCAATAAATAACTAATCATGTTAGCCACTTTTTAATGAATCGCCTGCTTTGAGCGTGCTTACAGCGGCACACTAAGAGTTAATTTTCCGAAATCAATATGGCGAAAGGTATCTAAGATTCGATTTCTCAAAATTAAGCACCTTCATCAAAAAATATTTGGTAGGCGTAGTAGCGAACACCTTCCTACACAACTGGTACCAAATAGTTTTTCGTGAAAAGTTCCTACTTTTGATAAATCACGCCTTAGATGCTTTTCGCCATATAAATTTCTGGTGGTTAACTCATGCTGGCTATTTGCGCATATACGATAGCGCCTGGATGTGGCAGCGGCGGGTAGAAAATCAGCCACTGCCAATAATTCATTGTTTACGTAACAGTTGTACTGAAAAACGTACATTAAGGACTATTTTAATTTGATTCAAAACAATAGTGGAACACGATGGAACAAAACAAAACATTGTGCATTCGGTAGCTTAAAACCGAATCTTTCATATGGTGGCTGTTTGGCTTGCCGCTTCTTGCCGCTTTTCATGGTGTGTTGATGTGAAAATTGACTATTTTTTCTAAAGATTCCTTAATAACTTTGACAGGTTTCAAGATAGATCAAAGTAGTCTTCTAGACAAACATGTTTTTTGTCATTATGCACAACTTTCTAGAATAAACCATAGTGCTAAAATCATTTCCAAAAAAGTTATGCTCAAAATATGATTTTTGGGGATCATTCATACAAAACGTGCTCTAATTCCTTACAAAACCGTTTGTCCAATATTGTGTCTTCAGAAAAGATGTTCCAATTCACATTCTTTATAACATTGCAGAGAACAACCACTGTTTTTGTACATCTGCGTAATTTTTATATTCCATACCGCCCTTCAAGGTGGATAGATCATTGATATTTTCTTATCAAAAGAAAACTCAAGAAATATCCTTCAACTCTTCTGAAGACATCATGATTCTAAAATGTAGTTTTCAGGTCGAAAACTAAAAAACGCACGTTTTGGGGGCTTCTGAACCAGTGTGGACCGTGTGCCGCTTAAAGCGCACCAGCCTAGCGGGAGTGCCAATCGGCACATCAGGATCGATCCCAGTAAGATCCTGATTATGGCATACTGGCAGCATGTTACTGTTTTGAATATTGTAATACTGTGAAGCATTCTATTCTCTTAGTAAGGCCGGGTGACATCGCTAGACGAAATGGCCTTAATCGTTTACCCCAAAGAAAGGTCGCCTGGGGAGGCGAAGGTGAAGGCCGTGGTGGGTCAGATCGATGGGCCGGTCGATGTATAACTCTGACCAAGGTCATTAATTCGGTGATGAACAACCACGAGGATAGCGGAGGCCAGACAATGGAAGTGATTACACTGGGGTCTCTTTTTACGCGGGTCGCTTTTTACGCGGATTTTGGGATTTACGCGGTTTTTTACGCGATTTTAATTTTTTACGCGATTTTTCGAAAAAGTCTTTAAATCACGTGAAAATTGTAAAAAGTTGATTTTTTATCGATTTTTGCAAAAGTCGTTTTTTACGCGGATTTCGGATTTTACGCGGTTTTCAAAAAATATTCTAAGTCCTTTTCAAGGGAAAACACTTAGAATATTTAATGGAGGTACGATGCTGGGTCATTAGAGCGAAGGCCGTCAGTCCCGAAGGTCATTTGGCCACAGCCGTTAGGCCGAATGAGAAGTGAGAAGTGAGAAATGAGAAAAAAGGTGTAATATGTGAGATGTGAGAAGTGAGTAGCAAGAAGGGAGAAGTGAGAAGGGAGAAGTAAGAAGTAAAAAGCGAGAAGTGTGAAGTGAGAACCGAGAAGTGAGGAAGTGAGAAGTGAGAAGCGAGAAGTGAATAGTGAGAAGTGAGATGTGAGAGGTGACAAGTGAGAATTGAGAAGCGATATGTGAGAAATGAGAAGTGAGAAATAATTTGTGAGATGTGAGAAGTGAGTAAAGTGAGAGAGCAAGAAGTGAGAAATAAGAAGGAAGAAATGAGAAGTGGCAAGTAAGAGCCGAGAAGTGAATAGTGTAAAGTGAGAGCCGAGAAGTGAATAGTGAGAAGTGAGTAATGAGATAAACATGTGAGATGTGAGAAGGGAAAACTGAGAAGCGAGAAGCGGTAAGTAAAAAGAGGAAAGTGAGAAGTGATAAGTGAGAAGTGACAAATGAGAGATTAGATACGATAAGTGAGATTTAAGATAGAAAAAGTGAGAAGCGAGAAGAGAGAAGTAGGAAGTACGTAGTGAAAAATGAGAAGTGTGAAGTAAGTAGTGTAAAGTGAGAAGTGAGGAGTAAGAAGTGAATAGTGAGAAGTAAGAACTGAGAAGTAAGAAACGAGTGGTGTGACCCGAGAAGCAAAAAATGAGAAGCGAGAAGGAAGAAGTAAAAAGTGGATGAGAAGTGAGATGTGCGAAGTGAGAAGTGAAATGTGAGATTTGGGAAGTGTGAAGTAAGGAATGATATGCGAGTAGTGAGCAGTAAAAGGTGAGCAGTGGAAAGTTATTTTTGAAAAGTGAAAAGTGAGAAGCAAATTGTGAGAAGTAAGATATGGGAAATCAGAAGTGAGAAAGGAGAAGTGAGAAGTAATATGTAAGAAACGAGAAACAAGAAGGGAGAAGTGGGAAGGCAGAAATGAGAAATTAGAAGTGAGAAGTAAGAAGCGAGAAGTGAGAAGTAAGAAGTGGAGAGCGAGAAGTGAGAAGTGAAAAGTGAGACGCGGGAAGTCAGAAGTGAGAGGCGAGAAGTGAATAGTGTGAAGTGAGAAATGAGATAAATATGTGAGATTTGAAAAATGAGAAACGAGAAGTGATAAGTTTAGAAATGAGAAATTCGATACGAGTGAAGTGTAAGATGTGAGAAGCGAGATGTGAGAAACTAGAAGTGATAAGTGAGAGCCGAAAAGCTTCCCGTAACACGGTAGATCACTTTGACGTAGTGTGTTGCGGTGTAAGATCTACCAAACAGAGCCCTAGCCTAATCCATTTTTCTAGCTAGGGCAATAAGTTGTGGTAATTAAGGATTCATCGTATTTAGTCCTTGCTACCAACAGCAGTATCATAAATAAAACATAATTAATGTTACCCTGCAGACAGTTGAAAGACTCGAATTCCTCTTGTTTGAGGCTAAACTGTATGCAGCGGAAACAACTTTTCAAGCAATTAGTTAAAAAACCTCGGTACCCGGTCCTAGGTCCGATCCTAGGCTGAACTGACTGCTGGAAAAATCGAGTTAGGGGTTTAAATACGTACTAACTCTTCTTGAACTGGTGAACAATGGTAGTGAGAGGAACACACGGAAGTTCTTATTACTGAACAAATTCTCTTGCTTGAAATGGTCTTGTAGACAGAGCTAAGTCCCGGGTTTTAAGAGTTTCACTGGTGATATTCTAGAAGCAAGACAAGGATGTGGCTAGGGCTCCGATGCATGGCCAAAAACAGTATTACGGTTCTGTTTTCTCAAGAAAGGATTTATTTATTTTTGATAGGCGGCATGCCTTTAATGGGATTGCTCTCTATGAACTAGTCAAACTAGTGGGACCTTGTCATGATGCTCTTGAGAAAACAAAACAAGAACTGTGTCGAGCCCAAAACTGCATTGCTTATCAATAGTAATGGAGTAATTCGACAAGCACTTATACACTAAGGATACGGGTAACGCTACAATAGATCTAATAATTGGTCGCAGTGGCAACAGGAAAAAAAGAGAACCGAAAAATGGGTTGGAAGCGACAAATGAGAAGTAAAATTGAAAAGTGAGAAATTCAATACGAGAAGTGAGATGTAAGATGTGGAAAGTGAGAAACGAGAAGTGAGAGCCAAGAAATAGGTTGGAGGCGACAAATGAGAAGTGAGAAATTCAATACGAGAAGTAAGATGTGAGAAGTGAGAAGTAAGCAGCCAGAATTGAATGGAGAGAACTGGGTTGTGAGAAGTGAGGAGCGAGAAATGAAAACTAAGTCGAGTCAAGTACGAGACACTGAAGACGGCCTTACTGTTGAGGTCGAAATACGTATTTGTCAAGATACAGTTAGATATTGACTGCCAATAACAAAAGCACCCAGGTACATAGTCCAAAATATAAACCTTGATATCCACTTTGAAGGTGTGAATGCAATTGACACTGGTAAAAAATGTCACTGATAGGGGACTGAGGATCCATATTTACATGCATTTAAAATAATTGTAAGAATCCCCATCAACCACAACTTGTTGCAAGCGGATCGGTTTAAAAGTGTCAGACAAGTGTGATTGTTTATAGGCGTTTTTTCATATAAAGTATTCAGGCCATAACATCAGAGCCCATAGTCCGATCCGGCCAATTTCCAATAGGAGACAATGGGAAAAAATCTCCTTCGAATTCAATTTGCAGCGATCAAAACGAATATGGATAAGTTCCAGTGCTTCCATATAAAGTTTGTTTATGAAGCGAACATATAGCTCTCCGTACACTGTATTTAGAATTTTTAAACAAAGTGTAATTTTGTGTCCACATTAAGCTTGATGAAATCTTTATCACTTCTGTTTCTCTGTACCGTGTACAACGAAACTCTGGCCATCCGAAAGATGCTCCCCAACAAACCAAAATCGAGCGTGACGCTACGCAAAACCGTTTTCAACGTCAAACGCCCGGATGAGCATACTTGAGAATTGTGGTTCCGCAAATTGTCACACACGACTGAGCCTACCAAATCAATGAACTGGTTAAAAAAAGTCTTATTACTAACTTAATCTTAGAACGGTTTGCAAACTAGCGACTTAAAAACGGTTACGATCTCATAAAAAGTTCAAATTTCTAAATCATCATAAAATGGGCCCAAACATGTGGTTTACACTGTAAGGCAATAAATAGATATTTTCTTTTATTGTATTAAAACTATTTTCATAGTTTAAAAAACATTTTGAGATTTTTTTTTTGCTTCGATTATATGGAAAATTCGATTATATGGACTTTTTTGCATCGAAAAAGTCCATATAATCGAGGTATGCCTGTAGTAAGATGTGAGAAGGGAATGCAAGAAGGGTGAAGCTATAAGATAGAAGTGGGGAGTGGGAAGTAAGAAGTGAGAAGTGAGAATTGAGGAGCGAGAAGTGCAAAGTGAGAGGTGAGAAGTGAATAGTGAGAAGTGAGAAATGAGATAAAGATGTGATATGTGAAAAGTGAGAAGTTATAAGTGAGAGCCGAGAAATGAGAAGCTACAAGTGAGAAGTGAGATTTAGAAGTGAGAAGTGAGACATTTGATACGAGAAGTGAGATGTAAGATGTGAGAAGTGAGAAACGAGAAGTGATAAGTGGAAGCCGAGAAGCGAATGGAGAGAAGTGAGTTATGAGAAGTGAAGAGTGAGAAATAAAAAGCAATTTGTAAGATGTGAGAAGGGACAAGAGAGAAGTTAGAAGGGAGAAGTGAGGTGTGTGATGTATGATGTGAGACGTGAGAAGCAAAAAGTTGAGAAGTGAGAATCGAGAAGTGAGAAGTGAGAGGCGAGAAATGAGAAGTGAGATGTAAAATGTGAAAAAATGAGTTAAAGATGGGAGATGTGAGAAGGGAGAAGTGTACCACGCGAATTTGACGACACACGTTTCATTGCTTGGATTGCAATCGTGGCGTCATGCTCGTTTAGCTACACTAGTTGAGAGTTCGTTTGGCTACCCTCGTCTTCGCCTCAGCTCGTCTATAGAACCTACAGTGTCTATAATCTAGACTACTTTCCGATTTGGGTACAATATTTAGACCACTACCCGGGATGTGGGTGGTCGTCGAGTAACTCGATAATATTATTGAGTTCGCAAGCGAAAGGCAGAACATCATTAATGAACTGAAACAGAACCTACTGGTTTCGCCCTGACGACCAACGAGGAAAATATTGCGCCTAACCAAAAACGGCTCAGGTAGCAAACCGGCGAAGGAGGACCGATGTCCCTCTCCTGTCCGACCCGTACAACGTCCCTGACTTGGATCGTTATTTACGTGACTATTTTCACTCGGAATTTATTCCATGGAGCAAGTAATTTATTTGCAACAGGTCGACAGACCTTTGTTCACGCGTGTAGATCGAAAGACCTTGCTGCACGAATTTCTTGGAGAGACAAGAAACTATGCTGTGTACACATTATATTCTATCTGCAATAAGGAACATGTACCATGCGTGTAGATCAAAAGGCCTTACTCCAGAAATTTCTTGGATGACCAATTTATCACATTTTATTCTATGTACCACAAAGAGCATGCACCAAATTTAAAACAGGTCGTCAGACCTTTGGTTACGCGTCTAGATCAAAAGGCCTTACTCCAGGAATTTCTTGGATAGCTAAGAATTTATTCTTCATTCACATTTTACTCTATGTACCACAAAGAGCATGCACCATATTTGAAACAGGTCGACAGACGTTTGGTTACGCGTGTAGATCAAAAGGCCTTACAGCAGGAATTTCTTGGATGGCCAAGAAGTTATTTTTTATTCACATTCTATTCTATGTACCACAAAGAGCATGCACCATATTTAAAACAGGTCGACAGACGTTTGGTTACGCGTGTAGATCAAAAGGCCTTACTGCAGGAATTTCTTGGATGGCCAAGAAGTTATTTTTTATTCACATTTTACTCTATGTACCACAAAGAGCATGCACCAAATTTAAAACAGGTCGTCAGACCTTTGGTTACGCGTGTAGATCAAAAGGCCTTACTGCAGGAATTTCTTGGATGGCCAAGAAGTTATTTTTTATTCACATTCTATTCTATGTACCACAAAGAGCATGCACCATATTTGAAACAGGTCGACAGACGTTTGGTTACGCGTGTAGATCAAAAGGCCTTACCAAGACCTTTGGCTACGCGTGAAAATAGCGAAAACCGTTTTTCTAATTAAAAGTCGTTTTTTATGCGGTTTTCGGGATTTACGCGGATTTTTTCAAAAGTTTTTTTACGCGGTTTTAAAAAAGGTACGGAAACACGCGAAAACCACAAAAAAACGATTTTTAGTGAAGTCGTTTTTTACGCGGTTTTTGGGATTTACGCGGAACGTATCCCCCGCGTAAAAACCGACTCCAGTGTACTGATGTTTCAGATGTAATGATGTCCTTTCTGGATACCCGCGTAAACTATAGTGAGGAACTGAAACATGCCGTACTGACCCTCTGCGCTCTAGTCGTGGAGGCGAAATCGGAGTGGAAGACTTTGCTAGAGGTCAGTAAGAAGGCGGAGCATAAAATCCGCATTCTTTCTGAGGAGAAGGAGTCGGCGGTGATCCAGGCGGCAAAGGCCAGGGAGGAGATTCGTCTCCTTACTGAGGGGAAGCGGCTGGCGGAGAGCCAGGCTACGGAGCTCCTAAAGCTGATGGCTATCAGCGGTGTAACTCCGAATCTAAGTAAGGTCACGCAGGTGGCGGACCTGAATGAGGCTAAAAGGGTGCCGCGGAGAGATGCGGAAACTCACCCGGAGAGGATTGAGCGAACAGCAGTGGTGGACATACTCGCTTCACGAGTAAGAAACGAGTAGTGGGTAGGCAAGAAAAGGGCAAAACAAATGTTCGCGAGTATTTTGCATTGCCTACTTCTCGTTTTGTGAGCATGGTTCGCAGATTTCCATCACTGGCAGACAATTGGCCCTAAGGATCAACGGAAAACAGTGGCTCCACCAAAAAGGGTAACTGACAGTGGACCTAAAAAAGGCGAAGCGGAGTCGTCTGCAAGCCACAAAGCAGGCCACTGCTAAGAAGGGTAGAGCCCGTGAGAAAAAGGGTGCGCCTTCCAATGGCAGTGGCAAGCGAAAAGACAGAGGTGAGGCGATTATCGTCAAGACGGACGATAAAAGCTACGCCGATGTCTTGAAGTCTATGAGATGCAACGAAAATCTCTCTAGTCTAGGAGGAGATGTCGAACGCGAAAAGGTGAGAAGAATCTTGTCTTGAAGCGGGATGCTACTCAGAAGAGTTCTGAATATAAAAAGTTGACAGAGGAAGTCCTGGGAAATGGGGATCAAGTTAGAGCCCTTTGCCCAATTTCGAACATCCAGTGCAAGGGTCTAGAGGTGTGCGCCGCCAGTTTTTGGCACGCCGCAGCTGCCGGTATTTTTTGCATCGGCGCGCCGCCGTTAAAAATTTATCACGTCGCTGATCTATATTTTTTCACGACGATTCAAATTTGAAAAAGTCCGCAGAATTTTCCTTTAAAATTTCGAAGATTCAGTGGAATTTCCGTAAAATTCGTCGATTCATCCCCACAACATCAGAGAATGTTTCGTAAAAATACTAATGGTTTCATTGAAAATTCCATACAATTTTCCATTGAAATTTCGAAAATCTCTCCGTCAAAACTAAGAAAAATTTTGCGTGAAAATTGGCCATTTGGCCGAAAGCCATAAGGCCGAAAGTTGTTAGGCCGAATATGTAGTATGGCCGAGCAAACCGTTTTGCCAAAGTACAGCTTAAAGTTATTTGGCTGACAATGTTCCTTTTGCTGGAGAAAAAAACAGTTGGCTAAATAACTAAATTGGGCGAAAATACCTTTTGGCCCAAAAGGTTGTATGGCGGAAATTGCCATTTGGCTGAAATGGACATTCGGCTGAAAGTGTTGTTGTTGATTTGGTCATTTAGAAAAGTCGTTTAGCCGATTATTTCATTTGGCAGAAAATGTCGTTTGGTTAAAATGGTTGTTTTGGAGAAAGGACATTTTCAGGCCAAATGGCTCTTCCTGGCAAACGACTATTTCTACCAAACGGCTTTCTCGGCCAAATGATCTTTTAGAACAAACAACTTTTTCGTTCAAATTTCTAGTTCGGTCGAATTTCTCTTTCAGCCGGCTATCACTTTCGGCCAAATAACACGTTTGACAATAACCGTTTCAGACAAACTTTCAAATTACGTTTGGCTTAGCGTGTTATTCGGCCTAGTGGCATTCGAACATATGATGTTTTGCCTTTCGGTGAAAGGGCATTAAGGCCACAATGCCGAAAGTTATCTGGCAGACCGAACCAATCTGGCCGAAAATGTCATTCAGTTGAAATGGATATACGGCTGAAAATATCATTCGGTCGAACTGGTCATTTGGTCAAAAAAGTCGATTGACCTAAATGGTCGTTTAGCAGAAATGCCATTTGGCCAAACAGGTGGACATATTTAACAACTTCGTGGTCATACAGTTAACGGTATCATTCTCATTCATATTCCTTAAATTGTGATTTTCAATGGCATTTAAGATAAAAATCTCCTATGGTCAACTAAACATCTTGTGTTCGGTCCTACATAATAGAACCTACATCTTACTTACATAATAATAATCTAATAATAATAATAATCCTACATAATAATAATCTGTTGCTAAATATGCAGAATCGTAATTATTCAGCTGCTCAGAATTGTAAAATTCTTTGCAATATCGCTGAAAATTCCAAATTCAAAATGCTGTTTCAATAATCCTCCTAAATTTTTACCTAATTTGTTAGTAATTTGACTGAGCACATGCATTTTGAAGCTTGAATGGAGGTAGCCATCTCATTGTACTGGTAGGTGGGGCATCGGCCGAACGAAGGTAAGTTTCAAAATTATTCGTCTCTTTGGAAATTATTTCTTGGACGGTAGTTTCCAAAATTCATACAGAGTACTTTAGGATTCAGAAAAAAAATTCTGTAATTACCGTAGATTTTTTTAAAGGTACTCATTTACCCGTTTCTGAAGAAATTCTAGAATTTTTACATTTATCTAGAAATTCCATCGGATTTTTTTTTAACGATGCTCTGAGAATTCTTGTATAAATTGATGTGTTTTTAATTGGCTCCATAACTTTACAAACAGATGAAATCTGACTATGGAGGACGTAAATCTAATCAAAAACCTATATGACAATATTTTTTTGTGCAGCAGATAATTACCCACTCGGAAAGAAAAAAAATCTAGCAAAAGACAAACTTTGCTTGCTAATATCGCGAAATAAGTTACTCAAGTAAGTGATCCCATACCACCACTTGCACCGCATGGATGATTATCAACTTTTATTCGCCGCGGGGTTAGGTGAAATGATGAAGCTCATCTTCATCAGCATACTCCTCACGACTTTTCGCATCTTTGGATGCTCACATTGCACACACATACGCCACCTGAAAGATTAAAAGGATCTGATACACAAAGCAAACATCCTGCCAATTCTTTCCATTCCCGCGGAGTCAGTTGTCGTCGCATTTCTTTGTCGTGTAAATTTTTCCTCCGCGCGTCCGCCGGCTTCATCGTCACCCTACGTTGGAAGTTCAAGAATTTGATGCCAAAGTCTTTGACGAGGAGCCGGAAAAAAAGGGACGCTGCAAGTGAAATTTCAATTGTTTGAAAAATTTGTCCCGTAACATGACGATGATGAGCGGGAGCGTCACATATAAGCAGCAGGTCAGGGGAGAAGTGCCAGTTGTTCAATTCGGTTGAGAGTAAAAATTGAGAAGTCAAAAAACTGCAATAAAACCCTTCTCTGAAAAGATCGATTTCTTTTTATATTCAATTTTATATTTAAATTTAACCAAATTGAGATGGAATAGTCAAAATAAAAAAACTTATGAGATATCGTAGGCAATTATTTTTCATGACTTGGGGCGTATGAAAAATAATATGTATAAAAATACTTCATTTAAGAGGAAGGATCTAGAAAACCCAGGAAAATCCCTTACGTAATTAATTGGAACCACCTTTTTATGTCTTGTATCGAACATTAATTGAATCAGTTAGAAATTTGTCGAAACAGCCATCTGGCAGCTAATATCTATTTTTTCTTGGCTTTAGAACGAAAGTGGATAGAAAGGTACCAAAAAAATCTATCTACTCGACATAAGCACAAATAGTACCATCTACCCTAATAGGAAGATACAAAAGAAAGTTGACTTCCGCGAAATGTTAAGTTTTGCTATGCAGTCAAAAGAAAAGTTGCTTTGATGCAGATTATTCGCTCAGTTAGCACGCAGCTCGCGGAAGGGAAAATATTTACGCGGGACAAATATTTTTCCTAGCGTACAAAAAGTACCATACTCCAAATCACAATTGATACCGAAGCGTGGGTTCTTGTTGTGCGCTAAACGGAAACAAGGCGGTAATGGCTGTTTTTTTTCGTCTCGCGGAACGAAGATATGAATATTCATAGCCGGTAATGATCGCTCGGTTCGACAGCAGATGGGAAAATCGTTTTTAATTGATATGCAACTGAATTCAGGATCAATGGAAAATGGGATGGAGATGAGACGGTCCGAAGCATCGATTTTCGTCCGTACCCGAGCGGCGCAGCGCTCAAGGAATCCCGGGATCTGTTTTAATAGGTAAATATGAATAATTAATGACTGCTGAATGGGCTTGGATCGAAAGGATTCAATTGTCGGAGTACTGAATGACAATTGCCGTTGGGAATGAAGCGAACTTTCACTAATTTTATGCAATGTTGTGATCCAATAGATCGAAACCAACCAAGTCTTGAAATACAATTATCTGGGAAATATAGAACGGTAAAGAAACAGATGTAGACAGGTTGGTGGCATCATTTGAAATGCAGTTTCAAAGGAGTTTCCAGCTGTTTAACAATCTGAAAAATATTGAAACAATGTAAACTGAAGTTTAAGTTTAATTAGTTTTGATTCTTCTATGGCTCTACATTCCAACTGGAACTTGGCCTGCTTTTAAACTATGTATTCTATTGGCATTACCTCAGTGTGGCAAGTACAATGGATAAACTATGCCCAGGAAGTCGAGAATGTTTCCCACCCGAAAACATCCTATATCGGACCGAGAATCGAACTCGCCATCTCCGGATTGGCAATCCTACGACTTTGCTCACAAGGCAAACTGGAGACCCTATCTATATAATAAAAATGAAATGGTCTGTGTTCGTATCCGCATAACTCGAAAACGGCTGGATGGATTTTCTTCATTCCTTCAGCAGATATGTTCGTCATCGTTTCCGACGGGTTTATATGATATTTCCTTATTCGAAAATTACGAGTAAAGTTGAGAAATGGGCAGTTCACAACGCGCATTTTCGCCTACTATGCAGGACAACGTCTGCCGGGTCGACTAGTACCGTTATACATCTTAAATTCGAAAAGTGGACTTAGGGGTGATAGCATCGGCCAAGCGAAGGATAAAGAGCGGCTTTTGCGATGACACCTTCTTTTTTGCCACAACAAGCACACATCGGACCTATATTTCTTGGAGGATCCTCAGATACCCAACACAGGTGTACGCCAGCTCGCTTGCTTAATTTAGCTTTGACTGGCTGATAGATAGATCCTATTCCGTGACTGACCAGAATTAGTGAAATTGCACAATGCTGTATTTTAACGGCTGACTGGGATTAGTCAATCATTCTCACTGTGCAAGTTTCAGTAATTCAATAAATACAAAGATTTATAACGTCAGTTAGGAAAAAATGAAGGAACATTAAAGTAATTTTTACTATTTAGAGACCGTGTTTACACAACACAGTACGCCAGCTCGCTTGGATCGACAACCAAAAAAAAAAAACAACTAGGAACCTCAACCGCCCAATCGTCTCAAGAACCAGGTCCAGTTCTTCCACAGCTTGTAAGTTAGTCACAATCATTTCATCCCAATCCATCCCAGATCTCTAGACGTGTTGCATAATACTCTTCCGTATACGATAAAATGAGCGATGAATTCATATGCGTCGAACAGCGCCATAATTAGCCTCATTCTCACATTAACTCAGACTAAGGAAGGAGTGGTCTTTGTAGTACATAAAAATCAGAGGGTCCGCAAATCGTCCTCTACCTGATCGATTAACTTTGCTAGCTGTGCATCTCGTCTTCTTGTACCCGTCGGATCGTTGCCGAGAACTATTTTTACCGAGTTACTGTGCGAAATTCTGGAAATTCGAAATTCATGTCCGCAGTGTTGGCAGAATCATGCTCAAATCTCAATCATCGAGGCTTTATTCGCGAGTTAACTCGCTTGCGATTCTGCAGGGAGAGCATCGCGATTGAGTTTTTCATGCAGAATCGCATCGTTTCGCTCATTCGCCGAAAAATGATTTCGCTCAAAAAACTGCCAAAACCCAATCGAAGCCTATTTTATGTTTGCGTATGGATTTGTTATCCATTGTTTTAAGCAAAGAAAGTAAATTAGATGAATTCAACGAAGAAAAACACGTAGAAATCATGCAATGATGCAAATCGCGAGTCGAACATGACCGATTCTCTGGGCCATGAGTCGGGTGGGGTTTGACTCGCGCTTGATTGGAAAGGTGATGAAATTTGAGAATTCGAGTTTTTCTCGGCCCACTACAGTCGTACGATTTTCGTGGAGTGAACGGTGGATGGTTCTCCCAACAGCTGATGCAACTTGAGGTTCATTCTCCTCCTCCACGAACCCTCTGCCATCTGCACCCCTCTTTAGATGGTACGCAGCACTTTTCTTTAAAAACTCCACGAGCATCGTCCAGCGGGTATGTCCGAAGAGGACTTCCGGTCTAATGAGCGTTTTTGAGAAAGTCAGTTTTGTACGGCGGCGAATGTTATCCGATCCGAGCGTCTTGCCAAGTCCAAAGTATTCCAAGAATTCCAGCCACGATGCGTCTTCAAATTTCTCTGTTGGTATTGTTTTCCGTGGACCCCAAGTACAAGAATTCTTCAACCATCTCGATTTCTATACAAACAGCCACATCAAGCATTGATACAAACTCGTGATGGGTGGCTCACGTTGTCTTCTCTTGAGTCTCTTCCTATCATGTACTCCGTCTTCGACGTGTTGATGACTAGTTTGATCCGATAACTCAGCATCTAACGTTTCGTTGGCGTGTGTCCTTCTACTAGTAGCGTTACGTACTATAGAACGTTGTAGAATTTGAATACATCCGCCGCAGGCCTCTTTATCATCCCTAAGATACCCCCAAGGCCTGCAATCTTGTCCAAATTCATCGATTTGTCCTGTACTTTTCAGTCTGGTTTAAACATCGCAGAACATCGGAGAAGTTGGACGAAAAGTTTCGGATATCGAAACTTGCACCACTTCGAGGTTAAAATAATGCTTCATCAACTCGTACAGCTCCCGGTTTCCTATCTTCTCCAGCCCAGTCGCGTCTTTGCTGGAATTGGTTCGTTTTCTATGACTTCTCACATCTTCAGGGTAGCCAGCAACCGTGCATGTTCTATACCGATGATAATTTTCGGTACTACGTCAGCGTAGCTTCGCCGCAGAAAACATCTTAGATGTCGATAGATCTTTTGTAACTCGACAAACTGGAATAATTGGCTCTGTAGATTCAATCTTTGCACTGTACGCACGTTGTTCAGCTGATATGGACTCTTAAGCCCGCTGCGAACCTTTCCCATTTCGAGATATATTCTCGGTCCCTGTGAGCCTGAGAGATTCCTCGGGGCCAACAATGTCCAACTCCCCTGCAAGTTTACCTTCCATGAGTGTAGACTCACATTCTTCATTCAGGAAGGCATACGTCTTTATCTTCTTGCCGTTTCCTTCGAGCGTGTCGGGTGGCAATCGAAACAGAGAATTTTCGTCACAGAATACTTCTTTTTTATATTTTGTTTATGTAATAGCCATTTATCATTGGTCATTAAGGAGCCGATTCTTTTGATATTTTCAACATCTATTTTCACATTGATTATGACGATTCTGGCGTGACTTTTTCTGTGGAATGAACACTGGCTGGTTCCATCGCTGTCCAAAAATGAAGTAACAAACACGATCTACAAAGCTTGCATACGGATTACGAAACATTAGTTTGCGAAACATGTTTTGGGATAATGAGCTCATACACGAGTACTTTTTACCTAGCAGCTTATAATTATTTAGACATACGCAAATAATGTTGATCAATCAAACAAATTCATTGTTAACCTTGACCTGAAGAATAAAAATACCTTGTGTATTGAAAAAAGATTTAGATCACACGGTACTTAATAAATAATTCTGGATTGCAAATGATAGATTATGCTCAAAAGGTTTAGGGTCATTAGGCCGAATGCCGTTATGCAAAATAGATGAAATTTGTTTCCTCAGTAAATGAGAAGTGTGAATGTTGGAGTAAGAAGTTCGAAGTGAGTAGTGATAAGTGAGTAATAAGATGTTCGAAATAAGTAATGAAAAGCTGGAAGTGCGAAGAGAAAAGTGAGTGATAAGAAGATAGAGGTGAGAAATGAGATGTTATAGGTGAGAAGTGAGAGGTGAAAAGTTAAAAGTGAGAAGTGAGAAATAAGAGAAAAAAGTGAGAAGTGAGATATGAGAAAAAGTGAGAAGTGAAAGATGATAATTGGGAAGTGAGATTTAAGAAGTGAGTGATAAGTGAGAAAGAGGGAAAGAGAAAAAGAAAAAGGAAAAAAGAAGAAAAAAAAAGATAAAACAAGAAAGAAGAAAGAAGAACCAGCGGATGATACTCGGGTTAGGTAATTAAGTAAGTGTGTAAATGTTGGTTATCCTATACACCCAGGTTTTTTTACACGGTTTGGTTTTAGCCCTTTAAGACCTTCAGCGTCACTGAAACAATGAGTTAACCCCACAAAAAAATTCACAAAAAATCAAAGAAAATTCAGGATATTTTAAAAGCTGTGAAAGTTCAGGTCACCCTAAAAATCAATGAATTCCAACCGCGTAAAAAAAACTAGGTGTATTCTATGTTGGGCAATACTGGCGCCGGCCGCGTCCGAATGCAGGTCAATGAATGGCAAGGGATGGTTACAACCACCAAGACATGATTTCGCGATTATATACTATAATTGAAAGTAAATTATCTATATTTTCATGCATGCGGACACGAAACTAATTTGAAAATGTTTTTCATTGTTGTTAGAGGCGTTGATTGAACATTTCTAAAAATTTGGCGTTTTTGCAAGTTAAACAAGTCTTTTGCAGTCACATGTCCCCGCTACTTTACATTTACCACATTTTAGAGTACCATCAGATCTTTCATATAGCGTCGAAAAATCCATATTTCATATTTCATAGTAAAATCTTTTTGAAAAAATGTCTGATTTGAGGTAATAACATATAAAAAAAAAGTCAAATAGAACACTGATAGGTAGATATGTCCAACTATTAATATTTATTCATAATTAATGCTTCAATCCGCGTCGCATGCAACTTGGTGCGAGCAAATCGGATGAGTATAAGTGCCAAAACGTGTGTTTTTCTATAAGCTTCATAAAATTATAGTCTTTTGAACACAATTTCGAACGCATTTGTCGATTGGGCTCATTTTACAAAGGAAACACTGGAATAAGATACCCCGCAAAATGTAACTTGCTTTGAACGAATATGTGCACATATGGTCGGGGTTCAGCCAAATCGCACCAAGCACCAACGAAAAATTTCCGATTTTTCTGCTCAAACTTTCGTTTAGTAGATTTAATTGATCGTAAATCGTATCGGATATCCCTAAACCCCATTACTGAGGATATCATACTGCAAATGTACGTTCAAATTGATATGAAACTATTTCCGTTGTCCTTTTACGAGCAAAATATCACAAGTCAGTTGAAAAGCCGCTTGGTGCGGTTTGGCTGAACCCCGACCATATGTACATATAGGGTGTCCCAGAAAGTATAAGCACGATTTAAAAATAACATTATGACTTTGTTTTTTAGGAATAATTGATTATTGTTTCGCTTTTATGTCCTTTACTATGCTTTACTGCTGTTCAGTATCACTTTTCCCAGATCCTTTTGATCGTACGCTAAGGAGTTGGATTTTGATCAAATGTGCCTTTGTCAAAGCACAAAAAGTTATAATGGAAATTTCCTGGGAATGATTTAGAGAATCCATCTCCTTGAGTACGGATTCGCCTCTTTTTGCTTTGTACCAGATTACCGTGTATATCGCGTAATACACTGAAATCAAAACCGTCCAAAATAGTGCTGGATTATGATGCTTTCGAATAATGGACAGTAACCGCCGCTACAAGAATTCCTGAACGTACACATCAACTGTTATTGTATCGATCGCTGCAAATGGATTTGAGAGAATTACACACTTACAATTTGCTTACAAAATCATTGCCTTTTTACAGAATTTTCCTAAATAAACTTGCTTATCAACATCGTCAATACTTTACCAGTACGGATCATGTTGAAATGGTCCCGTGGAAGCATTTTATAATCGAACTTCACTCATGGTTTATCATCATCATCACCTTGCATAACGATCTTCCACACAAAAGTTTATCGTATAACGTATGGGCCCATATTCGGACATATGCAGCATGTTATTCACTTCTTTTGTTCTTCTTCTGCTCCCTGAAAGTCCGTAGTTCATTTTGTGTCTTGTTCGGTCGACTTTATTCTTCGATGTTCTTAGATTTTTACAAATCTTGAACAGAAGTACCATTTTTACCGGAAAAGATTGAAAAAATTTCCGATCAAACATATGGCTCATAGGGACCGATTTACGTTCAGGTTTTTTATGCCCTGAATTGAAAAACCCACACATACTTCCGAATCGTATTGCAAACTGCTCCGAATATTGAATATTGGGAATAGTGCATCATTCGTGCAAAGTCTGTTTGCGCTTTTCAAAGAAAAAGCTTCGCCATCCCATAAAAACGTAAGCAAATGGCACAAATGAATTACAGAGCGACAGATTATAATGTAAACTATTTAATTTTATTGGCATATCGGTCTCGATACTGCTCGTATAGAGGAAGGGAGCAGCGTATGTGCGAAAGCAGATGGGAAAGAAACGGAATCCGAATGTTATCGCTAGGCTGCGACAAGTGTGAAAATTGTTTGAAAGGTGTTGAAGTATGCGAGGGCCATTTGAGAATAATTAAATTATCGAAGCGTCCGTCTTTGCCATACATCCTTTCTGGGGATGGCTCGGGCAGTGAATGAAAGTCACTGTTACCGAGACTGACATCAACACCTTTCAAACAATTTTCACAATTGTCGCAGCCTAGTGATAACATTCGGATTCCGTTTCTATCCCATCTAACTTTCACCTACTCAGTGACTGAGTGAAATTATTGTTGTCTCTTTTCTTCCTACGGAATTTATCAATTTCCGTTAAATGCAGGATTACTCATAGTTTTGAGTTGTCTTGCTTTTGTCTGAAATTGAGTATAATTTCCGTGGGAAGAAAAGAGATGGCAATATAATTTTACTCAGTCACTAGGTGAAAGTTAGCGTGCATCTGCTTTCGCACATACGCTGCTCCCTTCCTCTATACGAGCAGTATCGAGACCGATATGCCAATAAAATTAAATTTGAACTGATTACGGTCGTACAGCTTCTGTCTAATAAGTAATGTAAACTATGATGCTCAGCAATTACCTGTCATCTGAAATTTATCTGAAAACAATAGGAGTGCATTAAAATCGTTGAATCTTAAAAATTTTTAGCGTAAATGAATTGAATAAGTAGATTTTGATTAGCTTAATCGAATCTGATAATTTTATTCCCTTTTCGGACTGTCAAAATTTTCCATTTTTGTATCGTTGAACAGGTAAAAAGTGAGGTTTCGTATTTTTTCGACCATTGTGATGTGTGAGTATAAATTACTTTATTGTTCGATTGTTCATTTGAATTATAAGGCACTGCACGGAAACATCTCTTTCTCTTTCGTTCCTCATAAATTTTGACGTTTACTGGCCTTGTTGTTTTCTAATTTCTATGCAGCGAGAAAGAGACAAAGCAGTCCGTGCAGTGCCCTTTAGGCACAGTGTGTGTGTTTTGGAGTGTTTTCACTGGAGTGTATTTTCAGCGCGCGCGCTCATGTGGCTGTGACTGTTTGACATGACTTTTAGAAAATTTAAATATCCTTCTATTAGTTGCACTTACTTAGTTAAGATTGCAAAATCATTTAGATGAAGAACAACACTGCTTACAGTATCGGTTTATACGGCAGTCGATAATAATAGTGGTACCAAGATATCAGTATTTTAATGACGTCAACGATAACGGCAACAGGCGATGCTAGGAGTGATGGGCGACAATTTGCTTAAAGGTCTCAGATTACTTTCCAAACCTCAGGAATACTAATGGCTTTGTCCATATTAGCTAGATTTTTCCTTTTTCAGACTCAACTCCAAACTTTTCGATAAAAATGACATGACAGAAAGGAAATGCATCATGAAATCATTCTTGTTTAGAAATTTCTAAACAAACTTCCAAACTTCTGAATGAATTCTTAGAGGATCTTCTTGAGATATTACTGCAGAAATTTCCGAAAGAAATTCTGGAGAAAATAACAGAGAAATTCCATAGTATACTTCCGGAGGCATTCTTGGAGAAGCTTTCGGCAACATTCTTGAAGAATCTTCCAGAATAATTCCTGAAGAAACTTCCGGAGGGATAACTAAAGAAGCTTCCACGGAAATTCCTAGGGGAACTTTCGAAAGAATTTCTGGAAGAACTTCCGGAGGAATTCCTAAAAACAACTGCTGGAGGAGTTCGTGAAGGAACTACCGGAGGAATTATGGAGGATCTTCCGAAGGAATTCTTGGATATACTTTCGCTGGAATTCGTGGATGATCTTATGGAGGAGCTTTTAGAGGAAATTCCAAAGGAATTCCTGGAGGATTTTTTGGGGAAATCCCTGAAACTTCCGGACAAATTCGTTGAGGAATTTTAGGAGAAATTTCAGAAAGAATACCAGAACGATTTTTCTCAGAGAAAATAATGGAAGAATGACCAAAGATATTATAGAAGAATTACCAAAGGAATTCAAGGAAGAATTTTACGTAAGCGTGTATCAAGTTTCCTCGGGATTTGTTTTAAGAACATTTTCCTGTAGTAATCTACCATGGAAGTTCTGAGAAATATCTTTTTAACACCAAAACAATTTCAATTTCTTGTTGACATTTGTTAGAATTTTCTATGGAAATTAATTGTAACAAAATTCTTGTGGAAATTGAAAAGGATTTTTTGTGGGAGTTCATCGGAAATTCTTTTTATTTTACACGAAAAATTCTATTAAATTTTCACTAAAAATTCTTTTAAAAATCCACGGGAAATTCAAAGAGTTTCCCGACGGATATTTAGAGGAATGTGGAATGATGGAATGGAAATGCCGAAATGATCAGATTAATTCAGAAGGAATTAAGAAAAAAATTAGCTCAACGGTTGAATAGATTAAATCTAGTCATAGAAGAATTCTGTCTATGTTTGCCGCATGTTAGATCGGTCATTGCGTTCCGATTTAATGGTCGAAATACCTTTTCACAGACACGCCAAAAACGACGCCGCCGCCATGAGGTCTAAAATGCATTACAGTTATCAATCGGCTAATGTGAATGTATTTTTATATTAAATATAAATTTTGAGATTCTAAGCCCGAGACAAACACTATTATAACTTATGTAATATTTATTAAGTTTACATATAGAGGTAGCAGAATTTATAAGTAATAAAATTGTATTTTCTATTCGCTGGCTTATTGATTGTCTTCAAGTATCTTCAAATAAGTATACAAGTCTTCACATATTTTGAAAAGTCTTCAAAATGTCTTCACAAAATAAATGTCTTCACGGAGATTCAAATGTCTTCAAATTGAAGACATGTCTTCAAATCTGGCATCTCTGGTGATGATGCCTCTCTTCTATCAATATGTTGAATTCAAATTAGTTAAAAACTTTGATACGACTATACCACGCTCCTTAAAAAATACTCAAATATGAGAGTAATGGATTGCGGCACGGCTAAATTTATCCAAACCGCCTGGTTTACAGGCATACCTCGATAGTACGTACACTTGCGTTATTTTAGTGTAAGTACTATCGAAGCGTACGTACTATCGAAGCAAAAAAAAATCCGAACAACAAATATTGTTTTTGCCTTTTTGATTATTTAGGAAAAGCGGAATGATCATAAACTCACCCGGAAGTCAAAGTTTCGATAGAAGGCTCTGTACTCTAAGCATGTTTGTATTTGATAGATTTTAATATTTTGTAATATTTTAAGGATATGTTACTCATGGTACATAATTATGCATGCCACTACAAAAAGCGACAATTGGCGGTGATTGATAGATCGCTACATTTTTACGTGGCGTATTTTATGAATTTCCCCTATAGATTTTATGTGAATGAAAAGGTTCATTATGATTCGTATGTAATTATATACTGCCGCTAACCACAAGTCGAGCACATCTGTATATGGAGGCCCATATACAGATGTGCTCGACTTGCGGTTAGCGGCAGTATAGGTACTTAACACAATGATGAGTATAAAAATAACAAGACAAACTTCGAAGATGTGAAAACGGGATAACATTCGAAGTTTTTTTTTAATATCCTCATCTTTAGAATAGTGTTTACGTATCTCGTACACCAAGGTGTAACGAAAAGGCTATATGTTCACTCCAAAAACGAAATTTTCATAAGAGGCCCGGAGGGCCTACTTTCATATACCGATCTACTCAGCTCGACGAATTGTCGAGTCTTAAAATATAAATCTGGATGGCGATCTACTCACAACTGCAGCTATCGTAGAGCTGATCTGTGACCAAAAAGTGTGACGTTGGGAATTAACATGGCCACTAGATCCCTTTTTATTCAACATATTCTCGGCCAAACATAAAGATACTTTTTCTGAAAATGTGGGAATTGTTCTTCAGGAAACTAAAGAATTACTCCTAAAACGTCCCCTGAAATTCCTACCAGAATTTGTTTCGTATGTCAGTCTGAAATTATTTCATAACCTTATTTGCAATTTGCTTGGAAATTTAAAAATATTTTCCTCTCAAAATTCCTTATGAACTTCATCATTTGAATAAAACTTCTAGAAAGTCCTCCGATAATTTATCCAGGAAATTCATAGGAAAATCTAATTCCTGGAAAAAAAAAAATCTCGGAAAACCATGAAGGGATTTTTGGATGACTTTTTGTAAACATTTTAGAGGAAGTACCAGCAGAATTTTTAAGAATTCCGGCTGATTCCTCCGGTAGAATTCCTTCAATGATTTCCAGAGAAATTTTTGAAGGTTGTTTCCGGAGAGTAACATTGTGTGTATTAAAAATCATGATTTCGGGAATTCAGGGAAATAAATGTTAAAGACAGTCCTCATGGAATCCGAATTTAAAAGTACTCGCGTTTTCAAGGGCACATCACTCAATACAAAAGCAATGCACAACTGTCATTTTTATAATTTCACGCATGCTGCGACGCTTTGCGACGAGTACTTTTGAATTTGGTACTTTTAAATCCTGGGATTGCCATTAAATTAAGTACTGCGCCAACGGTCAATTTAAAAAAATACGCTTGGATAGTCGATTGGGTGGCTGATAGAGCAAGAGATCAGCAAATCGAAAACGGAATGGGAAAAGAGATTTTGGCGTTGGGCTTTAAGGCGGGAAGGGGCTCGCCGTTGAAGAGTAGAAGGGTGGTAGAGTTTGGAAAGCCAATGTAGCCAATGTAAGTAACAATGGTGAATAAACGCGCGAGAAGCCAAGCAGCCATAGTGTACAACGTGTGCGAATTCTGAGTCCTTCCGAGTCCTTCGGTCTTAGCTAGAGCCGAAAGAATGGGACACCGATTTTGTCCCGACGTATTGCGAGAAACCGCCTAACACTTGTAGAAGCCGTAGCAATCTGGGTCGGTTAGTAGAAGCGACCACCGGAGAGTTACCGTTGCCGTTATCCGACATTCGCCGCCACCGTTCTTCGAAGCCTACTTCCAGGTGATCGTTGGCTACATCATTACCATTTCCGATACCCGCCCATATCTCATCGAAGCTACAAGCCGCAAACTCCACCTTACCGGTATGAGCAAGCCAGACCGCCGAAGGAGGTACACGACCTAACCAACAATGCGCATAGCAACCGTTTCTTCTACCACCACCACCGAGAAGGCAATAAATCGTTTAAACGAGAATAGCACTTTTGTGTTAGGATTCTGAAATCCTTCGTCGCACGCCCTGAGACCCGGAACCAAAAGAGGTCTTTCGTACCCACCTCGGAGGGGTAGACCGGCAGCCTGAGGATTGATGCAGGTTTCATTATGAAATCATGTTCTATGAGACCGGAGTATAGGTAGCTCCAAACGAGTTTTAACGAAATTTTCGGAAAAATATCTGTAGAAATAGCCAGATGAGCTTGCAGACAAATTTATTCAATAGACCATAATTACTATATCAAATAAATAAGTAACTGAAAAACATAACAAAATAAATAGAATGAAATAATTGTTCAACAAAAAATATCCTTTTTTAGTATTTAACGTTGCTAATTTGTTTCGCAAGAAAATGTTGTCACCTACGAGTGGATAGATTGGAACTTAACTTACTGTAAACTGAATCAATCAATGAAACACCTTGTCGCAAATGTTTTAGAAATGCTTTTCTCATGATGGATTAAATTTTTTCCTCGGGGGAATATTCTTTGGTCTATTAGGTGAATTAATAAATGGGGACGGGTTCTAGAACTGGAACTAACTCCCTAATAGATAAAATAATTCATAAACATAATAATGAATAATTAAGTGGATAGCTATTTTGCTTTCTAAGAAAATCGTCTATACATCCATACACATACAATCTCAATCATTGCTGATAATATTTTAAGAGAATGTAATCAGCTGTTTCAGATGTTCCTTGAATTGTGTGCTACGTAAAACTGTCAAATATTTATGACACCCTGCTTTTTAATGTTCTGCAACTAAATTCGTCATAAGCTCACGTCATAATTTCGTAGCATATGAAGGACCCCTCGCATGTGCCTTGATCAAAACATATTAAAATTTTAACTAAAATCTTACAGAAAATCAAACGATTTTTTTTTCTGTACGTACACCCAACCAGATTGGATGGCAGATTTTAATACAGTTCAGCATAAGAACCTTACAGAAACTCTCGCTTAACTTTTCAAAAGGACCTAAGTAACATTTTTTCATGAATTAATTTGAATAGCGCAATCAACAGAACAACATGAAAGCTTTTGATTGCATTAGCATTAGCATTTAGCAGTTCGCACAACTTCGTAGGTGGTACAAGCCAAGACTATTGTATGAGAGTAGCATCACTTTCATCCGTTACCACAGATATTGATTTGGGACTAATCACTAACTCTTAGATGGAAGCAATGTACTCTCCAATAGTCGAGATCTGTCCTGGCCACGTCCTTGCGAATGCTGAGGAGAGGGAAGGATGACTTGTTGGACACCTACTTAAGAAAGATGCAGAGAACTCTACGACCTCTCATAGGTGCCACGGGAGGTTTTGGGATTGTGTGGAAGGTTATAACAGTAGGAATCGTTTTGGTATAACGTGAAACATAGAAAGAACTAAGATAGAAATACAAAGTAGGAAAGGGTCGAGCCTGGAATTGAACCCACGACCTCCTGCTTATAAGGCAGAAGCGGTAGCCACTAGACCACCGAGCTCGTCTACATGAAAGCTTTTGATTGCAGTACTCAAATTACTTCATGAAAAAAATGTTACTTAGGTCCTTTTGAAAAGTTAAGCGAGAACTGTATAATAATTGGGCATATACTATTTCGGAAGATTTTAATACAATTGTTGTATTGAAATAATACAGATTTGTATTATTTTAATGCAATATTTGTATAAAAAGCTTACAGAATTGTATATGCCCAGATTTTATACAATAATTGTCAGATTTGTTTTTTGGGTGTACTATCGAGGTAAAATGTACGTCCAATCGAGGGTACGTACTATCGAGGGTACGCACTATCGAGGGTACGTATTATCGAGGTATGCCTGTATTAGCAAACAAAAGCAATATTGTCCAACTAGGAACGTTTCTCCGTCAAATGAGACCAGTTGCATTCGAATCGGTCAAGTCCTTCTATATGAAACGTGTTTAACCAAAAAAAAATCCCGGTGCTACATACATACATACACACACAAACAGAGACCGACATTTGCTCAGTTTTTCGAGCAGAGTCGATTGGTATATAACCTATGAGTCACCGAGCCTCCTATCAAAATTTGGCTTTTGAAGCCTTCTGGTACAACTTTGTTGTTTTCTTGTCACTCTTCTTTTTTTTATTTCTTATGTAAATAGAGAAATAATCTGAGGATTCTTTTGTTCAACTATCCGTTAAACGTCATTCGACCAATTGGCCTATCACCCTTAAAAATATAGTTGATACGTTTTACCTTTCCTCCCAGAATACGGAATAAATATGTATTATATCACGAATATAAAAGCTCACCACTCTAGAGGCAAACATATTTTTACGAACCACCCGCTTTTTCCCTCAACAATGGGGGTACTTACAACGGAATGATTTGTTTTAATTTTCCAGTCCAGTGAACCTTTCGCGACCAGCTTTGGGATGTCGTCAGGTCGCTGATGTAGCGCCCTACCACGCGGTTAGCGCAAGTGAGTTTTCGATTGAGATTGAAAATTAAAAGCATTTTCATTTTCTACAACCGTGAACGAACCCGAGCTTGTATGGGGAAATAATTTTTGATTTATTAATCACCGTGGGTATGTTGGACGAGTGAAATTCGTTTCTACTAATAGCGTGGTTGATGATTGTGGCACTCCCACCCAGTTTCGCTCACCCCGAAAAACTCATAATGACAAATATGTGTTGAGAATTAATCTAATTATTCGAAAGGTGTTGCAAATTCTCGGCTGTTAGCTATTTCCATTAACGGTACGCGCGAGAACGCGTTTTTATTGTCACATGAGCGTTAGTGGGTGCCTGTATTCAGTCGTCTAATTAGGTGGGAGAAACCCCGAAGGTATCATCAGGAAGCGAACTCACTGCCAGTTCGCAAGAAGGAGAAAATTCAATCCTTTACCTGTGCGTCGTAATTAGGTGGAAATAATATTTATTGGCTTGCTGGGCTTGCTCCGCCGGGCGTTTCTTGCACTGAAAAATTCAAGAAGGCGAATGTTTGTGCGTGAGATAACGTAATGCTAACTGCTCTCACGTGACTACTTCGCGAAAGATGGCGAAGGAAACAATTTCGAAATGGATAATTCTTGTACTTCGAAGTAATAGGAATTCTTAAAGGTATTAGGATTTTGAAGTATGTTGCTAAGCGACATTTCGAAGGTTGTGAATACTTATTTGCTTGAACAACATTCATGATTAATAAATCACAATTAACGAATTAATGAAGTGAAAGCAAGAAGAAACCATAGACAGCTTAACTAAAAGAACTTGAGTTATACAAAATTGGGCAATTCTGATCAATTTCGATTCTGAACTAAAAAAGAAAGAAAAATATATTAAGCACTTCCCTAGTAACATTTTGGTTTTATATTGGTTTTATAACACTCTTCTAGAGTAAGTTATGGTCTTCAAGAGCGTTATAAAACTTAAAATGTTACTTGGGTTAAGTCGAGTCAAGTACAAGACACTGAAGACGACCACACAGTTGTGGTCGAAATACGTATCTGCAAAGATAACGAAAATTAACTGGTGGAATTAAATGGACAGTACTTAATTCGTCTTAGACGGTTTGAAAAAGAAAGCCAATTCAAAGTAGCATGACCACAATTTTGATATATTTTTTTGTTTTATTTCGTTTGCGGCAGATTGAAATTAACATCATACCTATTTCCCAGCGCACCAGAGTGAATAAGCTAAAATTAAATTCAACTAACTACAGTATTGTCAACGAATCCAAACTTTAGATCCACCCTCATCGATCCATTCAATTGTTCCAAAGGAATCGCGCCCAATCAGAACTTGAGTTATTTCGTTTTCATTTACCCTCCCAGCTTCTCCTATTCCTTTGACCATCCGAACGATATTGTCTTTATGGTGGATAATTCAATTTACTGTTAAAAACAAGCGAAAAATAAGAAATTACAATCAAATCACTTCCCTTTCCTTATTTTCTACCTCATCGTTGTTGTTTCCGATGATGACGACCAAGGGAGCACATTTACCGCATCACGTCACATCACAGGGGCTACAACACAAACTTTGCTGGAGAAGACAGCCGCAGCAGTGACAGAAGCAGAGAAAAAAAATCCTTAGAAAATCACTTTCCGGATTGCTTTTCGAACTTGCCGAGAGCGACGACGGTCCAGGAAAAGCGAGAAATTGTGAATATATTAATTCAGAACTCAATTAAAATTGAATATAAATTCACTTCTTTCTTCGTCCATTCTCCCATTGCAGATTTGTTCCGCCGATTTTTGACGGTTAAAACAATAGCGTGGCGTTTGGTCGGTCACGGTCATGATGGTCGCCGTTGCATGGAACCGTGATCCTTTGGGGTGAAGCAAGAAGTTCGGACCAAGCATGAGTAATAAAGGGAAAAAGAAAGTGGATGAAGTCCTGCGGCGATGCAAGGGAATTGTTTTTCCATAAATTAAAAATTAATCTTCGAAATCAATCATCTGGCTCTTTTATGTATACCTTGGAATCAAATGCCCGCAAAAGTTTTTGAAGCTGAGTGGAATAGTAGAGTAGATAGAATCGATTTGATTCTGTTGAGAAATCAAGGCCTTATATATTATATGTTTAATAAATCGAATCAAATATCTAAATAAATAATAATAAAAAAAAGGATTTTTGACAACAAACGAAACAACCCTGCAATCTCCTATTTATTTTTTCCCAATGGTTGTACATGAACATACAACACATATCTATTAATTTCATTTCATTTTTCCTAATTACCACATATTCACCACATTCTTCTCTCACTAATGGAGCAAAATTTCATCAGCAATCACGATCATCAAATATAACAACACTTGTCGTTACGAATCCGGTATTAGCAAAAATGTGTATCATTCGGTGTAGCATTTCCCCATCTCAATCCGGCAGGTTAATGTCATCAACGTGCCACCGAACCGAAGAGGCCCCACAATTGAGATGCGAAGAAGTTCGGTCTGAAACAAACGGCGAACAGTCGGGATTGTAAAAATTAACAACTATCCGCTTGGGCGGCTCCTGGCGTACGACTGACTTGTTTGGGCAATTAGCGAACGCTTCCGCGTAGTAGGTGCCAAATTTGCCCCCGGGAGCTACTTGGCATTCGGTTCTAAATTGTTTGTTGAGGGAAATGGTTACAGATTATTTTAAATCATGCTTCTGTTTGCAGAATATGATCATAATTGTGGAAAGTAACGCAAACAGTTCGCTCAAGCCTATGATCCGAAATTTTTGAATCACCCACGAGCTAGAACGAATAACGCATAATTTATTCATAAAAACTGCATAATCGGTAACTAAGATCATGGATTTACGGCGATATCGTTTCGCCACCAACGACGACGACGACGAAGTTTGTTTCCACAATCCCGCAGAATGTATCACCTTGAAGTAATTATAGCATCCCCTGCTGAGAAGGTGACACGCTCTATAGATTCTAAATCCCTCCTCATCGTCAACCGCAGAAGCCACGTCCTTATACCAATCAACCAAAGCCTCACCAATCCAGCAGGATCGTCACACAACCGACCACGCAGTGAAAGTGTTAATTTAAAAACTTTATAAAAGTATTAAAATTCATTTCGGTATCAAGATTCGTGCTTCGCGCGCTGCTTGTCGATGATATCCGCGGGGTATACCAACTCCTCCCGCCAAACCCTTTGCTCTACCTTGACGAGTAAACTGTATTCGTTCCTTAATTAAGTAAATTTTTTTTAAAAAAAATATGCCACTTTTCCAAATTTAAAATTAATTTTGAAATGAATAAAAATATTAAAAATCATATTAATAACAAAATGTTAAATGTTTCAATGATAGCAGTAATATCAAACGAATTTAGATTCCAATATTTGATAGGTAGGCCATCTACAAATTCAAAATTGATTTCATATGTTTAGGAAGCCCTTTCATTGTGTCACAGGTTCCGACTCTTATTAGGTTTTAGAATTTAATGATTTTCTATTTTTATGGGAATATTATCTAGCTACCCCTCTTTACTATTGAAGATGAGACACTGACTCCAAACTCTTAATACGTCGGTCTTTACCTGGACGGAATGTAGTAAAAACGAGCGTAAGACGTTTCGCAACGCTTTTTACGATATTGGCACCGCCGCGCCGCCACCGACCGCCGTACTTCGTGTGCTCACGCTGCCCTACCAGCAGCAGCGCCTGGAGATGAAACAACAGACGCCGTCCGCCCACCGCTCGGACGGAGGAACAGCAGCTACTCATTTGCGTTCCGCTTAATTGTGATTTCTGGTGCCACACGCCCCACCTTCTCCAGGTGCTTCGACAGCATCCATTCGCCGAAGGATCTAACGAGTGCCGATGTCAGCAAATTTCGGATTTTTATTAAAATATGTAAATGTAATTTTTACGATTATTATTGGATTATTTAAAGGAGAAGAAAGGTAATTAGAACGGTGTTTATGCTGCAAACATCGCCCAGAGTCAGTTAATATTGGATGTGGAAAAAGTGGCACTGAGCTGAGCGGCAAAAGACTGAATTGTTGATTACTTTCGATTAGCAGTTCAACAAATTGCGTACTTTAACGATTCATGAGTTGCTGTCATAAATTAACAATTCGAGCAATGGAAGCAATAGAAGCAATAGAAAACGAATTATAATGCATGCATATGTAGTAGTTTAAAAATCGTTTTCAAGTTACTTTAATTTTGTCGCAACGATAACGACAAGGAGTTTAAGGAACCGTATTTCATTAAAATCAACGAAAATATATGAAATTTTAGAGATAATGTGGAAATTCTTCATCCAATTGTTATATTGCATCAGTATTAGATTTCTCAAAATTGTGCTAACAATTTATGCTGTTTCGGCATTACGTTTATATGCAAAGTTTCTCATTTAAATATCAAATACTTCTTCTATCTTGGATACAATATAAATGATAAAGATAAAAAATAATAATAATTAAGGTAAATGTTCCATTTTGGACCCCTAGAGGAAGTGCTTGCCGATATCTGCTTATATGTATATGTATCAAACGTGCCATTTGTTTGATATAAGCGAAAATCACACCATTTCATAGATGAAAGTCTCATTTATAAAATAGAAATTTGAAAATGGCATCAAGTGTTGATAAATCCTTGAGAATTGAACCTTTCTAAAATTAAAATATTTTTCGTTTTGGACAGTGCAACATATGTTGGACCCCCCCATGTAAACATTTTGGACACCCCCCATTTAGTCTCTTCAAAGTAGAATTTCTAATTTCAATGTCAAAGCATTGTCTTATCTTTTGATTGGCATGCATCAATGAGAAAATTCCTGCGTTTTAAATTCACAATTTCGACAAAAACTTATTGTGTGCATTCTGAGATTTGCAGTGATGTATACTTTTAAGCGCAACGCATTGCATTGTAACGCTTGCCTTCTTGAACAAAATAATTTTCTCGAAATTTCATCCAAAAATTGCTGTTTTCGCACGGGAAACCAGTGAAACTGATACTGAACAATAGGAGGGTCTAAAATGTGTAGGGGTCCAAATCAAGTTGGTTACCCTAGGTGCAAGTACCCAACTATTTAGCACTGTGGAGGATGGAGGAATTCAGAATATTTTGCCTACTACAGTGTTGACCCGATTTTATCTACCCCCAATTTTGTCATCACGTTTTCGACCCGATTTTATCGGGTTTGGCTTGTGGGCTTCATGGCCGTGCGGTTAGCATCGTCAATCGTCTGAACGCATGTGCTGTGGAGTGAGGGTTCGATTCCTGCCCTGGAAAGGGGTAAAATTTTCGTAAAGCGGAAAATCTTCCACTGGGTGTTGTGTGAATGTCTTGTACGTTCTCGCTAAACTTTTGAAGCGGACCTAAGTACCATTTTTTTCATGAATTAATTTGAATATTGTAATAAACGGCCAATATGAAAGCTTTTGATCTCAGAACTCAAATTAATTCATGAAAAAATGTTACTTAGTTCGAGCGTTTTTTATTTATTTTATTTATTTATTTCGTCAACCGACGTAGACTAGTACATATACAATATACATGTTTTTCTTTATTTTCTTAATGCTATAAATACGGTATTATAGTGTATAAAATAAAAATAGATTGGTTAAGTAGTGTTTAATTTTGCGATTTGATGTAAATTTAGATGTGTAGGTTTCGAATTGTGACAACATATTTTTTTAGGTTCTGCCGAGACATTGTAAAGTCAATAGTTTCGCAGTGTTGATTATAGATAGCCATCATCTGATTGAGAGGTCCGAATTTTGCGTAATTTGTACGGCAGTGATTAATTAAAAATGTATGTCGATGACGCAGTTGTCGAGATAGTGTGTAGAAATTTAATTTCGATAAAATGTTTGTTGAATCAATACGCTGCGAAACTATATCGTTAATAAATAAAACCATTTCAGTTTCACGACGCTCTTTCAAAGATTGAATGTTTATAAGCTTGCAGCGTGCCTCATATGATGGAAGTGGGAATGTTGTCCAACCTAATTTACGAAGTTAGTTAGTTAGTTAGTCTTCTTTTTATTTTTGTATTATCGAAGTACACTGACCCCACATATATGGATCACTTTGTAACAATTGCATCTCTATTTTGCACGTTGATCAAAAGGAAATGACCCATATTAGTGTGTGACCCATGATTGTGGGGTCAATGTACCAACCGCAAACAATGATTTTCATTAAATAACTGTGACTGCCTGTGGTTTATTATGAATGACTTCTGAGTACCTGAGAAGGATTCTGTAGGCATTTTCGACTAGACCTGTGCTCCGATTGAACATTTACCGGCAACGGCGTGATTAGAGATGTCGCAAATTAATCGATTACTTCGATTAATCGATTCATCGTTGTGATAATTGATTAATTTTGAATCGATTATTACCAAACGATTAATCGATTCAATAATCGAGGAGAATCGAGAGTAATCGATTAGTTACTAATCGATTAATCAGGATTTTACGACATCATAAGGATGTCGAAATTTAATTGATTACCTCGATTAATCGATTCATCGTTGTGATAATCGATTAATTTTGAATCGATTACTATCCAACGATTAATCGATTCAATAATCGTCAAGGATCGAGAGTAATGGATTAGTTACTAATCGATCAATCGAGATTTTACGACATCTCTAGGCGTGATAGATTATTTTCAGCCAGCGGCGGCGGCGTCTCGCCGTTGGTAATCAGTAGCAGTGGCACGGTGGCGTGGGTCGGCATATACTGATTTCAAGCGTCAAAATTTCTCCGAAATATTTTGGGAATTTCCTCAACGAGTTCGTGGAGATGTTCATTAAGAAATTCCTCTGGAAATTCCTTCAGATATTCGTCCCGAAGTAATGAAGATTCATGAAGATTCTCCAGGAATTTCTCCGAAAGTTCCTCCAGGAACTCCTCCGGAAGTTCCTCCAGGAATTTCCCCGGAAGTTCCTCCAGGAATTCCTCCGGAAGTTCCTCCAGGAATTCCTCCGAAAGTTCCTCCAGAAATTCCTCCGAAAGTTCCTCCAGAAACTCCTCCAGGATTTTCTCCGTAAGTTCCTCCAGGAATTCCCCCTGAAGTTCCTTCAGGAATTCCGCCGGAAGTTCCTTCAGGAATTCCGCCGGAAGTTCCTCCAGGAATTCCTAAGGAAGTTCCTCCAGGAATTCCTCCGGAAGTTCCTCCAGGAATTCCTCCGGAAGTTCCTCCAGGAATTCCTCCGGAAGTTCCTCCAGGAATTCCTCCGGAAGTTCCTCCAGGAATTCCTCCGGAAGTTCCTCCAGGAATTCCTCCGGAAGTTCCTCCAGGAATTCCTCCGGAAGTTCCTCCAGGAATTCCTCCGGAAGTTCCTCCAGGAATTCCTCCGGAAGTTCCTCCAGGAATTCCTCCGGAAGTTCCTCCAGGAATTCCTCCGGAAGTTCCTCCAGGAATTCCTCCGGAAGTTCCTCCAGGAATTCCTCCGGAAGTTCCTCCAGGAATTCCTCCGGAAGTTCCTCCAGGAATTCCTCCGGAAGTTCCTCCAGGAATTCCTCCGGAAGTTCCTCCAGGAATTCCTCCGGAAGTTCCTCCAGGAATTCCTCCGAAAGTTCCTCCGGAAGTTCCTCCGGAAGTTCCTCCAGGAATTCCTCCGGAAGTTCCTCCAGGAATTCCTCCGGAAGTTCCTCCAGGAATTCCTCCGGAAGTTCCTCCAGGAATTCCTCCGGAAGTTCCTCCAGGATTTTCTTCGGAAGTTCTTCCGGAAGTTCCTCCAAGAGTTCCTCCGGAAGTTCCTCCAGGAATTTCTCCGGAAGTTCCTCCAGGAATTTCTCCGGAAGTTCCTCTAGGAATTTCTCCGAAGTTCCTCCAGGAATTTCTCCGGAAGTTCCTCCAGGAATTTCTCCGGAAGTTCCTCAAGGAATTCCTCCGGAAGTTCCTCCAGGAATTCCTCCGGAAGTTCCTCCAGGAATTCCTCCGGAAGTTCCTCCAGGAATTCCTCCGGAAGTTCCTCCAGGAATTCCTCCGGAAGTTCCTCCAGGAATTCCTCCGGAAGTTCCTCCAGGAATTCCTCCGGAAGTTCCAACAGGAACTCCTCCGGAAGTTTCTCCAGCAATTCTGCTGGAAGTTCCTCCAGAAATTCCTCTGGAAGTTCCAACAGAAATTCCTCCGGAAGTTCCTCCAGGAATTCTTCTGGAAGTTCCTTCAGAAGTTCCCCCCGGAAGTTTTCCAGGAATTCTTCTGGAAGTTTCTCCAAGAATTCCAACAAAAGTTCTATAGAAATTGCTTGTAGAATTCCTATGAAAGTTTTTTTCACGAACTTCTTCTGGAGTTTCTCCAGGAATTCCTCCAAAAGTTTCTCCAGAAATTTATCGTGATTGTCACCGAAAGTTCTTCCAGAGATTCCTGTTGAAGTTTCACCAAGAATTCATCCGGAAATTCATCCCGAAATTCCTCCGGAAGTTCCTCCACGATTTCCTTTAAAGACTGCTCCTTGAGAAGTTGCTGTTGAAACTCTTTCGGAAGTTCTTCTAGAAATTAGTTTGAAGTTCCTCCGGAAGATCCTCAAAAAAATCTTCGGAAAGTTCATCCAAGAATTCTTTTCTGCTTTCCTATGAAGGATCAGTCAAAATTACTCCAGTTCTTCGAAAGTTTTCTCCAGGAATTCCTTTCGGAAGTTCCTCAGAGAGTTTGTCCGAAAGTTCTCAAGGGAGTACGTCCGGAGTTCCTCAGGTAATTCCTCCGGAGAATCCTGCAGGATTTTATTTTTCGGAAGTTTCTGAAGCAATTCCTCCAATTTTATTTTAAAAATTTCTGCATTCCAAAAATTCCACAGAAGCTATTACGAAATTTCTCCGTGAATTCCTCCAGAAACTTACCTGGGGAATATTTGGATTTTTTGCGGATAGTTCCGTAGAATGTTCACCAATTTTCACTGAACACCTTTCGAATCTCACATAGAATTTCTAACCTAACTTCCACTCACACTTTTCCGAATTCTTCAAAAAATATCTAAAAAAAATTTCTAGAAAAATATAGCATATTTATGAAAATTCAATTGTAATGCTTCCGATATGTCCCAAAACTTTTCTTTATGGAGCTATTAAATCGTTTTGGAATTCTTCACACTCAATTTTTTTTACCAGGATCTCAGCAATTTGTTGAACTTTTACCGAGATTCGCACAGCCGAGATTCGCACAGCCGAGCCCCAGCAAACGTGTTTTTTCCGAGATTTATGTCAAAATTACTGAAAATCAGCAAATAATTTGCCGAAAAACAGCCAACAAAAGTCATTTTTGCCGGAATATCAGTTTTTTTGTTTTGCCGGTCAAACGGAAAACTGGGAAACGATGACGTTAATGTAACCAAATAGTTTCTTTCAATTGCGAAAAAGTGACTAAATAGTAACTTTTTTATGAAGTTTTTAACTGGGTTCAATCAAAGTTAATTGCCTATTTCCGGGGATTAAACCACCCGACTTGGACATTAATTTACAATGTTGTGAAAACTCATATGTGAATGTGTACATTATGTGGAAGATATTGATTTGGAAAATGTATTGGAGGTAACCACCTTCCCTTCGATGGGACTCGAACCCATGATCCTACAGTGCGCTAGATTGGTGCTTTAACCAAAGAGCTACGAAATACCTCCGTCGGCCTTCGCAACCTAGCGGCTACTGAACGAGTTCGAGATTCCCAAATTGGACACATAGTCAAATCACTCGCAGTCCTTTTCTCAAGCCAACACTTCCACATTAGAGGAGCGTGAGTATTTCAATTTCAATAAAAAAAGTTCATCACTTCTGACGTAACATGCTTTAAATTTTTTTCCGAAACTTATCTCGAAGGGTCGCAAGGCGGATTTAACAATCATAAACGGATTAAACAACCATTTAACAATTATCATGTTCTTTCTTTCATCGACGCCCTTATCGCTCATTATTTTCCCTTACGTTGAGAAACATCAAGTGAAACTGGAACTGTTCACTATATCTTTGTCACCGAAGGGTATTAACGCTCACCAACAGATAGGGTTCGGGTTCCAATACTCCTCAATTATGTACTCCAGCGGTTCTCAACCTGGGGTACATGTACCCCTGGGGGTACCTTCGCTGGCCCTAGGGGGTACCTCGGACAAAAATGCGTAATGGCGGATGTATAGAAATTTTAATAAAAACTTTTTGATAAAGTAAATCTAAGAATTTCAATCCAGTTTATCCCAAGCATAGTGTGAAGGGCTGTGGGACAAAAGTTCAAAAGGACAAAACGGCGAATGAACAAATTTTAAAAATCTTCAATGCATTTAGAGATGTCGTAAAATCCCGATTAATCGATTAGTAACTAATCGATTACTCTCGATTCCTGTTGATTATTGAATCGATTGATCGTTGGATAATAATCGATTCAAAATTATTCGATTATTACAACGATGAATCGATTAATCGAAGTAATCAATTAATTTGCGACATCCTTATGATGTCGTAAAATCCTAATTAATCGATTAGTAACAAATCGATTACTCTCGATCTCTCTCGATTATTGAATCGATTAATCGTTAGGTAATGATCGATTCAAAATTAATCGATTATTACAACGATTAATCGATTAATCGAAGTAATCGATTAATTTACGACATCTCTAAATGCATTCTACCTGATCTAGACAACATGTTGAACAATCTGTTGAGAATATATTTCTGAACCAAAATCAAGAATCTAAAAGCAAAAGCTCCATATAAAATACATGAATGACTTTTTTGTAAAACTTTGCAAGTTTCGTTGCAAGATGCTTGGATACCTTTTTTCAAGTGGCTTGGAAGCCTCCTTTCAAGAGGCTCGGAAGTCTCCTTTCAAGAGGCTCGGAAGCCTCCTTTCAAGAGGCTCGGAAGCCTCCTTTCAAGAGGCTCGGAAGCCTCCTTTCTAAAGGATCGGAAGCCTCCTTTCGAGAGGCTCGGAAGCCTTCTTTCGAGAGGCTCGAAAGCCTCCTTTCGAGAGGCTTGGAAGCCTCCTTTCGAGAGGCTTGGAAGCCTCCTTTCAAGAGGCTCGGAAGCCTCCTTTCAAGAGGCTCGGAAGCCTCCTTTCAAGAGACTCGGAAGCCTCCTTTCAAGAGGCTCGGAAGCCTCCTTTCAAGAGGCTCAGAAGCCTCCTTTCAAGAGGCTCAGAAGCCTCCTTTCAAGAGGCTCAGGAAGCCTCCTTTCAAGAGGCTCAGAGCCTCCTTTCAAGAGGCTCAGAAGCCTCCTTTCAAGAGGCTCAGAAGCCTCCTTTCAAGAGGCTCAGAAGCCTCCTTTCAAGAGGCTCAGAGCCTCCTTTCAAGAGGCCTGGAAGCCTCCTTTCAAGAGGCCTCAGAGCCTCCTTTCAAGAGGCTCAGAAGCCTCCTTTCAAGAGGCTCAGGCCTCCTTTCAAGAGGCTCAGAGCCTCCTTTCAAGAGGCCTGGAAGCCTCCTTTCAAGAGGCTCAGAGCCTCCTTTCAAGAGGCTCAGAAGCCTCCTTTCAAGAGGCTCAAGCCTCCTTTCAAGAGGCCTGGAAGCCTCCTTTCAAGAGGCTCAGAAGCCTCCTTTCAAGAGGCTGGAAGCCTCCTTTCAAGAGGCTCAAGCCTCCTTTCAAGAGGCTCAGAAGCCTCCTTTCAAGAGGCTCAGAGCCTCCTTTCAAGAGGCTCAGGAAGCCTCCTTTCAAGAGGCTCAGAAGCCTCCTTTCAAGAGGCTCAGTAGCCTCCTTTCAAGAGGCTCAGTAGCCTCCTTTCAAGAGGCTCAGTAGCCTCCTTTCAAGAGGCTCAGTAGCCTCCTTTCAAGAGGCTCAGTAGCCTCCTTTCAAGAGGCCTGGAAGCCTCCTTTCAAGAGGCCTGGAAGCCTTCTTTCAAGAGGCTCAGGAAGCCTCCTTTCAAGAGGCTCAGAAGCCTCCTTTCAAGAGGCTCAGCAGCCTCCTTTCAAGAGGCTCGGGCGCCTCCTTTCAAGAGGCTCAGAAGCCTCCTTTCCAGAGGCTCAGAAGCCTCCTTTCAAGAGGCTCAGAAGCCTCCTTTCAAGAGGCTCAGAAGCCTCCTTTCAAGAGGCTCAGAAGCCTCCTTTCAAGAGGCTCAGAAGCCTCCTTTCAAGAGGCTCAGAAGCCTCCTTTCAAGAGGCTCAGAAGCCTCCTTTCAAGAGGCTCAGAAGCCTCCTTTCAAGAGGCTCAGGCCTCCTTTCAAGAGGCTCAGAAGCCTCCTTTCAAGAGGCTCAGAAGCCTCCTTTCAAGAGGCTCAGGCCTCCTTTCAAGAGGCTCAGAAGCCTCCTTTCAAGAGGCTCAGAAGCCTCTTTTTAAGAGAGCTCAGACGCCTCCTTTCAAGAGGCCTCAGAGCCTCCTTTCAAGAGGCTCAGAAGCCTCCTTTCAGAGAGCTCAAGCCTCCTTTCAAGAGGCCTGGAAGCCTCCTTTCAAGAGGCTCAGAAGCCTCCTTTCAAGAGGCTCAGAAGCCTCCTTTCAAGAGGCTCAGAAGCCTCCTTTCAAGAGGCTCAGAAGCCTCCTTTCAAGAGGCTCAGGCCTCCTTTCAAGAGGCTCAAGCCTCCTTTCAAGAGGCTCAGAAGCCTCCTTTCAAGAGCTCAGTAGCCTCCTTTCAAGAGGCTCAGTAGCCTCCTTTCAAGAGGCTCAGTAGCCTCCTTTCAAGAGGCTCAGTAGCCTCCTTTCAAGAGGCTCAGTAGCCTCCTTTCAAGAGGCTCAGTAGCCTCCTTTCAAGAGCTCAGAAGCCTTCTTTCAAGAGGCCTCAGAGCCTCCTTTCAAGAGGCTCAGGAAGCCTCCTTCAAGAGGCCCAGAAGCCTCCTTTCAAGAGGCCTGGAAGCCTCCTTTCAAGAGGCTCAGAAGCCTCCTTTCAAGAGGCTCAGAAGCCTCCTTTCAAGAGGCTCAGGCCTCCTTTCAAGAGGCCTGAAAGCCTCCTTTCAAGAGGCTCAAGCCTCCTTTCAAGAGGCTCAAGCCTCCTTTCAAGAGGCTCAGAAGCCTCCTTTCAAGAGGCTCCAGGCCTCCTTTCAAGAGGCCTCAGAAGCCTCCTTTCAAGAGGCTCCAGCCTCCTTTCAAGAGGCCTGGAAGCCTCCTTTCAAGAGGCTCAAGCCTCCTTCAAGAGGCTCAAGCCTCCTTCCAAGAGGCTCGGAAGCCTCCTTTCAAGAGGCTCGGAAGCCTCCTTTCAAGAGGCTCGGAAGCCTCCTTCAAGAGGCTCGAAAGCCTCCTTTCAAGAGGCTCGGAAACCTCATTTCAAGAGGCTCGGAAGTCTCCTTTCAAGAGGCTCAGAAGCCTTCTTTCAAGAAGCTCGGAAGGCTTCTTTCAAGAAGCTCGGAAACCTCCTGTCAAGATGCTCGGAAGCCTCCTTTCATGTGGCTCGGAAGCCTCCTTTTTTCTCAAAAGACTTAGAAGTCTTATTTCAAGAAGCTAGAAAGCCTTCTTTCTTGGAAACCTTCTTTCAAGAGTTTCGGAATAATTCTTTCAAGAAGCTTGAAACCCTGCTTTCAAGGGACCAAGAAGCGTCTTTTCGTCGTGCTCGGAAGTCTTCTTTTAAGGCTCAAAAAGTCCTCAACGTCTTGTAAGAAGTTTGATGTGTACCCAAGTAGCACACGCAACATCTTCCAAAAAGCACCTTGTTTCTATTTAGTTTCATTAAAGGCATTGGAAAAACATCAAAGCACGAAAAAGTTGCATCAAGATGTCAAAAACGTTCGAGTTGTGATCAATGTTTCATTAACATTGCAATGCAGTACGTGTTTGACATTTGGAAACAAACAACCAAAGAATACTGCACTTTAGGTTGCAAACACGAAACAAAATCATCAAGTTGCATATTTTTTACCATGTAACTTCAATGCGTCTTTCAAAATTTATGTGTTTGTTTAAATTAAGTTGCAAATAAGTTGAGTGTGTCTACATGTTTAATTTAGCATCATTCAACGTTTTGACAACACACTTTTTTTCCGGTGATGGTGCAATCAAGTAGCAGGAAACTCGAGTACAAAACTTCATAATCGTATGGTTTTCATGGTGAGTCAACATGCAGTCTTTTCGAAGTGTTGAATGGTGCTGTGGTAGAGTGAAGGACTATCAATCACAAGATCCATAAATCGAATCCAGTTTTATATTTTTATTTTATTTTTTTCCGCTGTAGTATTTTGCAACATTATTGCAATTTTACTGAAATCGGAGGTTGTTTCCGTAGGCTCCACCTCTTGCGCTTTTTAGATTGCAAGAGAGTTATATTTGATGGCACATACGCAAAGATTGTTTCTTTCCGAATAGTTGCAAAACAGTGAAATATTCAGTAGTTAAACAAGTTGTGCTGCTTAGGTAAACGTAATTTGAATTGGAAAGTTTTACGGAATAATGAACATTTTATCCAACTTTTTGGAGAGCCATATATCCCGTTAGTTTTCAGGTTCGTTTTGCATATATCTTGAGGGTTACGGTAATTTTTATTTACAGCGAAAAAATAATAGGGGGTATCTCAATAAATCTCGGGTACTTATTCAAAAGGACGTATGTGATTTTGTAAACAAAGATTCCAACGTCGATTTGTCCAATCTGATGGCACACCCACGCAAACCAACACCATCAACAGGTAGCCGAAAGTTTCCCCTATCTGTCTGTGGTGATAGTTTGCGTGGGAGTGCTATCAGATTGGACAAATCGACGTTGGAATCTTTGTTTACAAAATCACATACGTCCTTTTGAATAAGTACCCGAGAAATGTAGAAGTTCGAAGGGGTACCTCTCAATAAAAAGGTTGAGAACCGCTGATGTACTCGATACTTGAGGTTATTCGTTATTCGTGAAGAAAAAGATCATAGTTGACATGAATCGAAAATAACCTCGCGATTTGCACAACACACTTAGAACTCTTTGGTGCATGTTTCCCAACCTCCATGAGTTGATGTTCTATGACTCGATATCGATTCATGGGAACAAAGTATTCCACATTAAACAAGGTTTTCGGGGTTACTATGATGGTAACTTTAAACAGTTCTCCAAGGATTTCATATTCCACATCTCGATTTTTCCATGAGTCGATGGTCCCTTCAATATCGACATTTGATTTGGCTGTTAATATGAGTAGGTACAAATGATTTTTATTTTGAACTTTTTTACAATAGGCAATGCAAAAAATAGTGACTTTAGTTACTTTTGGATGCAAATAGTGACTAGACTCAAAATAGTGACCAAGACACTAAAAAGTGGTAGCAAATCAACACCTAAATAGAAACAGAACATACTAGCGAACAACAGGAAACTAGAAGAGATAGTTAAGACAACCGTTTAATTATTAATCTCATAATTTCTTGATCTCAGTTTTCGTTATCAGTGCTGAGATTTTCATTTTCATTGGGAGAAGTCATGCGACATTTACATAAAGCTTCTCTTGGAATATATAAACAGTAAAAGCAGTTGTCATTTTATTTACATAGATTTAAATTTCGCGAAAAAGCGTCAAATTATTGTAAGCAAACTATCTCTGCTAAAATAATGTTTTTATCAATTCTTCTAACTCGAAAATCAGTAACAACATAAACTTTTTATTGACTAGTCATCGTTGATTGCTCAAATCTATTGAAATTATTAAGGAATTTAGATTTCAAAACAAAATAAACATTCCTTATAATGTGACGTATGCCCGGGAGCCCGCTATATTTTTATTTGGTCTATTAAAAATGAAAAAGCCTCAGCTTTCGTTCTCGCATGACGCTCGCGGAAACTACCTGTTCGGCATGTTAACCAAAAACACGTACTTCCCAATACGAAATTAGGTTCAGTGTTTCCCTAATGTAAGTTGCCATACAAATGCTTGCACAGTTGTATGTATATTTATTTTATTTTATTAAACGAAGTGGATGGAATTTGCATAAAAAGATTAGTCACAAGTGTTATTGCACAAATGTGCCTTGCGTCTCCATATGCTTACATGCTGTTGAACATTTTTCAATATCTATACCTACTATTTCCCTTCCCGAGCAGGAGCGACGACCTCGATAACAGAAATTGGTATGATTTAGCCTTGCATAAGAGGTAAAATACCAAAAAATAATACCAAAAACTTATATGCAGAATATTTGAGGCATACCATGCTTAGGTATTTCAATACCAAACGAATAATAGTTGGTTATGCATTTGGTATTGAAATTCAATTTAATAACTGAGTTTGTTATGGCTTAAGTATTGTGCATATTAGTTTTTGGTATTACAGTACTGACCCGATTTTGTCACTCCCCGATTTTGTCTACCCCCGATTTTGTCTACCCCCGATTTTATCACGTTTTCGACCCGATTTTATCACGTCCCGATTTTGTCACGTTTTCGACCCGATTTTGTCACCCCAAAAAAATTTATCATTCTTTTTATTTTCGTAAATAATACCAAAAACAACATTGATTTTCATGAAATAACTTTCACCGCCTGTAGTTTGTTACGAACGACTTCTGAGTACCTGAGGAATATTCTGTAAGCAATTTCGACAAGAAATAACGGGTATTGTTCACGTATTTGAAATGATTCATATTTGTGGAATGAATTAAAAAAATGGAAATATTATTTTTTCCAATTTTGTCAAATACCCTGTTTTATCACCCCAAAATTCACCAGGGGGGTGATAAAATCGGGATATTACTGTATTCCTTTGGTATTTTACCTCTTATGCAGGGCTAGTTCATAACAGAGTATGATATCAATAACAAAATTAAGTATTATTTAGCCAATTTCTCCTGCTCGGGTTGGAAGGCCCATTTTGCCTGAAAAACATTCGTGGGGACATACAGATCTGATAACTTAGATTAGCGTATTAACTTAGTATTTTAGTTTCTAAGAACATACAATCATGTAAACATGAAAATAACTTCAACGTCCTTGAAGCGGCGTCCTACTTTGTGACCAAATAATCTCGGAATTTTCCCAGTCAATCATCCCAATTGAAGAGGTCGAAAACTACAAATGCAACACACGAGCGTCACGAATACAACTTCACTGTCGACTTTTTTTTATTTATTTTCTGATATGAACATAATTTAAGTCGATCATACACGTAATGACGCAAACGACGATTTGCGAAAAATATATTTGTAACGATTTTTCTCATGCTGGTACTAATAAGTTTTACATTTATACAAACCATTTAATGTTTGAAGATTCCATGACATCGGGGCTTCTACACAAGCAGTTACTGCTTTTCCTTTTCATCACCTCAAACTTACCTGTAAAAATAGAAATTAAAATAATTATTAATTAACACTAAAAAATCAACGCAAAAGGCAAAAAAAGATGTTGGACAAAACTAAAGATGTTGGACAATCTGGGGATGACAAGTTTGATTTTATAGGTTTAGTTTTTCTTGATTATTTTTCAAAAAAGTGCTGGCCAAACATGATTAAAATTTTAGCAGACTTAGGTTAATAACTGTGTAAATATTTAAAAGCACCTAAACTTCACGAGCAGGGTAAGTTCCGAAAGCAAAAGTAAAAACATTATTATATATGCTTCTTGCTTAACAAGTGTCATCCACGGGCGTTAATGTTTCAAATGTTTTTTTAGACAGTGCGATATTCCGAACTTTCTCAAAAGTTCAAAAATCAAAAAGAAAAGTTTACTCAAAATCGTTCGCATTTCAGAACAGTTATACAATATCGCCCCAGAAATTCATTCCGTTTGCGCAACCAACCGACAATGCTGTTGCTGATAGGACGCAATTGTCCAACAATTTACTGTTGTTAATGGGAAATATTGTTGCACGAAACGATGGCTCAAAACTCTGCCCATAATTTGGACGATAACTTGCCGCTAACAATACCGGCTACCGGTTATAGTTGATGAAGAGAACGGGAAATTCGAACGCCATTCGGAAGAACTGCGGCAGTGGCTCGTCCTGCTCGACAGAGGAATTGTCTTTCTCGAAATATAGATAGTGGGATGGGAGCAGCAAGACTTTCTTCCAGCAGCAGAGCTCATTCGAACAAAAAGCCAAGCGGGGGCGATGGTGGTGGGAAAAACTTGAGTTGCCTGCCACTCTCTTGTGGATCAGTTGGGGTGAAGTGTCAGATGTTCATAAAGTGTATCAAATAGAAACAATATTTTGTGACGTTTTGTTAATTCTTCCCCTAATCGAAAATTCGGGATTCATATTCTTGGAAACATCGAAGCTCAAGGAATTTATTTTCAATCAATGTAAAAAACACAATATTCGAATCAAAACATCCACTAGAAAACGCAAAAGATTAATGAAAAAGTTTTTCCAAGGATTATGAAAAAATACAAAAATCCAAGAGATTTGTACACATTGTTTGACATTGTTAACAGTTTAGAAATTGTTTGAATGGAAGCTTATGAAAATGCGCATGGATTTCCTCATGGTTCTTGTGAGCCATTTCATTTCTGTGTTTGAGCACTTCATTTACTGTTGTGGACTATTTCTTAATTCCCATGAATACCCAACTTTCTAGGGGAATTCCAATGCTCCGAGCTCTCCGTTTGAGTCCGAAGGCGAATCATTCGGAATGTGCAGAGGTAAGCGTGACCGGTCCGAGATGGGAACGGGTTTTCTTCGAGAAATTTATTGAAGGTAAAAACTTTGGTTAATAATTTGCATTTTATATTTTCGACTTCCGTAGAAGATGTGAAAATTACTGTCTTGACTGCTCCGTGTTAGATGGTTGCTAGTTTCAGCCGCACAGAACTTGTCGCAATGCTCTATTGTTCGACTCGGTCGGTAGTTCAATTGTTACAAACTTCGAAGTGAACTCTTCCCAAGAAAGATGAGGAGTGGGACACAATGGATTGAATTCGTTATTGAAAGATTCTCCGGTTGGCATTTTCCTAAATCTTCACGTCAATTTGCTTTGTAGACTCTTCCAGCACAGAAACGGATTTGCATCCGGATGACTTCTTGACTACTACTGGAAGCAAAGTAATTAAATTATGTGACCAGCAACAACAAAGCCCGGATCCCTCCTTCGGTCGACTACCCGTAAACGAGAAAACGATGAAATTATCTGATGTTTAATTTACCTTACCGCAAAATAATAATTGCGAAATTTACAATTAATTTAACTAGAAAATTTGCTGCTGACTTGTCCCGGACCTGGATCCGGACTTTGCCATTTCCGATGCGGGATTCTTGCTTCCGTCCGGAGGCCTCGCTTGTACTCAAACGAAACGGTAGCAAGCCGGCAGGTAAGGTAGCAGCGCAGTCGTGCACAAATGTGAATCTTTTCAAACGTATTCAGCGCCATTCCGGTGGCCCGTCCGCTGGAAGGAGAGGTCGAAAATCATCCAGTTGGACCGACCAGCAGCTTTCGCTCGTTCATCTACATACAGATTGGAGGACCGGAGCAAGATTTGGATAAATTCCGCCACCAGCAGACCAACCGACCGACCGACCAAAACTATGTGTATATTTGCTGTTTGCCGCTATGAGTAGCGTCGTCATCATCATCATCATCAGCGTCGTTGTCCTGCCGCGGACTGGCGCACACCGGGGCATATTGCCTGAAACCTCGAAACAAATCTATACTTAGAAGTTAGTGCCAAATTTCTGAAAGCTTCTCTCCAGCATGCGATGGGCTACCGTTTTTGGATGCTGTGATGACCCAACGCAGCTCAACGGAGAGATCAGTCAGTCAGTGGGGGTTTATCCAGGTGGCAATGATCCGGCATTACGAGGCGAGGACGACGGTGCGATGGGAGTTAAATATCAAATTATGATTATTGTTTCATTTGCACCACCAACAAGCGGTTACAACTGACCAAGAGGGCAAAGGTTCTGCCTTTGCCAGACCACGCCACCGTGGATGAGCGGGAAGTTGCGTTCGCGATGGTAATTGGCTGGTAATTGTTCCGATGCAGGTGAGTTCGCTTTTGCTTGGCTACACCAGAATTACGTTCGCGTTAAGTTGTTGGTATTGAATTTCCGATCGATTGCAGCCATTCAAAAAGTTATGACAAAGATGACGATGTCTCGATGCAATTATAATTTTATTCCCATTAAAAGAAACATCATCTTATTTCTTCTTCCGCCAAACCATCCATCGGATGTAATAAAGCACATCATAAGTTAAATTCAAAAAAAACCGTCCACAAAAACACAAATATCAACAAAATGTGGCACTCGCTCCTTAAGGATTCCCGTAGAAGACAAGCAAGCTGCGACCTGAACGAGCGGGCTCCCGCCAGAGAGTTTGGCGAAATTTTTCGTATAAATTTCGAAGCGAAACACATTAGTTATAGAAGTTTTAAGTCAGGTAAAGACATTATTATAATTCATGCACCACGCGCCCAGCCAACGCAACTAGGAGATATGGATAAGCGGGACGGAAGCCCGAAAGAAAGCAAAAAAAAAAAATGATTCACCATCTCTCACCAATGCCGAGGACAGGAAACACGTTCATCATGAGCGAGAACCTCGGGACGCAGTCGAGAGGCGCTGCCAAAGGAAAGGAACACACGGGGCCAAAAGGCGCGAAAAAAGTTGAAACGAGGCGACACCGTTTGTGTTTAATTGCTGGCGGGGCCACGGTTTAATGTTGCTGATTTGAATTATTTCGGATGAGTGGAACAAATATTTATTGCCCACCGGAACGAGTGTTTAATTTCCGGAGGTTTTTCTTTTTATTGCAAATAGGTGTCGAGGAAAACCATTAAAAGTCATTCTATGCGTAGGAGCGGAATCGTTCTCCCGACGTAATAATGCCCATAAAGGGAATATTAGAATTGCCATTAATATGAATTTCACGTCTTATGAAATGACAATTGCATTGCGCTTTAATTTATGTTACATATAGATTCGAAGCTATCATGAAGTTATATAATAAAAAACAGTCTCGAGCAATAAGTTCTTATTGTAATTCTACAATTCTACTAATTAATACAACAATTAATATATAAATATATAAATAGAGGTCAACGTTATTTTAACATAAGGATACAATTTACCTGCATTAAATATGATGCATATGAATCAGGAAACAAGACAGTAATATGTACATTAATAACCCAATCCAAATCTTATCAAAATCCAATCCAAATCCAATGCCATCCAAATCAAAGTTCAATCCAATTTCCGACCAAATCCAATCCAAATTAAAGCTAAAGCAAATTCAAATCGTGTTCAAATCCAATCCAAACCCGCACAAATTAATATGAAAATTAAATGCAATACAAAAACTAACCGAATCCAAACCAAATGAAATCAGAATCCAATCGAAATCCCAACCAAATACAAACCAATTAATCCAAATCATAACTAAATCTAATTCAAACTAAAAACAAATCCTAACCAAATTCAATCCAGATCCAAAGCAAATCTAAGCCGTAGCCAATCCAAACCAAAATCGTATTCAAATCCTGACCAAAACCAATCCAAATCGTAGACAGATCCAATCCAATCCAAATCCTAACCAAATTAAATCCCACTCCAAGGCACATCCAAGCTAAACCGAATCCAATTCAACTTCAATGCAATTCATAACCAAATTCAAACTAAATCCAATACAAATCCTAACCGAATGCAATCAAAGTCTGATCCAAATCTTAACCAAATTAAATCCTAACCAAATCCAATCCAATTCCAAACTAAAAACAATCCGAATGCTAACTACATCCAATCTAAATCCTGACTAAATCTAATCCAAATCCAATCCATATTCAATCTAAATCTTAACCAACTTCAATGCAAGTTCTAACCAAATTCAATTCAAATCCAAAATAAATCATACCCAAATTTTGACCAAATTCAATCCTTACCAAATCCAATTCGAATCCAAACTAAATCTAAACAAATCCAATCCAAATCATAACCACATCAAATCCGAGTCCATTGTATATCTAAGCTAAAGCCAATCCAAAACAAAATCCAATCCAAATCCTAATCAAATCTTATCCAATCCAAATCCAGTAAAAATCCAATCCACATCGAATCCAAATCCTAACCAACTGCTAACCATATCCAAATCAAAATCCTGACCAAATCTAATCTAAACTGAATCCAATCTAAATCTAGATCAAATTCAATCCAAATCCAAACTAAATCCAAACAAATCTAATCCAAATCCTAACCACATCCAATCCGAATCCAATGTATATCTAAGCTAAAGCCAATCCAAATCAAAATCTAATCCAAATCCTGATCAAATTTAATCCAAATCCATGCCAATCTAAATCAAAATCCAAACCAAATCCAATCCAAATCAACTCAAAATTCAATCCACATCCAATCCAAATCCTAACCAACTCCTAACCATATCCAAATCAAAATCCAATCAAAATCCTGACCAAATCCAATCCAAATTCAAATCTAAATCCAAATAAAATCTAATCCAAACTAAATCCAATCCAAATCTTTATCCAATTCAATCCTAACCAAATTCAATCCAAATCCAAACTAAATCTAAACAAGTCTAATCCAAATCCTAACCAAATCCAATCCGAATCCAATGTATATCTAAGCTAAAGCTGATCAAATCTAATCCAAATCAAAGCCAATCCAAATCAAAATCCAATCCAAATCCACTCAAAATTCATTCCACATTCAATCCAAATCCTAACAAACTCCTCAAAATCATGACCAAATCCAAATAAAATCTAATCCAAACTAAATCCAATACAAACTTTATCCAATTCAATCCTAACCAAATCCAATCCAAATCCAAACTAAATCTAAACAAATTCAATCCAAATCCTAACCACATCCAATCCGCATCCTATCCACATCCAATCAGAATCCAATGTATATCTAAAATAAAGCCAATTGAAATCAAAATCCAATCCAAATCCTGACCAAATCCATCCAAATCCAATCCAAATCCAAATAAATCTGAACAAATCCAATCTAAATATTAACCACATCCAATCCGCATCCAATGTATATCTAATTCGAATCAAAATCCAATCCAAATCCTACACAAAATCAATCCAATCCAAATCCAAACTAAATCCAATCAAAATCCAATCCTCATCCAATCTAAATCCTAACCAACCCTAACCACATCCAAATCAAAATCCAATCCAAATCCAATCCCAATGCAATCCAAATCAAATTCAAATCTAAAAAAAATCCAATCCAAATCCAATTCAAATTTAATCAAAATCCAATTAAATCAAATCTTAATTCAATCCAAATCCTAACCAACTACAGTGCAAGTCCTAACCAAATTCAATTCAAATCCAAACTAAATACAATCCAAATTTTGACCAAATCCAATCGCAATCCAAACTAAATGTAAAAAAATTCAATGCAAATTCTAACCACATCCATTCCGAATCCTGACCAAGGCCAATCCAAATCCTGACCGAATCCAATCTAATCCAATTTAATCCCAATGCAATCAAAATCCAATTCAAATATTAAAAATAATCCATTCCAAATCCAATCAAGATCTCAACCAACATCAATGCAAGTTCTAACCAAATTTAATTCAAATCCAAACTAAATCCAATCCAAATTTTGACCAAATTCAATCCTAACCAAATCCAATCGCAATTCAAACTAAATCTAAGCAAATCCAATCCAAATCTTAACCACATCCAATCCGAATCCTGACCAAAGCCAGTCCAAATTCTAACCAAATCCAATCCAATTCAAATTCAATCCAAATCCTGTCAAAGTCCAATTTACATCCAATCCAAAATCCTACTAACTCCTAACCACATCCAAATCCAATCCAAATCTTGACCAAATTAAATTCCAACCAAATCCAATAAAAATTCAAACTAAATCTAAAAAAATCCAATCCAAATCCTAACCACATCAAATCCAAATGCAAGCCAAAGCCAAACCACATCAAAATCCAATCCATATCCTAACCAAATCCAATCCAATTCCAGGCCAAAGCCAAATCAAAGTCAAAATCTAAGCCAAATCCAATCCAATTTTAATTCAATCCAAATCCAAACTAAATACAATCAAAACCCAACCCACATCCAATCCAAATTACAACCAACTCCTAACCACATCCAAATCAAAATCCAATCCATATGCTAACCAAATCTAATCCAATTCCAGGCCAAAGCCAAATCAAAGTCAAAATCTAATCCAAATCCAATCCAATTTTAATTCAATCCAAATCCAAACTAAATACAACCAAAATCCAATCCACATCCAATCCAAATTCCAACCAACTCCTAACCACATCCAAATCAAAATCCAATCCATATCCAATCCAAATCTAAAACAAATCCAATCCAAATCCTAACCGACTTCAATGCAAGTCCTGACCAAATTCAATTCAGATCCAAACTAAATCCAATCCAAATTTTGACCAAATTCAATCCTAACCAAATCTAATCGGATTGCAAACTAAATCTAAACAAATGCAATCCAAAATTTAGCCACATCCAATCCGACTCCAATGTATATCTAAGCTAAAGCCAATCCAAATCTTGACCAAAGACAATCCAAATCCTAACCAAATCCAATCCAAATTCAATCCAAATCCAATCCAAATCCAGTTCACATCCAATCCAAATTCTAACCAACTCCTAACTACATCCAAATCAAAATCCAATCTAAATCCTAACCAAATCTAATCCAAACTAAGTCCAATCCAAATCTTGACCAAATTCAATCCTTATCAAATACAATCCAAACCCAAACTAAATCTAAACAAATCTAATCCAAATACCATGTTTGTAAACGACTGAATTTTAATGAACTGGAAGGGTTTATTTTCGGCTTGCAGTCTTGCTCATCATAAAGACTGCAAGCCGAAAATAAACCCTTCCAGTTAATCCAAATACTAACCACATCTAATCCGAATCCAATGTATAAAGGCAATCCAAATCTTGACCAAATCCAATCCAAATGCAAGCCAAAGCCAAGCTAAAGCCACTAAACTAATTAAAAAACAAAATCCAATCCAAAACCTAAACTAATCCAAACCAATTTAAATACAATCCAAATTGAAGCTAAATCAAATCAAAATCCAATCCACATCCAATCCAAATCCAATCTCAATGCAATCCACATCCAAACCAAATCTAGAACAAATCCAATCCAAATCCTAACCAACTTTATTGCAAGTCCTGATCAAATTCAATTCAGATCCAAACTAAATCCAATCCAAATTTTGACCAAATTCAATCCTAACCAAATCCAATCGGATTGCAAACTAAATCTAAACAAATGCAATCCAAAATTTAGCCACATCCAATCCGACTCCAATGTATATCTAAGCTAAAGCCAATCCAAATCAAAATCCAATCCAAATCCTGAGCAAAGCCAATCCAAATCCTAACCAAATTCAATCCAATCCTATCCAAATTCAATCCAAAACCAATTCACATCCAATCCAAATCCTGACCAACTTCTAACCACATAGAAATCAAAATCAAATCCAAAGCATGACCAAATCCAATCCAAATCCTAACCAAATCCAATCAAAAATAAATCCAATCCAAATCTTGACCAAATTAAATCCTAACCAAATCCAAACTAAATCTAAACAAATCCAATCCAAATCTTAATCACATGCAATCCGAATCCAATGTATATCTAAGGCAAAGCCAATCCAAATCAAAATCCAATCCAAATCCTGACCAAAACCAATCCAAATGCAAGCCAAAGCCAACCCACATAAAAATCCAATCCAAATCCTGACCAAATCCAATCCAAATCCAACCCAAAGACAATCCAAATCCTAAACAAATCCAATCCAACCGAAATTCAATCCACATAAAATCTAAATCAAAATCCAATCCAAATCCTGACCAAAACCAATCCAAATCTAATCCATTTCCAATTTAAATCCTAACAGAATTCAATCCAACTCCAAGGCACACTTAAGCTAAAGCTCATCCAAATCAAAATCCAATCCATATCGGAACAAAATTCTATTTATTCCTAATTCAATTCAAATCCAAGCCAAACCCATTCCAAATCAAAATCCTATTCCAAATCCAAGCCAAATCCTAACCAGATCCAATTCAATGCAAATCCTAACCAAATTCAATCCAACTACGAATCACATCCAAAATCAAAACCAATCGTAATCCTATTCCATATCCTTACCAAATCCAATTCAAATCCAATCCAAATCCAGCCCAAATCTAATCCAAATCCAATCTAATCGAAATTCAAACTAATTCCAATCCAATCCAAATCCTAACCAAATCCAATTTATATCCCTTCTAAATCCAATTCAAATACAATCCAATCCAGTTCCAATAGAACCCACATCGAAATCCTAACCAAATTCAATTCAAATGTAATCCTATCAAAATCCTGACCAAAGCCAATTCAAATCCAAATCCTAACCAAATCCAATCCAACTCCGATCCAAATCCAATCCAGATCCAATCCAAATCCAAATCCAATCCACATCCAATCCAAATCCTAATCAAATTAAATTCAATTCCAACCTAAATTCAATCCAAATCTTAACCAAAATTAATCATAGCCAAATCCAATCCAAATTCTAACCACATCCAATCAGAATCCAATGTATATCTAAGCCAAAGCCAATCTAAGTCAAAATTCAATCCAAATCCTAATCAAATTCAACGCAAATCCAAGCTAAATTCAATCCATATCAAAATCCAATCCAAATTCAGACCAACGCCAATCCAAACCCAAGCCAAAGTCAATCCGAATCATATCTAAATCCAATCCGTGTCCAATTGAAATTAAATCCAAACCAAATCATAATCAAATCCAATCCAAATACAAGCCAATGCCAATCCGAATCCTAACCTAATCCAATTGAAATTCAATCCAATCCAAATCCTGACCAAATCCAATCCAAATACAAATCTAATTGAAATTCAATCCCATCCAAATCCTAATCAAATCTAATTCAAACCCTCACCAAATCCAATCCAAATACAATTCCAGTCCAAATCCTAACAAAATCTAATTGAAGTTACATACAATCCAATCCAATTCGAGTCTTATCCAATCCAAATCCAATACAACCCAAATTCCAACGATATCTAATTTATATCCAATCCAAAAGCAATCCAAATCCAATTGAAATCTCATCCAAATCCAATCCAAATTGAATCCAAATTCTAACTAAATCCGATCCAAAACAAATGTGCATGTCGTAGTTGCTACTCCGTGATCGACCAGAACAATCGCAATTGCAAGAGCTCTAGTATTTTGGATAGTCGATAACGGCGCTGGCCACGTCCTCACGATCATCGGGGATGGGAAGGAATTGATGATGCAGTCACTCGCCTACTGCAAGCCGAGAACACCTCTGCACTCGCCACGAGTTCCTGCGGAATTTTATTGGAATCTTGGGGTTAAGGTTTTATGGCAGAGGTTCGTCTTGGTTAACGGGTTGCCAAATGTGATAGTTATGAAAGGGTGGTGTAGTATTCTAATTGGATGCCGAAACGAACTTTTTTTTTCGCTCATTTCGAATTCTAACAGTTACCTGCTAGAACTAATCAAGTTGTAGGTATAGGGATAGAAGATGGAAACGGTATGAGAGCCCATTTCCAGTTCTAGCGATTGCTACAATATGAGAAATATATGAAAAGATACAAAGTAGGAGGAATGGAATGGGCCTGTAATTGAACCCACGACCTCCTGCGTATGAGGCAGAAGCGGTAGCCATATCTCAATCGAAAATGAATTCAAACTAATCCAAATCCAATCTAAACTCAGTCCAAATCAATTAAAAAATACAAATGCAAATTGAATCCAAATCAACTTCTACGCCAATCCAAATCGATGTTCAATCCAAATTCATTCCTAATTTAATCCAAATACAATCTAAATCGGAATACTATCCAAATCTATATCCAATACAATCAGAAACCCAACCAAATCTAATTCATATCGAATCGAAATCTAATCCTACTTAATCCAATCCAAAATCAATCCAAATCCAATCTAAATAGAAATCCCATTCAGTCAAAATTCAATCCGAATCCAAATCAAATCCAATAAAAATCCGACCCAAACCAAATCCAAATCAATTCCAAATCCAATCAAATACCAAATCAAATCTAAATTCAATCCAAACCAAATCCTAACAGAAAATTAATCCAGATCCTAAATCCAATAAAAATCCAATCTAAACTCAATCCAGGTCCAATCCACATTCAAAATCAATCCAAATTGAAAAACAATCCTAATCCAATCCAAAACTATTCTATATCCAACCCAAATAAAATCCAAATCTAATTCTAAACAAATCCAATCAAAATGCAATCCAAATTCAATATAAATCTAATCCAAATCCAACCTAAAACATATGCAAAAAAAACCGATTTAAATCCAGTCAAAACCAAACTGCAATTAACATTCAATTCAAATCAATCCGAATCCAAACTCAAATCCTGTCCAGATCCAATAAAATCAAAATCAAATTCAAATCAGAATACGAATGAAGCGAATGCGATCCATATCCATAAAAATTCTCCCTAAAAAAATAGAAATTTTCCATTAGAATATTTCCAATAAAGAAATCAGAGTATGAGCAATAAATAAATATAAAATGTCCACAAATAAAACACAATTTCCATAAACAATTAAGAATTTTCCACAAAACGAAAATAAATAAGCACTTTTAAAAACAAAAATAGTAATTATAAAAGAAGAATTTTCCATAAAAAAAATCTAAATGCTCCACGAAAAAAAATACAAAATTTCCATAAATAAATCAATATTAGTAATAAAAAATTATAAAATTTTACACACAATAATCAATAAAGAGCAATAAAAAAACAAGAAAATTTCCATAAAGAAATATAAAAAAGCAATCAAACTGTGTTTTTTTTTCCATAGATGACCCCTTCTTTAAAAGCGTTTAAAGTTCATGTAAAATTTAATCAGCTCTAGTGCTTATGAACAATAAATATTTATTTTGTGGAAAATTTTGTAATTGTTTATTACTAATATTGATTTACTTATGGAAATTTTGTTTTTTTTTCGTGGAACATTTTGATTTCTTTATGAAAAATTCTTCTTTTATAATTGCTATTTTTGCTTTTAAAAGTGCTTATTTATTTTTGTTTTGTGGAAAATTCTTAATTGTTTATAGAAATTTTGTTTTATTTGTGAAAATTTTATATTTATTTATTGCTTATACCATGATTTCTTTATTGGCAATTTCCTAATTGTTTATGGAAAATTTCTATTTTTTTATGGATTTTTTATTTCGCTGTCTATCCTTTCCGAAGCCAATTCAAATCCAAATCTAAATCCATTCAACACTAAATTCAAACCCAGTACAAATTCATTCAAAATCTAATCGAAATACTCTCTAAACCTCTAAAATTGAAAACAAATCAACTAAAATTTATTCCAAATTTAACATTGATCCAATCAAAATCAATCAAACCAAATCAAATTCCAATCCAAATCTAATCAAAACCCAACCCCACGAAAATTCAACTAAATTCAAATTAAATTAATCCACTGTGTTTTGAATGGACTTGTATTGGGTTTTGATTTTATTTATAACCTAAGTCAATTCGAAACTCAAACCAGATCTGTTCCAAATCGAATCTAATCAAAATCCAATCTAATCTAAATTTCAATCAAATTCAAACGAAATCTGCAATCCAAATCTAAAAACTAAAAAAAGGCATTTAAAATTTAATACAAATCGAATCCGATGCAAATCTTCCAATACAAAACTCAACTGGATTCTCAAATCAATCCAATTTCAATCCTAAACCAACAATAATCTAAAATAGTCTACTTTGAATGTGTCTCCTAGAATATAATTTAGCAGTAAGAACATTTGATCAAGAAGATTACGTGATTATGATCTTTCAGTAACCAATGAAAAACCCAGAATGGCTTCATCTATTTTTCTGTTTACAGATAAGATGACGACAGTTCCATGCCTATCATCAGTCACCCTTATTAAATGTCCCTACCAGATTACGATGGATGCTTTGAATTTTTATCAATCCTTCCGAAAAACGAAGCTCGTTCACCTGCCGGGCGGCGCGCACACACCGACCGAGCAAGATGAAAAATCGGATTCAATTAAAAATCCTTTCCCCACCAGCGCGGAAAAACAAGTCATTTGTATACAAATATGCGAACATCTCGGCATCGCAGCCAGAGCAGAAAGCGATGATGTATGCGATATGTGTGTGTCGGCAAACTCGGCGTTCAAAGATCAAAGAAACCGCCATCGCATCAAGTATTTTTTAGCTTTTCTTCACACACAAACCCGGAGCTAAATAGAACCCGCACCCACCCACTCACGCACCGAGAGTAAGGTAAGAAAAATCTCTAATCTCTGGTTACCGAGCGAGTAAGAAAGGCGGACCACGACGGGGGACTTGGAAAACTTTAAATTAAAAATAATGTCACGGATCTGAAGCTCATTTTTAGCATTTGTCCTCCGTCACCACCCGCCACCAGCCAGCAGCGGATCACCGAAATCATATTCAAATTTCCTAGTTCTTGATTCGGAAGGGGGGCGGTTTGGGTTTCATCAGTCAAAGTTTTCGGTCTTTCCTGCGAGATGTTTGATGGTTGGTACAACGCATAGTGCCCATATTTTGGTAAAAGCTCATAAATCAGCTTAGATAATATCTTTTCATTGCATGTGATGGAATCACTAAAAAAGGCTTGATGATTTGTATCCCAGAAAGATTTCGATACGTCTTCGTACTCGATAGAGAAAGGAAAACATATAAGTCTTTTCGAAAACATATGTGTTTGTTGTAATAAAATGCTGCTGGTTTTGTCCAACTTTTGTATAAATCCGCCACGCTGTGCGAAGTCGTGTATGTTGGTGGGTGACGCGGAAGGGGTTTTAAACAAAACCGCGCCCAGGGAAAAAGGATCACCGCAGCTTGGTTGACAAGCATGAAACAACAGAAAAAAAGAAACGGAATCCATTGGTCCCTAAGATTAATGGGAACCACCGACCGACCGACCGACAATCCAAACATCCATCCGACCATCATCGTCCCATATCCGGGCAAAAACACGAAGACGAACATGATCCCGAGGACCCTTTTTTCGGTCGTTTGGTGGGCGTTAATTAAAAATAATATTTTCGTTTAATTATTATAAATAACGCGCACGCGATGGATCCCCAACAAAGCGACCTCGCCGGGATTGGTGAGGTTTTTCACGCAGGGTGAAATACGTTGGACACCAATAATGCGTTCACTTCCTCGAAGGATGTGTGCGTCGTTGACAAGAAGAAAAACTTGGCGTTTGTGTAAAATTGCGACAAGATTTAAACATATTGAGGGCTATTTCTCAAAAACCGTTTCAGGATTGTTGTGTAGAACAGCTTCCGCAAATAGCTACGGCTTTTATGATGAAGAAATATGAGTCAGTGGTATTCGTCAGTTTTCAGACCTTAGGGATCAGGCAAAACTGGTTCATGGTTTTGACTACCGACTTCGATGCCAACACAATAACCTTCTTCTAAGTGAGATGATAAATTTAATGAACCCACTGCGACTGTTAGCCGCCAGGATGCAGAAAGCTAAACTAACATCGCGGGAGCGCAGCATGTGGCATTTCTAAAATAAAGTAAATAAATAAACACACCATAAGCCTAGTTCGGTGGAGGTGGAACGAGAATCCCCGAATCCGGTGCGCCTGAATTGCATACAGTAGCCCCCAAACTCTCGCAGCCACCCCCAAAAACTAATGATGAAATCGAGAGAAGCGTCCCGGTTCGGTTGGGTGCTGCAAATAGCAAAAGCAGGATTTGAAGTTTTTATTAAAATATACACAACATACCGAAAACATGAAACCTCCTACGAACTATAGTGCGACTAACAGCCGGCAGTGAGGAGGCATTGCCGAGAAGGGATTGTTCAACTTTAGCGCGGGCCCCCCATTATCGTCATACTTGCAACAGCCGGGGTGTTTATGCTCTTAGTCGGCAAATAGAATTTATTCCCACCGCATATCAAACTGCAAAATACTACTGCAATGCTATTATTATTAAAAGATTATAAGAGACTGGGGCAACCGTGTTCAGTTCATGTGCAGCAGCCGCCGCCGCCAGGCCCCCGATAGTTGAGTCGAATCGACAGAGGCGGGTTGGGAGGAGAGTTTGTAAAACTATGTTTCGGGATTTCGGTGAACAGTGGGAAAAGCTTGGAGACAACACATTTAGCGTATTGTAGTCAGTAGACTAGTTGATGATTATATTGAGGAATACATATTTTCATCGTTTTCAATGGACTACATGAAATCGTTAAACTTCTTCCAACTTCAGATTCGATAGAAGTGTTGTTATCTTATCTACTGAGATTCAAAATAAACCCAATAATGTGAGCAACCATATTATCCAATCGGAAGTAATTTAAATGGTCCCTCGTTGCACGATATCAACGACAGCCCTTAATTTTTACCGTTAAATGTGCAAAAACGATCCGTAAATTACATCTAAATGTTCCACAAAACGCTACCATAAATCCATAAAACAGTTCGGGAAACCCCACAAAAAATAATTTTAGGATACATAACTACTCTAAAATTTATCAATTGATATATTCATTTAGACATGGTCAAGAAACGAAAACAAAACTCGCGTTGTATACTACGCTGATTCTTCCGGTGGCTTTATACGGCCATGTCACATGGACGTTTAAGGAGGCTGATCGGAGAGCTTTCGAAGTATTTGAGCGTAAGATGCTGCGGACAATACTCGGCGGTATACAGGAGAACGGTATCTGGCGGCGTCGCATGAATCATGATTTGTACCAGGTGTATAAAGGGATATTATTAAGCTTATACAAGACGGCAGACAACGGTGGGCTGGTCACGTTGTTCGTAATATATAGTAGAGAACCCGGAAGAGGCCGCAGGCTTCGTGGAAGGCCGCGTACACTATGGCTTTTTGCAGTTGAAGAGGACCTGAGGGCGCTCAATGTTCAGGGCGACTGGAAGCGATTAGCCTAGGATCGAGTCCAGTGGAGAAGGATACTCCATTCGGCGTAGGTTCATCGAAGAGCTGTAGCCCATCAAGTATCAAGTAAGTATGGTCAAGAAAAACAATAACATTCCTGCTATTTTTATGGTGGATCCTTAATTTTGGTCATATGATCCATAATTTTCTTCATATGATCCATAATATTGCCAATATGATCCATAACGCTTAGGAAGAAGGCCAGTAAAACTATATTAATCGATCCAATTTTTTTAAATCTATGGATCATATGACCAAAATTATGGATCACCATTACGATAAAAATTGTGCAAATTTGGAGTTTTTACGACAAATTGTCAAGGAACTTGCTAAGTAACCATTAGAGGAACTTCTAAAAAAAAAAATCCAAAGGAATTCCTAAAATAATCTTCCGAAGGAATTCGTAAATTCGGGACTGATTTGCGATTTGGGCGTAACTTAATTTGTAAACAAACATTGTTTTATCAATTCCGTAGCATGCAAGAAATTTACTCCAAAACTAATTCCCTTATCTGTTAGAGGAAAGCCAATTCTGTTGGATACATACGTGGCTTTTCTCAGAAAATGCTTCGTTTAGCAGGAATTTGCCTTCCAATGTTTGTTTAGAAAATAAGTTACGCCCAAATCGCACAGCAGTCGCGAATTAGTGTTGGAATAGATTCCTAAGCAAATTTCCGACGCTCAATGAAATTTCCTGAATAATCCGTAAATAAATTTCTGAGGAGTTTCCAAAAAGGAACTCCCATAACTTTTTCCGTAGATATTTCAAGAGGAATTTGTGAAGGATTTTCAGAAGGTATATCCGAATTTCTGAATGAAATCTTGACGGAATGTCCAAAGGAATTTTCGGAGAAATTTAAGACTGTCGGAAGTTTCTTTTAGGGGTTACTTCGAAAAATCCTTCAGAAACTTGTTCAGGAATTCTTAAGGAAATTTTCATCCTAAAATTTCATGCAAGGAATTCCAAAAGAATTCCTAGAAGAATTTCTGCCTTAACGTTTCTCCCAAGGTTTTCCTAAACAAATTTCAAAAGGAATGCGTGGAGGAAATTACAAACTGATTTCTGAGAGAAATTCCAAGGGATACCTTAAAGCAGAGCTTCTAAACTTTTGGGTATGCACCTAGCAAAATTCTATATGTCTCGCGACCCACCTATGAAAAAATGCATTCTACCAAGTAGTATTAAGCATTAATTGAATCAAGATGCCATCTGTTTCAACAAGTTTTACAAAAATATTCACGTTACCTTCATGTACAAATGCAAAAAATGACAAACATGATATTGTTTGTCAAAATGTTTTTATATTACTTCATTAAGGGGACAGCTTTTAGGCATACATGTTTTCTAAAATAGCATGGTGATGAATATATTTTGAATAAAATGCGGTTTGAACTTGAAATTATGTTCCTGAAAAAATGATCAAAACGCTCGGCATTCGAGCAGCAATTAATATTTGTTCTACGCGAGCCACCAACAATCCGCTCGCGACCCCCTGGGGGTCGGGACCCACAGTTTGAGAAACCATGTCTTAAAGAATTTCCTAAAGACTTTCTGGAATTCGTTTCCGGAGGAGTTTTTGTAGAACTTCTTGAGGCAATTTCCGGAGGAATTCCCGGACGAATCTCCAAATTGCGAATCAATTACTGGGAAAAACATTTGAATGAATTCCTGGAGAAATCTAGGAATCACTTCAGAAATACCAGTACGCATTTCCTCTGAAATTCTATTAGGAATTTCTTCATAAATTCCTATGAGAATTCCTCTGGAAATTCCTTAGAAAATCCTTTATGGTTTCCTCTGGAAATTCCTTCAGGAATTCTTTTGGGAAGTCTTCTAGAAATACAGTCAAAAACTCTTTTAGAAGTTCCAACGTGAAATAGGTTCGAAAATCCATTCAGGCTTAAAAATGCCTTCGAAAATTCATTTTGAAATTTCTGCACAAAACTCTTTAGGATTTTTTCTAAAAACTCCACAAAAAACATTTTTTTTCCTTAAATAATCTTAAAGAATCCGCCTAGCATTCCTTCAGATATTTCTCCAGGGATTTCTTTAAAAGTTTCTTCGAAAAGCCTCCCAGATTACAACGTAATTTTTTTCAGAAATTCTTCCAGGAATTTCTTCAAGGATTTTTTTGAAAATTAATTAGAGAATAAAATAGTTTCCGATAGAGTTACTAATTGAATTTTCGAAAGAATAAAACAAAATAATAAACAACAAAATCTAAATAAAATCCGATGTTATTACTGAAATAATTTCGTAAAGAACTCATGAAGGCATTTTCGAAGGAATTCCAGCAGGAAGTTCTGGAAGAATTCCCGGAGGATGTTTAAAAGGAATTGTTGGAAGAAGTTCTGAAGAAATTACTTTCGAAGAAATCTCTTGTTATATCTGAAAGAATTTATTCAAAGAAAATTTAAAGGAATTTCCGAAGGAATTCTCAAAGAAAAAAACATTGTTAAAAATTTAAAGAGTTCATTCCGTGCCGATAGTTCGAACGAGCCAGACGTGTGTGCTGTGTCTCATCGCGGATTGTGTTCGGTAGTGAAAAGGCTATTGTGTGGTGTGCTCCTACCTACGGATCCAAGGCGATCGCTGTCGGCGAGTGAAGTAGCTGCTTCTGGCGAGGCCAGTGAAGCAGGCTATTGTTACTGCTGCTACCTACAGCAGCAGAGGCAGATAAGTAGAAACGTTTTTATTGTTCTCCCATCTGCTTGGCTCGGAGTGGGACTGATAAAATAAATCAAATTAGTTTTTTAAGTTTTTTTTTCTGATTGGCTATTAGTCTTAAGTTAGCATAAGCAAAATCATTCTTCCACCTTGCGGGGTGAGAATGGAGGCAGATACTATGGAAGGCAATGTGCCTTCAAAAGATGCAGGGCGCACACGATTGTACCATGCGGCTTCGCCTGGGCCTTGGGTTGTTTACTTTCGGCAGAAAGTGAAGAGCCTAGATTTCCTGGGCATAAAACGAGATTTGACGCGTCGTTTTACGAAGCTTGAATTCAACCAAATCAACAGAAACAAACTACGCATCACCGCACCTACATACCAGGTGGCGAATGAAATTGCGAAAGACAGGGCGTACAATGTTGAATATATGGTTTATGTCCCCTCGCGGGAGGTCGAGATAGAAGGCGTAATCAACGCAGCGAGCTTGACTTGCAAGGATGTGCTTGCAGAGAAAGGTCGGTTAAAGAATGCCCTGCAATCTACCGTGGATATTCTGGACTGCAAGGAATTGCATTCAGCAGCCACGGTAGGTTTATTCCAAGTCAGGCTCGCTTCGGGTGACGTTCGCTGATTCGATGCTTCCAAAATATGTCGATATAGAAAATATGTTGTTTCCGGTACGTCTTTTTGTGCCAAGGGTATTTAACTGTACCAACTGCAAACAACTTGGTCACACTGTCGAGTTTTGTGACAACAAACCACGTTGTGGCAAATGTTCAGAAAGGCATCGGGAGGTCCTGCCAACAACAAGCAACAAAATGTGCTTATTGTGGTTTGAATCCTCCCATGGTTTGCAAGAATGCCCGGTATACAAAAAGCGCACCCAAAAAGTGAAGCACTCGTTGGTACAGCGCTCCAAGCAATCGTATGCGGAAATGTTAAGTCGCAAAACACATCCGCCACAGCTACTGCATCGACTGCTATTTCAGCCACCGGTCGTGTAAGTGATTATTATGATTCGATCTCCATTGATGAATTGGACTCTGACGTACCCAATATGGATGATTCTGCGGAGGTACACGTGCCCGAAAAGAGGAAGCAACCGGCTTCCACGGGATCGCGCCGTAATATAACAAAAACCATCCTTGCCAAAATCTGAAGGTAATGAAGGTTTATTTAAAATCCCGAAGCAACCTGTCTCTGGTGCTTCTTTCGATCCTTGTTGCAGTAAGGCATTCCGCCATTGTTAAATCCGATGTTTCGAAGAAACATCCGGCTAGAAGAATCAACGAAAGAAAAAACAAATTCGCACTTCTAGAAAAAGTATTCCGTCCACGCGAGGATTGATCTCCTTTAAGGACCTTGTGGACCGTTTTTGAATTTGTTCAATATTCCGAATTCATTGAGGCCAATCATTGACCTCTTTATACCAACAGTAGAAAGTTATCTGAAGCAATTGACTGTTTCGTGGCCCTTCTTGCAGGAATTGTATCTTTCGATGGATAATACGGCCATACAAGATACAATCACTGTGCTGCAGTGGAACTGTCACAGTCTGAAAAATAAATTAGACGTGTTCAAGTTTTTGATTCGCAATTCCGATTGCGATATATTTGCGCTCTGTGAAACATGGCTTTCTTCTGAAGATGAAATCAACTTCCACGATTTTAACATTATTCGCCAAGATCGGGATGATCATTATGGTGGCGTTCTTTTGGGGATCAAAAAATGCTACTCCTTCTACAGAATTCCCATTCCGACTGTTCCCGGCTTAGAAATCGTCGCATGCCAAGTAAATGTGAAGAATAAAGATCTTTGCATAGCTTCAGTGTACATTCCTCCAAATGCCTCTATTAATCGTCGACATTTTTGGAGCGCAGTCTCCCTCCTATCATCTCCAGTATTGATATTGGGTGATATGAACGCACATGGTATTGGATGGGGCGAAACGTATGACGATTATAGAGCGCCTATTTTCTATGATTTGTGTGACGATTTCAATTTGAATATTTTGAACACTGGTGAAGTAACTCGAATAGGACCAAATGGTCAACAAAGCCGTATTGATCTGTCTTTATGTTCAAATTCACTATCATTAGATTGCACGTGGAAGGTAATTCAAGATCCCCATGGTAGTGACCATATGCCGATAGTCACCACAATTAAGAGTGGCTATCAACAATCTGAGCCAGTTAATGTTCCTTTCGATCTCACGAAGAACATTGACTGGCAAAAATTTGCATCGGCGGTAAAAATTGGTATTGAATCAACTGATACTCTTCCCCCTTTGGATGAATATCGATTCCTTACTGAGTTGATTCAAAAAAGCGCACTAGAAGCTCAGAAACGACGCGTTCCAAGTACATCTGTCATCAGAAGACCAGCCACTCCTGGATGGGATGATGAATGTACTATGTTGTATTCTGAGAAATCTGATGCCTTCAAGGCCTTCCGTAAACACGGAAGGTCAGAGCTTTTTGAAGAGTATTTGAGGCTCGAAAGAAAACTCAAAAATCTTCTCAAGGCGAAAAAACGTAGCTACTGGCGACGTTTTGTTGAGGGACTATCACGAGAAACCTCAATGACAACACTTTGGAAAACGGCCCGCAACATGCGGAACCGCGTTTTCACCAATGAGAGTGAAGAATACTCCAACCGATGGATATTCAACTTCGCAAAAAAGGTCTGTCCAGATTCCGTACCAGCAGAACCGCTATTTCGAGAATCAGTCAATGATCCCGGTTCTTTGGGTGGACCATTCTCAATGCTGGAACTTTCTATGTCTCTTCTTTCATCGAATAACACTGCTCCGGGATGCGATAACATCAAATTTAATCTTCTTAAAAACCTCCCAGATATCGCAAAAAGACGATTACTTGACCTGTACAACTGTTTCATGGAGTACAACATTGTGCCACCTGAATGGCGACAGGTCAAAGTAATAGCTATTCAAAAGCCTGGGAAACCAGCGTCTAATCATAATTCATACCGACCGATTGCCATGCTATCATGCATGAGAAAATTATTGGAGAAAATGATCCTTTCAAGAGTCGACCATTGGGTCGAACAAAATGCATTACTCTCAAATACTCAGTTTGGATTTAGAAAAGGTAAAGGAACAAACGATTGTCTAGCGTTGCTTTCTTCAGATATACAACTGGCCTTTGCGCACAAGGAGCAATTGGCTTCAGTATTCTTGGACATTAAGGGCGCTTTTGATTCAGTTTCCATAAAAGTACTGTCAGACAATCTGCACAGTAATGGATTACCCGTTATTTTAAATAATTTCTTGTACAATTTGTTGTCAGAAAAACAAATGAACTTCAAACTCGGCACTCTGACAACTTCCAGAACTAGTTACATGGGCCTTCCCCAAGGTTCATGTTTAAGTCCCTTGCTTTATAATTTCTATGTTAAAGATATTGACAATTGTTTGGAAGGACAATGCACGCTCAGACAACTTGCAGATGATGCCGTGGTCTCTCTAAGAGGTCCATGTGCAGATGTCTTACAAGGACCATTGCAAAGTACCTTAGATAATCTGACTGTTTGGGCCAGACATTTGGGGATCGAGTTTTCACCGCAAAAAAAAAAACTCAGTTGGTTGTGTTTACTACGAAGCGGTACCCAGCTCAACTGAAACTAAAACTGTTGAATGACGACATCAACCAATCTTTATCTTCTAAATACCTTGGGGTCGTGTTTGATTCAAAATGTACCTGGAAACTCCACATTGAGTATTTGATAGAGAAATGCCGGAAAAGGGTCCATTTTCTACGTTCTATCTCTGGAACATGGTCGGAAGACCTCATCAAACTCTATAGAACGACTATTCTCTCTGTTTTAGAGTACGGCTCTTTCTGCTTCCTCTCAGCAGCTGATTGCCATCTGATCAAATTGGAACGAATTCAATATCGTTGTTTGCGTATTGCCCTTGGCTGCATGCATTCAACGCATAACATGAGCCTGGAGGTGCTTGCTGGAGTCACTCCTTTAAAGCACCGTTACTGGGAGCTCTCACTTAGAATACTCATCAAATGTGGAACAAGTAACACACTTGTCTTAGATAACTTCGATAATATGCTTGAACTGGTTTATCGGTCAAGATTCCTAAGAGTTTATCTCAATTACATATCGTCAGATCTTTGCCTTCCATGTTATACTCCCCCTCGAGTTGACTTCACCAACGACAGTTTCTCAATTGAATACGATCTGTCCATGAAACATGCTATTCAAGGAATACCAGATCATCTTCGAAATCTTTCTATTCCCTCCATTTTTTCTGAAAAATATGAACATGTCGATTGCAACAACAGATATTTCACTGATGGCTCTCGCATTAACGGATCCATTGGCTTCGGTGTCTTCAATGTAACTTCAACCACCTTCCGAAAACTTCAGGAACCGTGTTCGGTTTATGTTGCTGAGCTGGCAGCAATTAACTTCGCTTTGGGGACAATTTCAAATCAGCCCGTAGACCATTATTTCATCTTCTCGGATAGTCTTAGTTCTATCGAGGCACTCCGGTCGATGAAACCTGTTAAGCACGCATCTTACTTTCTTACAAACATAAGAGAGCAGATGCGTGTTTTGGTCGAAAGATCATTCAAGATTACCTTTGTTTGGGTCCCTTCTCACTGCTCAATCTACGGCAATGAGAAGGCAGACTCGCTGGCAAAGGTGGGCGCACAGGAGGGTGAGGTTTATGATAGACAATTCTCGAGCAACGAGTTTTTCCCATTAGTCCGTCAGAGTACTCTTCAAAGTTGGCAAAGAAATTGGACACACAACGAACTTGGACGGTGGCTATTTTCCATAGTTCCAAAAGTTTCTGGGCGAGCGTGGTTCAGAGGTGAGGACTTAAGTCGAGGCTTCATTCGCGTGATGTCGAGACTTATGTCCAATCACTATTCACTAAACGCACATTTGTACAGAATAAACCTTGTCGATAGCAACTTATGTAGGTGCGGTGCCGGTTATGATGACATCGATCACGTAGTTTGGTTCTGCTCGGAAAATGGCGCCTCCAGAGAGCAATTATTGGATACCCTTGTGGCCCGAGGTAAACAACCCTTCAGGGAAGTTCGAGGAGTTTTGGGAGATCGTGATGTTGTCTATATACAGGCCATTTATGGTTTTCTTTGTTCTTCTGACCTCAAAATCTAATATTTTGTTATTTTTTTCTCTTTCTTCAAAGTTTTTTTTTTTAAGTCTCTGCCTTTCTGTTCAGTAGAGCTCCGTAGCTCTGGCCATCCGGAAGATGCTCTCAGTCGAACCATTCCTCGAGCACGACGACACGCCACATCGTCCCTGACGCCAAATGCCCGGATGAGAAGCTGAAATCTCCTGATCCCAAATCCTAAGCCCCGTCCATCCTTAAACATTGTAAACTAACCTCGAGTCACCACGAGTACGCTGGCTTCTATCCCTCTCTTACTAACTGTACAATAAAATGATATTGATTGTATATATCACAAAGAACCATGGCTCCGTAAAGTGTTATACACGCCTGAGCCTACCAAATAAACGAACTTGGAAAAAAAAAATTAAAGAGTTGCTTAACAGGAACTCACAATCATATTCAAAAATTGATTTCAAAATAAAAATTAGTTACACTGGACAAAAAACTGGAAAAGCATTCACAGTAGGGATTTAATTATTTTGCTAAATTGGTTCGTCAAATAAGTCAATTGTCCTAATAGCACACATCAAAAAACAAAAAAAAAACTGATTTAATAAATGGCCTGGTTGATTTTAATAAAAAAAAGGGAATATTGTCAAGATCAGGGTAGAAATATTTCACAGTCAATGCAGTGAAAAACATGGATCTCAGTATAATCTGCTGTCGCCTTCATCGCCGCCGTGGTGGGTGCGACTGGGTGCAGCCGAAAAATCATTTCCAACACCGACCATTCAATTTCGCATTCAGCCACTCACAAGTCGCTCTGACAGGCTGCTCAGTTCGCGCCTTACCGTATGACTGTGAGTGGCCCATTTAAACGCGTGGTGATTTTTTTCAATTTGCTGGGTGAATGTGTACATTTTGCTGTGGTAAATTTCATCTTCGCGGCGCTGTGGGTGATGTGAGTTCTGTTGTTTACTTTTCTGCCTCTCCGGGAATGTGAGGTTGATTTCAAAACAGGATGAAAATAAAAAAAAATGATATAAAAAAAATCACCTTCATCCAGTGCTGCCGAATATTTACAACCCTGCTCTTGGAAGGGGGCTTCCGAGCCTCTTGGAAGAAGGCTTCCGAGCCTCTTGGAAGGAGGCTTCCGAGCCTCTTGGAAGGAGGCTTCCGAGCTTCTTGGAAGGAGGCTTCCGAGCCTCTTGGAAGGAGGCTTCCGAGCCTCTTGGAAGGAGGCTTCCGAGCCTCTTGGAAGGAGGCTTCCGAGCCTCTTGGAAGGAGGCTTCCGAGCCTCTTGGAAGGAGGCTTTCACGCCCCTTGGAAGGAGGCTTCCAGGCCTCTTGGAAGGAGGCTTCCAGGCCTCTTGGAAGGAGGCTTCCAGCCTCTTGGAAGGAGGCTTCCAGGCCTCTTGGAGGATGCTTCCGAGCCCCTTGGGAGGAGGCTTCCGGGCTTCTTGGAAGGAGGCTTCCGAGCCTTTTGGAAGGAGGCTTCCGCGCCCCTGGGAAGGAGGCTTCCGAGGCTTTTGGAAGGGGGCTTCCGCGCCTCTTGGAAGGAGGCTTCCGAGCCTCTTGGAAGGAGGCTTCCGAGCCTCTTGGAAGGAGGCTTCCGAGCCTCTTGGAAGGAGGCTTCCGAGCCTCTTGGAAGGAGGCTTCCGAGCCCCTTGGAAGGAGGCTTCCGAGCCTCTTGGAAGGAGGCTTCCGAGCCTCTTGGAAGGAGGCTTCCGAGCCTATCTTGACTCAAGATAATTAATGAACTATGATTTGCCTACGAACGCAGGTTCTCAACCTGGGGTATTTCGCTGGCCCTACGGGGTACCTCGGATAAAAATGCGTAATCTGGTTTGAGCTAATCACCGTAGAATTTATTAATTGAAATTGATTGGCTCACCAAAAAAAGCCAATCAATTTCAATTAAAAAATGCGTAATGGCGGATGCATAAAAATTTCAATAAAAACAGTTTGAAATTTTTTTGTGTTGTTCATAATATGCATGGTGGATCAGTAAGACTTTCCTCCTTTCAAGAGGCTCGGAAGCCTCCTTTCAAGAGGCTCGGAAGCCTCCTTTCAAGAGGCTCGGAAGCCTCCTTTCAAGAGGCTCGGAAGCCTCCTTTCAAGAGGCTCGGAAGCCTCCTTTCAAGAGGCTCGGAAGCCTCCTTTCAAGAGGCTCAGAGCCTCCTTTCAGAGGCTCGGAAGCCTCCTTTCAAGTGGCTCGGCAGCCTCCTTTCACGCGGCTCGGAAGCCTCCTTTCAAGTGGATTGGAGGCCTGCTTTCAAGCGGTTCGGAAGCCTCCTTTCAAGAGGCTCGGAAGCCTCCTTTCAAGAGGCTCGGAAGCCTCCTTTCAAGAGGCTCAGAAGCCTCCTTTCAAGAGGCTCAGGCCTCCTTTCAAGAGGCTCAGGCCTCCTTTCAAGAGGCTCAGAAGCCTCCTTTCAAGAGGCTCAGGCCTCCTTTCAAGAGGCTCAGAAGCCTCCTTTCAAGAGGCTCAGAAGCCTCCTTTCAAGAGGCTCAGAAGCCTCCTTTCAAGAGGCTCAGAGCCTCCTTTCAAGAGGCTCAGAAGCCTCCTTTCAAGAGGCTCAGAAGCCTCCTTTCAAGAGGCTCAAGCCTCCTTTCAAGAGGCTCAGAAGCCTCCTTTCAAGAGGCTCAGAAGCCTCCTTTCAAGAGGCTCAGAAGCCTCCTTTCAAGAGGCTCAGCCCTCCTTTCAAGAGGCTCAGAAGCCTCCTTTCAAGCTCAAGCCTCCTTTCAAGAGGCTCAGAAGCCTCCTTTCAAGAGGCTCAGAAGCCTCCTTTCAAGAGGCTCAGGAAGCCTCCTTTCAAGAGGCTCAGGCCTCCTTTCAAGAGGCTCAGAAGCCTCCTTTCAAGAGCTCAGAGCCTCCTTTCAAGAGGCTCAGAAGCCTCCTTTCAAGAGGCTCAGAAGCCTCCTTTCAAGAGGCTCAGAAGCCTCCTTTCAAGAGGCTCAGAGCCTCCTTTCAAGAGGCTCAGGCCTCCTTTCAAGAGGCTCAGAGCCTCCTTTCAAGAGGCTCAGAAGCCTCCTTTCAAGAGGCTCAGAAGCCTCCTTTCAAGAGGCTCAGAAGCCTCCTTTCAAGAGGCTCAAGCCTCCTTTCAAGAGGCTCAGAAGCCTCCTTTCAAGAGGCTCAGGCCTCCTTTCAAGAGGCTCAAAGCCTCCTTTCAAGAGGCTCAGAAGCCTCCTTTCAAGAGGCTCAGAAGCCTCCTTTCAAGAGGCTCAGAAGCCTCCTTTCAAGAGGCTCAGAAGCCTCCTTTCAAGAGGCTCAGGCCTCCTTTCAAGAGGCTCAGAGCCTCCTTTCAAGAGCTCAGAAGCCTCCTTTCAAGAGGCTCAGAAGCCTCCTTTCAAGAGGCTCAGAAGCCTCCTTTCAAGAGGCTCAGAAGCCTCCTTTCAAGAGGCTCAGAGCCTCCTTTCAAGAGGCTCAGAAGCCTCCTTTCAAGAGGCTCAGGCCTCCTTTCAAGAGCTCAGGCCTCCTTTCAAGAGGCTCAGGCCTCCTTTCAAGAGGCTCAGAGCCTCCTTTCAAGAGGCTCAGAAGCCTCCTTTCAAGAGGCTCAGAAGCCTCCTTTCAAGAGGCTCAGGCCTCCTTTCAAGAGGCTCAGAGCCTCCTTTCAAGAGGCTCAAGCCTCCTTTCAAGAGGCTCAAGCCTCCTTTCAAGAGGCTCAGAAGCCTCCTTTCAAGAGGCTCAGAGCCTCCTTTCAAGAGGCTCAGGCCTCCTTTCAAGAGGCTCAGAAGCCTCCTTTCAAGAGGCTCAGAAGCCTCCTTTCAAGAGGCTCAGAGCCTCCTTTCAAGAGCTCCAAGCCTCCTTTCAAGAGGCTCAAGCCTCCTTTCAAGAGGCTCAAGCCTCCTTTCAAGAGGCTCAGAGCCTCCTTTCAAGAGGCTCAGAAGCCTCCTTTCAAGAGGCTCAGAAGCCTCCTTTCAAGAGGCTCAGAGCCTCCTTTCAAGAGGCTCAGAAGCCTCCTTTCAAGAGGCTCAGAAGCCTCCTTTCAAGAGCTCAGAAGCCTCCTTTCAAGAGGCTCAGAAGCCTCCTTTCAAGAGGCTCAAGCCTCCTTTCAAGAGGCTCAGGAAGCCTCCTTTCAAGAGGCTCAGGCCTCCTTTCAAGAGGCTCAGAAGCCTCCTTTCAAGAGGCTCAGGCCTCCTTTCAAGAGGCTCAGAAGCCTCCTTTCAAGAGGCTCAGAAGCCTCCTTTCAAGAGGCTCAGAAGCCTCCTTTCAAGAGGCTCAGAGCCTCCTTTCAAGAGGCTCCAGCCTCCTTTCAAGAGGCTCAGGCCTCCTTTCAAGAGGCTCAGAAGCCTCCTTTCAAGAGGCTCAGGCCTCCTTTCAAGAGGCTCAGAAGCCTCCTTTCAAGAGGCTCAGAAGCCTCCTTTCAAGAGGCTCAGAAGCCTCCTTTCAAGAGGCTCAGGCCTCCTTTCAAGAGGCTCAAGCCTCCTTTCAAGAGGCTCAGAAGCCTCCTTTCAAGAGGCTCAGAAGCCTCCTTTCAAGAGGCTCAGAGCCTCCTTTCAAGAGGCTCAGGCCTCCTTTCAAGAGGCTCAGAGCCTCCTTTCAAGAGGCTCAGAAGCCTCCTTTCAAGAGGCTCAGAAGCCTCCTTTCAAGAGGCTCAGAGCCTCCTTTCAAGAGAGGCTCAGAAGCCTCCTTTCAAGAGGCTCAGAAGCCTCCTTTCAAGAGGTTCAGAAGCCTCCTTTCAAGAGGCTCAAAAGCCTCCTTTCAAGAGGCTCAGAAGCCTCCTTTCAAAGAGCTCGGAAGCCTCCGTTCAAGAGGCTCAGAAGCCGCTTTTCAAGAGGCTCAGAAGCCTCCGTTCACGAGGCTCTCCTATCAAGAGGCTCGGAAGCCTCCTTTCAAGAGGCTCGGAAGCCTCCTTTCAAGAGGCTCGGAAGCCTCCTTTCAAGAGGCTCGGAAGCCTCCTTTCAAGAGGCTCGGAAGCCTCCTTTCAAGAGGCTCAGAAGCCTCCGCACAAAAGGCTCGGAAGTCAGTTATTTGTTAGGTCCGTATTGCATATATCTTGAGAGTTACGCTTGTTTGTTTTTTTACAGCGAAAAAAATAGGGGTTACCTCAATAAATGCAAAAGTACGAAGGGGTACCTCTATAGAAATAGGTTGAGAACCGCTGACCTACACCAATGCCAGATCCTAAAGTCTGGGGGCACTTTGGGCATGTATTCAAGCCTTTACAAAAGCTTATGTACCACAACAAACATAAGGTTTAGGTGCCCGACAGAATGAGGCCTTGGCTTAGAGGAATTTCAAAGATCAGTTAAACATTGTATGTATTATTCTACTTAGTAGATTAAATCCACTAGATAAAGCCTCATTCAAACTCACAAACTAATCAATCAACCTATTCGTTAACCAAGACAATTCCACGGTAGATCACTATAACGTAGATCTACCAAACAGAGCCCTAGCTTAATCCATTTTTCTAGCCAGTGCAATAAGTTGTGGTTATTAAGAATTCATCGTATTTAGTTACGTAAGCAATTTTTCTGGGATTTTCGACCCCCTCTCTCCTGATGTAATATGTGTACGACCACTAAGTTAAGTCATTCAAGTCAACTCTTTGCACCACTCGGGGTGTACATGACCCATAAGTAAAAAGTTAGTTAGCAAGTATGGACAGAAGTTTATCTTTACGTTTCTTCTTCTTACGTTAGGTTTTTGTCTGAGATGATCAGACCAGAATCGATCGACGAGTATGCTTTAGTGACGAAATGGGTCGTATGAATAAAAGTAGCAAGTATTTGTCCTACCTGAAACACGTCCGATCGCGCACCAATAAACTCAGTATTTCATCAGCATTTCATCAGTTATTAACTGGAAGCATTTCTATGCCCGCCATTGCATGATTATGTATCTTGTATGGATACTCTATGCCTAGGGAGTTAAGAATGTTTCCCACCTAAAAACAACATTGCACGGACCGAGAATTGAACTCGCCATTTCCGGATTGGCAATCCTTTACGCCTTTGCTCGCAAGGCTTACTGGAGACCCAGTGTGTGACAGCGCAAGAGAGAGCTATTAGTATTCCTTTATTACGGGTTTTAGTGGGACTGGTTTAAAATTGTTATGAATACTCAACCCAACTCTACATGAGCTTTTTCCAAAGGTGTATGTTTGCAGGGGCCTCAGGCCTCAGAAAATACGATACGATGACTCATTATAGTGCGAAAAATCGTATCTTATCAATATTATGTGCTTGTGCTTGTTTGTTAACAAATGAAATTGGATTTTTGGATTTTTGGATTTTTTTTTAATTCGAGTATTAGGCATTCTTGATTCAATTGAGAATCAAAAGAAGTAAACTTTACGTGATTCTAAAGAGTATTTAGAACTAAAGTATGATTATTTAGAACTAAAATTCGATCTCTTTCTTTACCAACGGAACTAATAATAGTCTATGACCCATAATAGCGGGGAGACTACTCTTCCATGGAAGAAAATTCCTTGTGTGTATGTGTCGTTATCATACCGCTGTTTCAAAAACGTTAATTTGTTCATTTTGAATATTGTTCTTTAATTTATTTTTCCCACCCTAGGTAGTCTCCAAAGATCTGTAAGATTTTCCCAGAGAAAAACCTTCAATCACTTGAAGTTTCGAACACTTAATACTAATGACATTGTTCAGCGTTTTGCAGAAGGATATAGGAAAAAACGAACACCATGTCAATGGCAAACCTGAGTCACTGGAAGGATGTAATGGTTGGAACCGGACAATAACAATCTATTTTAAATGCTCATAAACACCTCACTATTACTCCGAACGCTCCCAGAAATATTTGCACTTTTACCAGTTTGAACATTGTAGCCCACTATCCAAACGCCGGATAAAAATAACTAGCGCCAAATTCAACCAATGGCAAAACTTGTTCACAAGATTATAAATTTGATCAAAAAGTACTCGACTCGCTGCGCTTTGGGTTCCACTAAGTCTGCAGCTCCCAAAGCGAGTACCAACTTTTTTCTGCCCTCCCCGCGTTTGCCTTCGCTTGAAATTCCACTGCCTAGGAGAAACACGAGAAATTAAATATGTACAGTCGAACAACACACACCGCAGTAAGCCTTCGAGCCCCCCTGCCACCATCGTTTCTAGAAAAGACTAACCAATACGAAATATACCGAAAACCCTCGGAAACAGGGCAAATCGCAAATAATTCCACACAAGCATTTTCCATATTCATAATGTATTTATGTTTTCCGAGGATAATCTTCTAGTTTATTCCTCCAAATAATGTATGTCCGTGAGCGAGCGGTTGGCACCGGTTTCCGTTTTCCTTTTTTGACCGCCATCAGTTCCAACCTCCGCCGCCGGACGTACGATTCCTGATACCCACATATGACCGGCACCATTCGCCGTCATCATTAGAAACTGCGCTTCTTATTTCGTACAAATGATTCCCTCTGTAGGTGATTTTCACCGCGATGCTGCTGCTAACGCCGGGACCGGTTTTCCTTAATTATTTGATCAAAGCAAATATATTATAGGTGTACCGAGCGAACGAACCGACCCATAGCTACTCCCTCGATCCCACATCAGGCTGACGGCGAAATCCACTTTGGTGAAAGGTGAACACGATCAGAAAATTCGCGCTGGGGACCTCCTCCAGAAGGGTGCCCCAAACACCGCTACATGAATAGAAAGGTTTCCTCCATGGTGGTCCGTTTTTCTCGGATTTCCGCACCTTCACACATATTGCCGAGGCGGAGTTAGGAGTTTTTGAATTGAGGAGCAAACAATTAGTGACACCGGGACTAGGTAGCAGTAGGTTTCAACACGCATTTTACTTTAAAAGTAAATGAGTTTCATTTTCTTTACATCTTGCTGCGTAATAAGTCTTAAACGGAAAGAACTTTAGTGACATAACACAGTGTTGATATGAGCATTCGAAAAAAAGGTTACCAATCCCTTTGAAACTTTCTACGAACACCACAGATTTATATGAAATCCGTGGCCACATTCCGGAGTCCGAATACATAATTGTTTCGAAGGGACACACCGACGCCGACGACGACGACGACGATGATGACGATTCGTCCAAACGGATATCTCTTTTTGATATGAAATGGGACCTTTTAATATTTTATTACATTTTATTTGTCTGGCGGACCATTAAGAGGATCGCAAACCTGGTGGGTGATGGTAGCGAGAAAAAAATACAGTTGAGATAATTTATTCACATTTATCAGTGCCTTGGTGGTGCCGGTGCCGGTGGCGGCGTGGAAACGTGAAATCACACTTGAGCGCATAATTTTGGGTCCAACGACTGGTTGACGGTTTTACTTTGATATCGGAGGATGTGTGTGTTTTTTTTCGGGTGGGTTTCCGGGAAATGTGATATTTGGAATGTATTTTCTTTTATCGCGATTGAAATGGGTATGGCAGTGGCACGTTTTTCTTCATTTAGGGAGAATGTTGCTAATCGTTTCAAATGGTGGCCTACCTATGCATGTATATGCAAATGAAATACATGCGCAAAGTAAGATATCTTATGAAAGGGTTTAATTGAAATAAATTACTGAAAAGTACAGAACGTTAAAATGCTGAAGTAAGACAAAAAGGTTGAGATAGATGATATATTAACTTTTGATTTTTACTCGACTGTAGTATTGAACTTCTTTTGCTAGATTTTTGGCTTCGCAATGGTAAAGTGAATTGAAAACTATGCTTTTAATCTTTTCCCGACGCACAGTGGCGGGCCCTCATACAAATCCCGGACAAAACCTGAGATTGCGTTCAAAACTTCACCACAGAGTAATTTTGAAACGATGAATTCATTTTGAAGTTGAAATGGTTATCCGACATACTTTATGTTATCCAAGGGCTTCCGCAAGCCCAGGCCCTAGGATCTATACCAAAGACAGCGTCCGCATTCTAACATTGCACCAGTCAATTTCCCGCTTTGGCGCAGCTATGCGCAATTCACCACACTAATCACCGGAAAGTAGACAAAAAAATAGATTTTAATACATATACCAGATCTTTTCGAATCTTTCCCAAAAAAAGTTTAACCAAATTTCATTTTCCCATACATATTTGTTTGGGAGACACTTTACGGAATGAACTTCAACAAGACACCAAAAAAAGCTACAATCAAAAAAATTTGGAACTAGGTAGCTCATTCAATATATATGTTAAATTAAAAAAAAATGGGATCCACGAAAATCACTGAAAAATAAAGTTTTGTCCGGCTTACCGCCACTGTGCGACGTTTCGGTCCATTTGGGGCGTTTTTTAAGAGGACGATTTGTTAAAGTTTCCTCATCAAATATGTTTCCGTGAAACGAAAATTTTACAAAATTCCCCTTGAAAAAGGCCCTAAATGGACCGAAACTTCGGGCAAAGATTTAAAACATAGTTTTCAATTCCCTTTAAGACCGATAAAGTTGATACCGAAGCTGGCGATATCGTGGTAGTCATGGTTGATTCGGTATAATGGGGTTAATAGATTACGCGATTAAAGTTGGTATATAATTTTGACAGAAGCCGAGAATTGGACAAATTGATTGCAGCCTGTTGACCAGAGTTGATTTTGATCGAAGCGATACACCAAAAAAAAAGCAGAGCATCGGGGTCGGACCACTTGTATTTGCGCATGTGCTGGAAAGTTTGTTGTACGAACGTCGATTGGAAGGACATGAATTGGACCAAGAATTGTTTTGGAGGTAAGAAGTTCAGGAAGACTGACTCAATGTTGGACGGCGCGAGGAGATTAGCAAGGCGAATATCAGCTAGTGTACACAACCTCGCTGTAGACGGGATATGGGGAGGAAGCAGGCGCCAAATAGATGTAGCTGATCTTGTACTGTAGATACTTGTCGTTTAATTAATAGAGAGCTGTAGCTGCTGGAAAAAGTATCAGTCAATAGCCTTCCATGGAGTGGTATAGGGAAACCTAATATTTTTTGTGAAGGTGTTCTATTAACTATATCTCCGATATTTTCAAGTCTGTTCCTCTCTTGCTAATTTAATAATAAGATGTTATCGATTGTGCATCACAAAGAACCTTGGCTCCGTATACTTGCCTGAGCCTACCAAATAAACGAACTTGGAAAAAAAATCATGTCTGATGGGAGGTATAAAAATATGATATGAGTTTATCACCTAAGTTGGGTTTCGCGTTCTAAACAAATAACTTTTGTAAGAAGAAAAATTGAACTGTTTGCGAACCGGAAAGGAAACTGTATTTTTTGTCCCGGGTATCCCGGGATTTTCGGGATTTCAAAAATAATATCCCGGGAATCGGGAAATCCCGAATTTTCCTAATCCCGGGATTTTTTTGTCCCGGGATGTCCCGGGATGGAAACTCTAGCTGCAATCTGGCAGTCAGGCAGTCAAAAGGTGCGTTTAGACGAGTAGTTTGTTAAAAATAAATATCAGAGCATTCGGTCTTTTACTATCTGAATAACAGCTTCCGTTTCAACTTACCCCGCATTTCAACTTGCCCCGGTGTACCTTAGACCAAGCTGGTTTGGCCGGAGCTGGCCGATTAGTTTTAGGAACAAACTGATCAACAGCATAGAGCATACAGGGTGACCACTTAGGTTACATTTTAAAATTCCCGCATATTTCCCGACTTTTTCCCGACATTTCATGAAAAATTCCCGATATAATTTTGAAGATTCCAAACAGTGTTGTCGTAATCTGTGCAAAAAATTTTGCTCTACACTGGAGTGTATTTTCAGCGCGCGCGCTCCTGTGGCTCTGGCTTTTTTTTACTGTTTGACATGACTTTAAGAAAATTCAAATATCCTTCTATTAGTTGCACTTGGATGGAGTAAAATTAAAGAGCAGAATGTTCTGCACAGAGTGTACGAAAACACTGAAATAATAAAATTTATATTCAATAAATAAAAATGTATATTCAAGTTTCGGAAAAAAAATCCTGAGTGATCATATTTTATTCTAAAAGTGCTTTTAATTGACGTTTACTGTCAAAAAAGTTATCCAGTTCTATTGTCTCAGTCAATTTATTGACTAAATAATTTAAGGTCCATTTTTTAAAGCTTCTAAGAGTATAATCAGACAAAATTCAGTTGAATAAAATAGAAAAAAATCGCTGATTTCCCCAGCAGTGTTCTATTCATGTTTAAAAATACTACGAGATAAGCCGTTCAAAGGCCGAAAATCTCGTTAATGAAGACAATTATAATAATGTTTGAAAAATTCTTCATTTCATGAAATAATTATATTGCTGTTAAAAAAGCGCCGAAATTGCGAAGTGGATTGATTCGTTAATAAAATGACGCATCCATACACCAAAACAATTGAAAAATATTCGAATCTCGTGATTCACACGTTTCGATTCACACCAAAATTTATTCTTTCCAGTTTTTTGTCTATGTATGTAGACGAGGAAACGGGAAAAATAAATTTTGGCTGTTACGCCCTTTCAAATTGTGGGTCTAGAGTTAACTTTAAATAAATTGACGAATCCGTGGAGCGAATAAACATTTTTGCTTCTGCCAACATTTAGGCATCCATCTTCTCCAACACCTTCATGTTCCAAAGATAAGCCAGCCTAGGGCAGCATACTCGTCTACGAGCGACAAGTATCCAGACAAACCTCGATTCGCTTTCAATAGAGTATTAGTCAAGCATCTTCTTCAGGAATCCACAAGCTGCAACGAGATGCTAATTAGCTTCTTCTATGACTCTCGTAGATATCCTTGGTCTCAGAAACCTTTCCATTGCTTTCCATTATCAATACCGAGAAGAACTCTAGACTCGACATTAAAGAAATCTGGTTTCAATATCATTTTCAGTATACTTCTGACAAAGTCGGATAATCTCAAAAAGTTTCAAACAGTATGTGGAAAAGTATACGCATTTTAAATTGTAAACGATGTTTTTTTCATGTTTTACAGCTGGTGACATTTTTCCCGATTTTTTGTATAATTTCTAGAAATTCCCGACTTTTTCCCGCATTTCCCGCATGAACTTTCAATTCCCGCATATTTCCCGCATTTCCCGATTTCCCGACTCACTGGCCACCCTGAGCATAATTCCGGACAGAGTCGATGCTGCCAAATTACAGTCACAGTCTTGAAATATGCCATCCCAGTCGACGTGTGATAAAAAATCATTCATGCCAACGAAATCGGCCTTATTGAAATCATACAAAATGCTTTCAGAAGAGTCTCGAAAATGCTGACAAGGGCTAATATTAAAACTTATCATGGCAGGAGCATGATGTCTGTTGATTTTAACAAGCGGCGATGGGGCTTGTTGAACTTTGCAATCTGTACAAAGTTCATTGCTAACGAAGCATAGATCGAGAATGCGACTGTTCTCGTTTTCGATGTCCATTATTTGTCCGAGGCCAGCAGTACTGCATCAAGTAACTCTCGTGATGTTTGACTGATGAAGGATCGAGAGGAAATCGGAAAAAGGGAACCATAAGAATTTCGTTTCCATGAAATTGAACTCAAATTAAAATTCCCTAAAACAACGATGTTATCTCCTGGTGTCAGCTGCGAAACGATCCAGTTCAGAGAGTTGAGATATTTTTCAATTAGGTTATCGTCGTTGACTCTATCAGGCGGAAAGTAAACAACACAGAGGTAAAGCGTGGCATCGATAGTAGAAATAGCGACCCATATTCAACTTCTAAGCCGGATGGAGGATCCAGCTTACGGGACTTAAGCTTGAACGAACAGCTAGCAGGACGCCGCCCCCGGTGAGTTTACGGTTATTTGACGGCGAGCGATCTTGTCTGTACACGGAGTATGATGTATCAAATAACAAATTCGATGTGGTTCTCTCGTTGAGCCAACTTTCGGAAAAAGCATAAATGTCGTAACACCCATCGCTGACTGCCAACTTATAATCGGCAAGTGAACTGTTGATTCCACCAACGTTTTGGTAGTACAGCAAAACGTTTGCGGAAGTTGTTGCATTATTTTCATGGGAGGTGATTGCGCGCCGTGGATGACGAGCTTCGGTGGTGTTGCGACGTGTTGAGTTGGAGATGCAAGTACTGCTGGTTAAGGATATGTTTTCAGGGTGGGCAGTGTTCTCATTCAAACCGTACTTGCCAGATTCTGCAGGGTGGAAGCCCCTACCACCTGACCCATTCACAGGACCAGGACGACTGTTGAACGCTGGCTGGATGGTCAGGACTGTGATGGGAGGTTCCGGGACTTCCAAAGGACTTATTATCAGGCGTCCCGGTTGTTGAACTGTTGAGGAAATGTCTTCAGAGCGAGCGGTGTCCTTGATTAGATCGTACTTGCCTGGTAACGCGAGCTGGAAGCCCCATCTGCCTGACCCAAACACAGGACCAGGACGGCTGATGTACGTTGGCTTCATTGTCGCGACTGTGATGGGGGGCTCTAGGGCTTCTAAAGTGCTTTCTGTCATGCGTCCTGGGTGGTGGAAATTGGAGCCAAATCGGTGATATTGGAGCTGCGGGAGGAAATGTCTTCAGAGCGAGCAGTGTTCATAATCGAGTAATACTTGCCTGATTGCACAGGCTGGAAGCCCCTCATACCGGACCCATACGCAGGACCAGGATGACTGATGAGCGCTGGCTGGAAGGTCTCGACTGCAATGGGAGGCTCCGGGGCTTCCAAAGTGCTATATGTTGTGCATCCTGGTGAGGAGAGCTGATTCTTTTCGGTGAAGATTTTGCTGTTTAAGAGTTGTTCGGAAGACGTACAAAGGATCCATTTTTTTGATTCAAATCAAAAGGGCGTACAGTAACCCCTTCCGACCAATACCATGCGTCGCTGATAACGTTTGAAAATGTTTTACAAACTGTTATTTTAAAAGACACAAAAGAAAGATCTGCTATGTTTTTGCCTCGAGGAACTAGTTTTGTCACTTTTATTAGGGACGGGTGTGCACTCGAAATGTCGGAGGCGTAAATTTTGACGTCCTCTTCACTTTGATCTGGTTCAAAGGGTGTTACGTTCTGGTTCTGGTTGATCTGGTTCAAAGGGCGTTCCTCCAGGTCCATCACCATACCGCTATCTTCGTCTGCCACATCGCTATTCAGGTGCTCTTCATAGTGCTGCCGCCACCTTTGGATCACCTCATGCTCGTTGGTAAGAAGGTTCCTGTTTATGTCCTTACACATATCAGGCTGTGGCACGTTGCCCTTACGTGAACGGTTCAACTTCTCATAGAATTTTCGTGTGTTATTAGCGCGGTACAGTTGCTCCGTCTCTTCACGGTCTCGATCTTCCCGCTGACGCTTTTTCTTCCGGAAAATCGAGTTGTCTGTTCCGCGCCTGTTTATATCGTGCCTCGTTCGCCCTCGTGCGGTTTTGCAGCAATCTCGCCCATGCTGCATTCTTCTCTTCTACTAACTGCTCACATTCGCCGTCATACCAGTCGTTTCTATGATCCGGGGGCACCGTGCCAAGTGCAGCGGTTGCGGTGCTACCAAAGGCGGATCAAATATCTCTCCAGCCATCTTCAAGAGACGCTGCGCCTAGCTGCTCTTCCGTTGGGAGTGTCACTTCCAGCTGATGCGCGTATTCTTGGGCTAGTCTACCGTCTTGTAGCCGCCCAATGTTAAGCCGCGGCGTCCGACTTCGACGCGTGTTGTACACCGTCGAGAGTTTTGAGCGCAGGCATACTGCAACGAGGTAGTGGTCGGATTCAATATTCGCACTGCGGTAAGTGCGGACGTTCGTGATGTCGGAGAAGAATTTACCGTTGATTAGAACGTGGTCGATTTGGTTTTCCGTTTCTTGGTTAGGTGATCTCCATGTGGCCTTGTGGATATTTTTGCGGGGAAAGAGGGTGCTTCGGACTACCATTCCGCGGGAGGCTGCGAAGTTTATGCATCGTTGGCCGTTGTCGTTCGATACGGTATGTAGACTATCCGGTCCGATGACCGGTCTATACATTTCCTCCCTTCCTACCTGAGCGTTCATGTCACCGATGACGATTTTGACGTCCCGCAGTGGGCATCCATCGTATGTCTGCTCCAGCTGTGCATAGAACGCTTCTTTCTCGTCGTCGGGTCTCCCTTCGTGTGGGCAGTGCACGTTGATGATGCTATAGTTGAAGAAACGGCCTTTAATCCTCAGCTTGCTCATCCTTGCGTTGATTGGCTGCCACCCAATCACGCGTTGGCGCATCTTACCCAGCACTATGAAGCCGGTTCCCAGCTCGTTGGTGGTGCCACAGCTTTGGTAGAAGGTAGCCGCTCAATGCCCGCTTTTCCAAACTTTCTGTCCTGTCCAGCAAATCTCCTGCAGCGCCACGACATCGAAGTTGCGGGGATGCAATTCATCGTAGATCATCCTGTCGCAACCTGCGAAACCTAGCGACTTGCAATTCCATGTTCCAAGCTTCCAATCGTGATCCTTTATTCGTCGCCTGGGTATTTGCCGGTTGTATCGAGTCGCATTATCTCTTATATTGTTCGTAATTATTGGTTTTCCAGGCGGCTTATTGGGCCTGCGCAAACCTCCTGTCTCGTCGAAGGGCCATCGTGTCAGGGCTGTTTAGCGTCCCACCTAACACCAGGACTTGGGCTTGTGCGCTTTGAGCGGCACACGGTCACTTTGGTGGGGCCTACTTGCGGATACATGCAGCTTTTTATAGGAATTTAACAGGGCCCACTGTCAAACCCCACCACATCCTAGGCAAGCCCCACAACTCGCAGATGGCCTGGGGAGGGATCGTCAAGCCCTTGGACATAGTCCCTGCTGCACGTGTCAATATTGTCATCATCACTAAATGGATGGATATCATTTTCGGTAATGACATACATAAAGGATATCATCAATGTTGCATTTTTCTGAATCTAGCTCTAGCAAAAAATTGAACACCCCTAGACACAATATTTTGTAATTCCCAGAAACTAAAAGAGATGGCTGAGAGATTTTTTTATTATAGGTTTATTCAGTAAGGCTCAGGTGTTTTCTGAAAACTTTGCGGAGCCAAATACAATTTAAATAATACAAAGTGGATAATTTAACATTCAGGAGAAATCATCTTAAAAATCACTTTGTGGTCTAGGTGGATCCAGATAAAGCAAATTGTGCCCGACGCTGGCTCGCCTCTAGCTTCCGTGTTTTTTCCTACAACCTTGAAGTCGTTGACTAACTGCGGACAGTTTTCAAACCTGAAAGTCGTCAAAATCCGGTATCTGGTTTTCTGGCATCTCATTTACTTCCTTCATCTGACTTTCTGCTTCTTCTTCTTGATGGTCTACAATAGTTACTTCCTCCAGTTTAATGATTCCGTCTTCCGTTACTTTCGCTTCTTTTACAATTTCGACGTGGAATGATGAATTATTTATGGAATCCGTGTTGTGGTTTACGATTTTTCCTGGAAGGGCAAATGTTTTGACGATGTCCTGTAGCTTGCCAAATTCCTCCGTAAATTCCACTAGGAATTCCAAGTTGCTCCGGAAATTCCTCCAGGAAGTTCCTCCGGAAGTTCATTAAGGAGCTCCTCGAGGGATTCTTCCGGAATTTCCTCCAGCTGTTCCTCAGGAAGTTCTCCCAGGAGTTCCTTCGGAAGTTCCTCCAGGAACTCCTTCGTAAGTTCGATTTAAGAGTTGCTTAGGAAGTTCATCCAGGAGTTCCTCAGGAAGTTCCCCTAGCAGCTCCACTGGAAGTTCCTAAAGGAGTTTCTATGAAAGTTCCTCCAGGAGTTCGTCCGGAAGTTCCTCCAGGAGTTCCTCCGAAAGTTTCTCCAGGAATTCCTTTAGAAGTTCCTCCAACAACTCCTGGCATTCGTTCCGAATTTCTTTCAGGAATTTCTCCGAAAGTTCCTCCATCAATTCGTCCGGAAGTTCCTCAAGAAAACCCCGAGAAGCTCTGTAACTTCATAAATAATAACTCATAGTATTTCTCCTTAAATTCTCTCTGAAGCTCGTCAAAAGACTAATCCAAGAACATTTTATAAATTACTTCGTAAACTCTACATAAATTACCACGAAGTCTCTGCAGATGTTCCTTCTGAATTCCTTCTGAAATTCAGAAAATTGTCAAGGAATTCTTGAAGAACTTCTTATGGAAATTAGATTGTGAAATTAGCGCAGATTAGAAAATCTTACGCGCATTCCTCTGGGAAATCTTCCAGAAATTCCTACCCCAATATTCCTCCAGGGGTTCTCCCGGATGGTCGTTTACAAATAAATTATTCTGGAAATGAATTCTCTGGAAATTTGCTTAGGAATTCTTCTGATTGTTGTTCCCAAGAACTCCTTCACAAATTCCTTCAAATGTCTCTAAGGAAATTCCCACGGAAACTTCTTCAGAATTTCTCCAAGAATTCGCCCAGAAAACCTACCGGGAAATCCCTTTGAAAACTTGAAGATACTCCGAAAATTCTCCCGCTTTTTCTTCAGACTTCTCAAGAAATTCTCTCAACAATATCTACAAGAATATCCGCGGAAATTCCTATAAGAAGTCTTCCAGGAAAATCTCTATTTTCTTTCCTGGAAATTTCTCTAGAGGATTCTCCAAGGAATTGCTCCGGGAATTCCTCTTTCATGAAGAATTTACGATGGAATTTTTGTGGCAATATCCAAAGGAGTTCTTAAAAGATTTTGATGATGAATGCATGCAGCATTTCTTGAAGGAATTCGCAAAGGAATTTCTGATTCGAAACTCAGAAGAAATTTTTATACAAGTTTGTGAATGAATTTCGTGTGGATTTCCCGATGGGCTTACAGAGAAACTTTCCTAACAGAGTTTCTGAGGAAGATAAAGAATAAAACGTATTAGTTCATAAAGAATTGCCAAAAATGATTGTCGAATTTCCAAATAATTTTTAAATGAAGTTCTGAAATATTTTCAGACTGAAATATTTTGGTACCTACTGCCGAAGCAGTTCTAGGAGCAATTCCTTGAATTCCTGAAGTACAATTCCCTTATTTTTCTGAATAATTGAATGTCCGGTGCATTTCGTTTGAACAAATATTGTTTTGTTTGACCGAGCATACGTTGTACACAGGGTATCTAGTGGTTCCCCAATAAACAATTCAGGCCGAATAAGCTAGTTTTTCAGCTGAAAAAACCTATTTTCAATTAGGTCCTTCATTGACTTTCAATTTTATTGGAAATGAAATCAAATGCTGCATATTTGTAAAGAAGATAATTGTCATATGAACTTAGCTGAAAATATGTATTTCCGACAGAAGCTAAAAATGCCATCGGCGTGGTAAAAAATATTCGGCGGCGTGGTCATTTTTCATACGGCGGCGCGCCGACTCATTTTTCATGGTAGCGGCGGCACACAGGTCTAATCCAAACCCTGGTTAGGAGGAACCTTATCACGAATTGTACGTTGAACTTTTCCGATTTGATTGAGAACTATTGTCAGTACGATATCTGTTATCTCCGGTAGCAGATCGAATACTAGAACGTAACGAGAATTACGGCCCGTATTCAAACTTCCTTGGTTCCACATTTCTTCGAAGCTAACATAACTGTCGCGGAAATAAATTTGACACAAATGCTTCTATTCTCCGTCAGTTTGAATACTGCTTCCACATTCGACACATGACAACCCAGACACTTCACGAGCTCAGCAATCTCTAGTCACGACGGCCGAGGTGAATCGATTGTGGGAAGCAATTCGACCGTATTAATAAATACCTCACTCATGGCTATGCGTTTGCTTTTGAAGGCTAAGAGATTTGTGAAAAACTTGAGAAGATCGGTTGAAAAACGACTGATATATAGCCATTTGAACATTTAGTTACAACGATTTTCTGAACGAATGAATCCTAGTGTTAACACACCCTCGGAAAACCCGGAACTTCTCTAGTGCCCGTGGACCGATCTGAGATTTAGGAGGGGCCGAAATACTAGAAGAGTTTCCAAGTTAGATGGCCCTCAGTATTTTATATTCAATATTCGAAGCCATTACAGCTAGAAAACGTGCCAGCGAGAAAATAAAAGCACACACTGCTATCACCTAATTTTAATTTCATCGCTATTTGACTGCTGTAAATTCGCCGAAAAAAAAACTACCATTACAATCTTTAATGGCAGCCATCAATTAGCGGGGGAGAGGTCAAAATTAAAAAAGTAAATTTTCCGCCAACCCTTTGAAAATTTCACAGCGCCTTGGGTAATAATTTTTTACTCTCTATCGGCCTCCATGTTCTTCGTCACGGGGCGGTGTGAAAATCAAAAAAAGACACCGCCAACGACAGGATGTGGGACATTCCCCTATCATCGCCGCTGTTCGAAGGCTTTTCCCAGTCAAGTCAGTCAGTGCAGCAGGCAGCAACGCGGGCGAGTTTTTTTTCCTTCATTTATCCTCCTGGGCTAATTAATTAGAATCTAGTTGATGCGCAAGGACAGAGAAGCAAACAAAGCGCGCCAAATTGAAAATCATAAAAAATCAACACAATTCTTTTTGATGTAAACGGTATGAGAAGGAGGCCACCGAAGAAGGAAGGGTTGATGGTGAAGGAGGGAACCTGAAAAAAACTTATCTCCAAGAAACACGGCTAAAAGACAGGACAAATGGCATGCAATTTACACACATAAAATTTTACTACAAAATGATGGCGCGCGTGAGAGTTGGCGAAAAAATGTTCTTCGCGGGATTCGGCGAAACGTGCAGCAATGTTACCACCTTTGCTTCGTTTAAGCCCGATAGAGGGGTGTGGAAAATTGTGGAAATATGGATCAAGATTTTGAAGAAAATGAGAGTGACTTTTATGTGAGCATTGCATTGAAAAGTAAGAGTGAAGTTTCGGCAAACAAAACATGTGCAAGAAAACATTCTGGATAGAACCGTAGGACAGTTTTATCACCAAGTCCTCAATTATTGCGAGTACGAATTCGCTAAAAAACTACTGAAATTTCACAATTTTACCACAGTTTAAAAAATATAGAAACATCGAAGAAAAATACATCCTCACAGTACATAAATCTTCCCTTCTTACACATCGTTTTGCTCTCCAACACCCCCCAGGTTCAGGTCATCGGGAAAGCAATCTTTTACACTAACATTCACTTTTTTTTCGATGCCACGTCGCCACGGAATCGTGCCTCTGCATAACCTAAACCATAATCAACCCGGGAGCATACACTGGAGAGCTCCAGCGGGACGCTACTCCGCAGACCAGGAGGAACCAAAGATCGCAAGTCCGATTTTTTTACAACCCTTTCCGTGCCTAAAACCAATGGGCGGGATCGCACGACATGGTTATAAATATGCGTATTTTTGTTAATCTCTGCTGCTACACTTTGTCGGCCTATCGAGTTCGGTGTTGACCCTTTCTCGGGCAAGAACCTGCAGCGGTTCGGTCGAGTTTGCGGGAAGCGTTCTTTTTTTATGACTTCCACATTCGGGTCCGGAGAAGATTATCTGCATTTTGCTCCCAGTCCGGCCCCGGCTAGTTGAGATTTGTTCGATGCACTTCGGGACGGCGGGGAAAGGATTAGCACGACATCGAGGAGGCCAAAAAAGAGTGCGGTTCTTCCATCGAGTGCGGATGTATTTCGTAATTTATGATTTATGTATAGGAACCCATTGCCGTTGTGTCTCCGTTGTCGGTTGCTGGCGTCTACCGGCAGGCAGTGGCTTTACTAAACGAGATGAGGTGGACTTTTATGCGGTTGGGGCGATATTTTTTACGACAAATGATGCCAATGTACTCCGGCCCAGGAGGAAAGTGCATTAAAATGTGACAACCAGCATGGCAGGTACGCTGCGTCATTCCGGAACTCCGTAGGAAGCCATGGTGGTTTGAAAGGATTGATCGTTTCGCTCGGTTTTACGATTGGCGATTAGGATTGACGAAATTGTTGCTTGCGTTGATGAAATTTTCCACTCTTGGAAGGATGCGGCTGTCCTCCTTGAAGATAGCCAATCTAAAATTAATTGGTGCCTATTTTGGCTAATTGGATCCTAGAGAGTGATAAATTTAGGTAAATTTATATTCCTTGTGGGTACCGTTAATATTTTTGAAAGAAATATTAGAAGAAGCGTTTATTATTCATCAACAGGAATATTTTTCAGATATATTGCTACCGGAGAATGAATATTTCGATCTCATATTTTGATTAATGCTATGCTATGCAAGAATAGTCGATGAAATCAATAGAAAAGAGTTACATCCATAAAATGATTAAGCTAAACGTGATAGGATCATATTGATTCCTAATCGTCCGGAATATTTTCGATTATCAAGTTCTATCCATTAACTACAGTTTAGCACTAGAGAGCTTTAAATCAACTTTCCTAACAAATTTACTTACTGAAGCGGTCTTCAAGTGTTAGCATCAGGGTTCGGACTTTTCCTTTCGATGAGATGAAAGCAAGCTGATGATGATGATGGTTTGTTTTTGAGGGATATAGAACTCGTCGAAAAATTGCCGGCGAACATAAAATTCAGTTGGGCGTTGTATCAAGAGCAACAGCAAATTGTTGATTTGAGTACATTCGGCGACTATATGCAAATGGTAACGGCCGCCACAAGTGGGGTAACCCACGCTTATCTAGCTGCAAAGACCTCGAAGGAAGATAAACCAAAATCAAAGGAACGGGCTTTTGTTAACACTCTTACTACGTTTGATAAGAGGAACCCTGGATCTACCGCAAATTATCATTGGAGCGAGCAACGAGAACGTGCCTCGAACACGAAGCAACACGGGAGAGAAGAAAGTAAGGACTGTCCCATATGCGATTCCAGTGACCACGTAGCGGAGAAGTGCACCGGGTTTAAACGGCTACCTTTGAATGAACGCTGGAGGGCGGTTAAAGAGAAGAAACTTTGTCGGAGATGTCTTATTTCACACACTCGTTGGCCTTGTGAAGGAGAAATTTGTGGGGTCAACGGATGCCAAAAGCGTCATCATCGACTGCTCCACTTTGAAGCTGAACCGGAGAGTTCGTCTACTACGAACGTCAACATCAATATCCACCAACAGTCCTTTACTACCACATTGTTCAAGGTTCTGCCGGTCACGTTGTACGGGAAGACAGGCTCCGTCGACACCTATGCTTTTTTGGATGACGGCTCGTCAGCAACTCTTCTAGAGCGAGCAATTGCTAATGAAATCGGTGTGGATGGTAAGCCGCAATATTTGTGTATGCAGTGCACAAAATGGTATCAACAACAGAATCCTTACGACGCAGATCTAAGAACCTATAGCCCCGAAAACTCGTATAGGATGGGCAGTAGGGTGGTTCAAAAAATTGATTTTGCTCCACAGTGCTCATCTGATTCTTTATCATGTTCTGAGTGTCCTCTGAAAATTTGAGCTCATTTGGATTGAAACTAAGCCGTTTCAAGTTTGCATGCAAATTAGTATGGGGAAATTTATTTTTTCATTATACTGTTAATGACGCTTCCCCATCAAGCGCAGGTTAAAAGAAAACCAACATAGCTTAAAGGAATACTCAACAGCTTGCACCCAACGAAAACCGCATGTTGATTAATCACCCCAATAATTAGTAATCGATTTTAAGACAAGTTGCGAATCTTTAGTCATGATCGTTAAACTTCTTTGAGGGCATCACTGAAATGTGCAGTGCAACATAGTAGCCTGAATTTGTGTGTGCTATCTTTCACGCCACGAGCAGCAATGTTGCCTGTTGAGGAGTTATGCAATTGTAGCTCCAGAAAACCATGGTATAGATTAAATTCGATTACTAATTATTGGAACGATCAATTAAGATGCGGTTTTCACTGAGTGAAAGCTTTTGAGTATTCCTTTTAGCTATGTAGTTTTTTTTTTAACCTGCGCTTGATGGGGAAGCGTTATTAACATTATAATTAAAAAATAAATTTCTCCATACTAATTTGCATGCAAACTTGAAACGGCTTGTGCTAAATCAGTTTCAATCCAAATGAGCTCAAATTTTCAAAGGACACTCAGAACATGATAAAGAATCAGATGAGCACTGTGGAGCAAAATCGATTTTTAGAACCACCCTAATGGGCAGTGTGGGGTCGACTGCATGGAGAAGCAAACCAGTTAAAACACCGTCAGATGCATATTTGTGCAGATGGAACTGATATCGACCTCCATAACTACGTGCAAGAATTTTTCTCTGTAGAAAGTATCGGTGTTTATAATACCTAGAACGTCGCCTTGAGAAGGACCCGCGACATACGTCTACAAATGGCTGACTATCTATCTAAAGGATTCATTCACGTGGTAACGGATGAGGAGAAGGCTGGGTTTGACTCACACCGTACTTGGTACTTACCGCTGAGTGTAGTTCAGATCCCAAACAAACCTGGAAAAGTGCGCGTGATATGGGATGGGGCTGCCAAAGTTAATGGTGTGTCGTTGAATGCCATGCTACTTAAGGGACCAGATCTGTTAACTCCACAATTAACGGTCACCTTCAAATTCCGCGAACGAGAGATTGCCTTTCCTGGAGATATTCAGGAAATGTTTTTACAAGTAGAGATCAGGGAACAGGATAGGAGTGCGTTACTATTTGAGTTTCATAATACGCAATCCGAGCCCATGGTAACTATGGCCTCGAATGTGGCTATTTTCGAGGCAACTTGTTCGCCTGCACAGCCACAGTACGTGAAAAATTTGAATGCAATGGAACATGAAACTGAATATTCACGGGCTGCAGCTGCCATCAAAGATCGACATTACGTGGATGACTACCTGGATAGCGTGGATACGGAGGAAGAAGCTGTTAAACTGGCATTGGAAATCGCAAAAGTTCAAAGTAAAGCCGGGTTCCACATTAGAAATTGGGTTTGTAATAGGTCTAAGGTTCGGGAAGCTATATGAGAGCCTATCGATAAATAATCAAAGCAGCTTTGAGCGATTACTTGGGATTTCATGGCTGCCAAGTGAAGATGTTTTCTGTTTCACACTCAAACTACAAGGAGACCTCGAGACGATGGCGAAAGGGGATCGAGCAACTACGATGCTCAGTTTTTTGACGTAGGACTACGTCTGTGTTTTCTATATTGGGGTACACTTTACGATTGCGAAAATCTGGGACCGTTACGAAAATATGATAGACTTTAAACTTTAATATCTAAGCCGTTTCTCGATGGATTTTCAATTTTTTTGGACCATTCGATCAAGGATGAGTCAACGCTTCTTTGTAGTTATTTGAAAATACTGATTTTTAACTATTTATTATCGATAATTGATGAAAAGTTTAGAAATAGGTTAACTAACCAATCACGTACATGCATCACTAGCACAGACATCAAAAATCAATCACTTGCGGGTTTGGATCTAATCCTCAGTTTGAACAAGATTTTACGCATAGCAGACGCATCAAAGCGATCGTAGCAGAGCAGCATCACGGAGGCGCTAATAACATTTTCAAAGAAAATCCATCGCATTGGTGGTGGTACTCGATGTGTTGCTGCAGATTATTCAACCTCAACGAACCAGAATTTCATATGAAGAAAAGGTTGACCATAAAAATAGCACTGTGGCGATTCCGCACCGCCAGTGCCGATGCTGAATATTTATTACAAATTGTGGTGTCAGTTGGAAAGGAACATTGGGAAAAGAAAATTGGTTCTTCTCAGGACCAACATTTTATGAAAAGAAAGAGTTAATTGCGAAAATGGACTGTTTCGGTGGCATCGGGTTTGGCGTGGTAGCTTGGTTGCTGTTAGTGATCGCATCCATTCAAATTTACTGCATCATCTCCCTCCGACGCGCTATGCCGATGCAGCGGAGCGAACACAGCAGCACGAAGGCGCTCTGGTAGCATTTTCAAAGGAAAATCATCGAATTGATGGTGGAAGTCTGCGTTGATCAGCATTTTATGTGAAGAAAGGGTTGATTACAAAAATGACGTCTGTTTCGATCCCTTGCTATGCAGTGGCGATTTTTGTCTGGCGATAAGTGGCGTCTTAGTGAAAACTCATCGAGTGGTCGTCGAACAATAACAGCACGAAGTGGAATTCTAACCCTAAAGTTTCGACGAGCATTGGGTTGCAGTTAGTTATTGGAAAGGTGCATTGGGGACACAAAATTGGTCCTTCTCAGGACCAGCATCTTCTGAACAGAAAGGGATGATTGCAAAATGGACTGTTTCGGTGGAATCGGCGTTTGGCGTGATAGTTCGGTTGCTGTGAGCGATTCCATTCATTCGAACAAATTTGTTGCGTTGTCACTCACCGACGCGCGCTTATGATTCTGCTATCGAAGGGTAACTTTCTGTCAACGCCAAACTATTAATTTTGGACTTTGATGAACATTCTTGCATCCCGGATTAAACTACCCTTGTGTAAAATAATGGTACTGTAAAGAACCGATATGTTTCCAATAATGGAGCTTTTCAATCCTCAACTACAACAAAACATAATCAAAATCTTGTGAGGAAATTCCATTTGACTGCTACTGATGCCATCCATTTGAACAAACTCATTGCATCATCTCCCTCCGACGCGCGGTTGTGGTTGTGCTAAAAAAGCGCAACTTTCTGTCGTCACCAAACGATGGTAACCCGGAAAAAAATCGATATCTTTTCTAATGACTAACGAAACAAAACCAAAGAATCTTGCCAGAAAATTTCACTTTCCGTCGACGACGACCAAATCGATGAAGACCCCACCTTAGTGAAAAATGACGTTTAGTTGCCTTAGTTTTTAAATGGCGCATTATCAAAAACAATAAATCTTTCCAAAATCGGCATTGTCGTTTAAACAGCCGAACAGTCTGTTTGCCGGGTAAACAATTTTCCCAACGGTCAAGACCTCTTCTTGGATAAATAGTTTAAGTCCTGAAAAGGTCTGTTTGTAATTCATTCTTCAAGTCCCGCTCACTTTCCCCCAGCGCTACAGAAAACGATGCATGTACGCTTCCATCGCCGGCGGAAGTCGAACGTTGCAAATTAATATATTTGTGTTTGGTTTCGCGCCACCTCCGATTCTGCTTATTTTTCCATTATTTCGGACATTTGTGAGCATAATGTCTTCTAGGATTCTGATGATATCCACTGAAAGATAGACGAGTGGCTTCAGTGGCGATGCGGCCGATGAGTCGTTTCTTTTCCTCGGCTGGTTCATCCAACTGGGAGCTACTTTCAGTTTTTTGATTCGGTTGACCTCCGAGCAGTTTGCACAATGCTAATAAATTGATACAAGTTATGATGAAAAATACCCTCCATTTCGTATAGCTACGTAGTCCTACGTCACCTTTGCGTACAACCCGATTGGGCTGCACCTTTGAGTTTTTTATGAGAATTTACGACCCGCTAGCACTGCTGGGTTCATTAGTGATTCAAGGGAAGGTTTTGAAGCAAGATGCATGGAGAGCAATTATAGATTGGGATCAACAAGTGCACGAAGATATTTTCGTTGAAGGAGTTGCATAACGTGAAAATCCCACGGCGTTATTTCCCTGGATACGAACCTAGCGCGTATGATACATTAGAGCTTCATGTATTTGTGGATGGCAGCGAACACAAGCATACTCTGCTGGTGCCTATTTTCGTGTGTTGGCGGTTGGAACACAAGAAGAACTTAAATCAACTTTCATCTCTAGTCATTTCTCAACAGTACCGGTAGTTGATATACTTCGCTTTTCGAAATATGAACGACTGTTGCGCAGTGTTGCATATGTACATCATTTTTGCCGTGTCGTGATCATACGGGCTGGAAAACCAAAAAATCACAGCTCTGCTAATCGACTAACACGAGATGATTTACAGAAAGCCGAACGAAGTTTGTTGCATATTGCCCAAGAAGAGCACTACTCGGACGAAATAGCCACCCTGAAGTGGAACAAAGAAGCAGATCAACGAAACGTGTTAGACACATCCAGTTTGGTTGCTAAGCTCCCTCCATTGTTGGATGAACATGGAATTCTACGCGTGGATAACCGGATTGCAGCGGCTGATTGCGTTACCTACGGTACCAGATTTCCCATAATTTTACCAAGACAACATAAAGTGACTAGACTGCTTTTGGATTGGTTCCACCGAAAATTTCGACACGCGAACAACAAAACCATTTTGAATGAAGTGCGTCAGAAGTTTTTCATTCCAAAGCTATGAATTAAGGTACGATCGGCCGCTCGTCGATGCCAATGGTGTCTTATCTACAAGTCAAATCCAAGTGCACCGAAGATGGGACAACTACCAAGAGCTCGTATAACTCCATACCTTCGGCCATTTGCGTTCGTTGAAATCGATCATTTTGGACCTTACTACGTAAAGATAGGCCGCAGTTCGGTTAAACGCAGGGTTGCTTTATTTACATGCCTGACAGTCCGGGCGATTCATGTGGAATTGGTCTTCAGTTTGACAACAGAATCGTGTAAAGAGGCTATCCGAAGATTGATCGCTAGAAGAGGATCCCCGCAGGAAATATATAGCGATAATGGAACAAACTTCGTTGGGGCTAGCAGAGAGCTTGAACATGAGTTGCGAACGATAAACACTACAATGAGTAGTACATTCACGGACACAAATACCAAGTGGCTGTTTAATCCCCCAGCAGCACCTCACATGGGTGGCTGTTGGAAAAGGATGGTGCGGTCTGTGAAAACAGCTCTGCGGTAATTACCATTTAAAAGAAAACTGGACGACGAAGGATTCATGACCCTGTTAGCTGAAGCTGAACATATGATAAACTCAAGACCGCTTACGTTCATACCATTGGATTATGAACAGCAAGAATCTCTAGCCCCGAATTATTTCCTTATGCTCAGTTCAAGTGGAATTCGTCAAACGGTTAAAGCACCAGTGGACGTGAAGGATGCATTAGCAAACGGATGGAACAGAATTCAACACATGGTGGATATATTTTGGCGACGATGGATCATAGAGTATCTGCCGATTATTGCTCTGAGAATTTCTCGTTCCTAGATGTGCCACCATTGAAGGAAGGAATGATAGTCGTTCTGGCAGATGAAGCAAAGCGAAACGATTGGATACGGGGTCGAGTAATTCAAACGTATCCTGGAAAGGATGGAGTAGCACGCAAAGCTGATATAGAGACATATAGTGGTGTTATAAGAAGACTGGTGAATAAGCTAGCGGTTCTTGAGGTATTTCCATGTAGTGGCACCGGCAAGGACTTCAGCTGCCACGGGGGGAGGATGATGACAACTCTGCCACTACTTAATATGTTCATTGTACAAGAAAGGATGGCAGGTAGGAGGAACGTCAAATAGACTGTCAGATAGAACTGTCAACAGAAGTCGTTCATTATTCAATCGAGTGAAATTGCTAAAACTAATATTATATTGAAGTAAATATTCCTACTATGAACTAAATAAATACTTGAACTAACTGGATTTATATTATAGATTGCATTACCTAAAAATTGTGTAAGTTCAGTTGGTGCGAAGTACAATCAGATTGTGATAGGAGACTAAACGTAAGGTAAATTCTGATTCACATGGTGTCATTCACCTTGCAGCTTTGAGCAATCTTGATCGGGAGCTCAGACGAGTTGCTTCATTGATCTCCGAAACTACTTCACCAAGACAATATTTCGGTCGATCGCGAGATCGTTGTGCTGTCCGAAACAAGAGAAAACACACACTGACTCAACGAAGTTTGCCGCCCGAACCTAAAGAAATTGAAAAATGATTCAACTCACAGAACCATGTCCACACCCATGGACCCATTGAACGATGGTTCGGCCAATTCGATTTTATCTAGTACGTTCCATTTCTCGACGTTGATCGATGAAGTTGGCAGGTTGACGGTCACCTTTGGTAGAATAAGGAAACTCATGCGTTGAGCTGAGAGAACTCCGTCAGTCTCGATCGAATGGTAGTCTCCTGCTGCTCCCTAACCTTGCTAACTGCATGGCCAATTCCATGAATCTGGACGTCCACTTTGCTGGGTGTGACTTTCATCCGTTGATTGAGTATTTCTGTTACGAAGTTGTTCTCCGAAATTGGCATTAATGATCGGAAGAGAATCGATCAAGTTCTTCGGTTCCCCTTGAGGTAGAAGAAATATTATACTTCAGGCAGATCCGCCTTGCCATGTATCAAGGACAAAAAAAGATCGCGGAAACTCCACTCTTCCACGTTCTCACTAAAAGTTTCGAGCTTGATCGGCGGTAACCTGACATGATCAAGGTTTCCAAGACCTGTCGCATTGGTCTGATTCAAGTCCACTAATTCTTGCTTCAGTTTGACCTGGTCCAACAAAAACGATCAGGTACTCGCAGAATGCTTGAATGCCAAGTCTAGCCTCTCGTTCTAGACAATTCGCCTAGCTTTTCTAAACGAACAGTGATTTGGTTTAGGGAAGCATTCTCTGGAAAATCAGCAAATAAGCTCCAAAAGGATTGCTGCTTGAAGGATTGCTGCTTAGCTTAGCAACCAGGACCTTATACGTTCCAGCCTAGCTCCTCGGCATGGCAGCAGTCGACCAGCAGTTGATCGGTTGAAGAGACAGAAGAAATGAGGCTTATAATTATGGAATATGATTAGTGATTCAATATAAAACCGAACCGTCGGGCAATACAAAACTAATCCTTTTGCCATACAATATAGCATCAAATCTTCCAGTCGTAACTCTTTTGTATAACTCTAAGATTGCTGATATACAAAATTAGTGATTAATGATTAAATGTAAAATTCTATGATTGACAATTAGTGATTAATGATTAAATCTTATTTCTGTATGATTATGATTAATGAATAATTATTAAATAACACATTATTCAATTAATGATGATTAAATCATTGATTAACCCAGTAATGTTGAAGGGCAAAGTATATTTGTTACACCTAAATAAAAACCATATACAGTTGTAAAACATGTCAAAAATAATTTCCCGTTGTGAGACACACAATTATTCCATTGACTTGCGATGTTTGACATTTTCACACAAGTGACTATAATGAAGTTGTTCCTACACCAATATCCCTAACGGAAGTTGGGAGCACTTTCTGGCGAAGAAGTTCCGTTCCGAAGCTTCGTTCGACAAAATGAGTTTTTTTTTGTGTAGCAAACCACCACCAGTAGGTACCGGCAGTACCATCTCGAAATCGGAAGCTCATAAGCTTCCAAGCATCCGGGATGTATGCTTCGGAAGATTTTCTGCCCCCGCCCCACCAGTTTCTCCATCGACCGAACTCCGATCCATATGTCGAACAGTGTGGCCCCAACTGCACGAAAGCGGCAGCAGCACAAGTGTAGATTTTGCTAGTTAAACACAAAATCTAATTAAAATTAAATCAAATGAAATTTAGATGAACGTTTTTGTGCTGCTGCTGGAGTTTGAGTTTCAATTTTTCTGGCGAACGTACATGAACGAGCTCACTCTTTTGTTTTAGTTTGGTTGTTTCCACCGGCTCACTCGTTTGATTTCGACTAGCTATACCCAGTAGGTACTCGTGACAACTTTGATTCTCGAGTCAATTGCCAACGGCTAAATTAGCTTCCACCAGTTCATTTCGAGGCAATGGCAGCTAGACTTTTTTCCTACACCGACCGGTTATCTAATGCGAGACATTTCGAGCAAAGTAAGAATCTGCCGCCGCTTCCCGTATTAGCATTATTGCTTTTCTATGGAAATTTTACCAATTTTCTTAAGCCTCCTTTAGCTCGACCGCATTCTTCGCGAGTCAACTTGGGCCACCACCCCGAGTTGGACCACCACCAACTTTAATCCCTTCCGGTAAATGTACTGATGTTGGTTTGCCTGGCTGAGATGGTGTTGGTGCAGCGATTACGAGAAAATTATCATCCTATGGGACTTACCGACAAATGATGCACTCCTTCCCGTTCTGGTACTGTCCGTTGGGGCCCCAGCGGCGGGGCAGCTCCAGGATCGAGAGTCCACGAGGGCCACTCAGCGCCAGGAAGGTGCCCTCCGCCGATGGCAAAATCTTCTCCACGGTAAAGTTTTGCGGTGCCGATGGAATTAGCGTCTGTAAGGCGGAGGCAGAAATAATACTCGGTAATTAAACAATGATTCAAACGGAATATTTGGACTTTAGAGAAGAAATTGTCCAATTGGCAGGGGCGAGACGGGAACAAGTGTCTATAATAAAAACATGAAATATTGCTGCTGCTGATGGGTACGAGGGAGTCGCCTCTTTCTTCCGTAACTCATTAATGAGATTTACTTTCGAAGCCGGTAAAGAATTTCTCCCTCAAGTGGGACGACATTCAATAGCTTTATATTTAGGTATTTTTACGTAACTTTTTTTCGGGCGAGCAATAAATATGAATAATTGATATTCACTGATAATAAACATTCTGTTCCTAACGGCAGCTGAAGATGAATCAACAGAGCTGAAACGAAGTGTATCAATACGGTCGACGGTAGTGTGAGTGATTATGAATAGATAATTAGATGCGATGGCAATTTTCCAACTTTAGAGAGCTTGTAAAATGAACTGAAATTTATAGACTTAAGGAAATAGGAAACACCCTCAGCGGGATTAATTGGATTCAGCGGGGTTTTGAATAAAAGTATTGAAACATTTTATTTATGGATTATACATTTTATAAACTGTGCTGTGACCGTACATTATAAAGAATATAGTTACCTTGAGCTATAACAAATATATTGAATTCCCTATTACGCCCGATAGAATTTTTTATTTATGGTTCGCCATACGTCAGTTTCACAAATTTATTTTTTCTACGATTAAACGTCGATAAATGGTTGCACTCTGAAAGGCTTCTTTTAAATACTTGTTGTAAAACTTATATAACATTCTGACTTCATTTGATATGTGCACTTTTAATAACTGGTGCATTGTAACGCTGTAATTCGATGTACACTAATTAAATTTGGACTATTGTGCGCAGTACGGTTATGGCGTCATAGCGGAAAGGTACGCGAAGCCAGGAAGCAGGAAAACTCCACCGGAGGACAAACGCCGCCATCTTTCCGGTGGAGATCGATCACCGGACCAGCTAATCATCGAGACGTCGTATCGGACAAAACCTGCGCAGGTACGTAAGCTTTTCTTTCTTATATCGCCAGGATAAGTTAGCTTATTTTCCATTCCGTATCGAATTAAATTACGATCCAACCCGAATGAGCGAAATAAATACAAATTGTACCGTTTTTGAGAATTTCGGTTTAGAGTTTTAGTTTTGCTACGTTCCACGGTGCTGGAAACTCCACCCCTATTTCGTTTACCGTTTCTCCGTTTCGATTTCAATTTAATTATCAAGAAAAGGGTCGATACTGTCCGATTTCTTCTTTCGTGGGTTGAACGAGCTTAAGGCGTTTAGTTGGGAAAATGAGTAGCAAGTAGAAGAATTTTGCGTCCATAGAAGAATTTAGCATTCGTGTCAGCGACCGTTCGAGAGTCCCCTGAGGGAAAGAGTCAGCACAAGTCGGGCAAATACACGAATTGAACTGGTGGTCTCTCGTTCGCGGGAGTGGCGCTTAAGCCACCAAGTTTTGCTGTACCCTCGAGAAATCCGCCGAACGGTTACAACGTCTACCTCAAAAACGAGGTGAGCAAGCTGATCAGTAATTCCCCGTACTCTGGAGGATACGAGTATAAACGGCCACCATCCCGTTTCGAGCGGTTCAAGGTGTGATCCTCGTGATGTCGGAGGGCTTGAGAACGGATACCTTGCTACTTCTTCAACGCACACGATGCTACTTCCATTGCTGTTACCTTAGCCAGCAGGTCGCTTATCCCAAGCTTGAAATGGGAGGCGAGCACGGAACTTTTTGGGAGCAACCGAAGTTATCGATGGCGCTATAACAATGCTAACTGCGATATCTACCAGCATCTCTTACGTAGCTCAATGAAAAAAACTCATAATCCAGCCTCCTTTCCCGAGTTCACCCAATGTCATCCTGGATATAGCCCAGGTTACCATCCCGCAAATCAGCTATCGTTCCGGGCGATGAGCTCTCAGATGGCGGTCTGAAGAAACTCGAAGAGCTGTGAAAGCCAGAAGAAAGGCCCTCACCTCCTCAAGTGTCGTGGGATTTTACAAATAGCCTAGGCAGGGATTGAATTCAATGAAATCTCTCAACTATTATCTCTATATACATATACGATATGTAGCACGTCGTTAGAGACTTTTTTTTGCAAGCTGTCATGATAAAGCACTGATATAAAGCTTCAAACGCGGGGAGCACTGGTTCTGATGATGCATTTCAACTTGTTCTACACACCGATTCTGTTTTTTCGCACTCGTATACAAGTTTGATAAATTTGTTATCATTGCTTGTTATGATTCAGAACAGTTTTTGCCTTTCTTTTATTGTTGTTCGTTATCTACAACAAAAGGCCGAAATTTCAAAATTGGCTAAACTTGAAAAGTCATAGTCTTGTGAACAATACAAGGCAAAACTATGATTTAGGTACCATCATCGGTGGTCACAATTGGCCAAATAGGAGAGAGATTGGGTCATGTTCTCAACAACTTAGAATGTCTTTATAATGGAATTAATGTATCTGAGCACAAGGAAAATGTAGTATTAGATACCTTTTTGAGTAATTTAGATATCCGAACGAGAACGATAGCCCAAACTTGACCACAACCACTTATTTCTACACAAAATCCTACACTAATATGCAATATGCATATGCACAACCACGATTATAAACCGTTCGGGACGAGCACGGTCCTGGAACGCTCGTTCATGTTGCGTATCATGAGAGATGTGTTTTCGTTAGTATTGTACAAAATACAACAGCACGCATGTTTGAGTGTTAATTAATATTATTGTTGGCACGATTGAATCATCGAATAATTGTGTAATGTACAGCTTTGGATTAAAAGGCCATTTCTACTGCGCCGATTGAAATTTTTTATCTCCACGATTTCGTCCGGAAGTTTCTCCAGGATTTTGTCCGTAAGTTTTTCCAGGATCTCGTCCGGAAGTTCATCAAGGATTTCGATCCAAAGTTCATCCAGAATTTCGTCCAGAGCTTCTTCCAGGATTTCGTCCAGAGGTTCCTCCAGGACTTCGTCTGAAAGTTCCTCCAGGTTGTCGTCTGGAAGTTCCTTCAGGATTTTGTCCAGAAGTTCATCCAGGATTTAGTTCCTCCAGGATGTCGTCTGAGATTTCCTCCAGGTTTTCTTCCGGAAGTTCCTACAGGATTTTGTCCGAAAGTTTCTCGAGAACTCTTGAAGTTCCTTCAGAAAATTCTCAGGAAGTTTCTCTAAGAATTATTTCCAGAATTCCTACAAAAATTTTCATCAGCAAGCCTCTTTAAAAAATTTCTCTGAAGTTTCTCCACGAATTCCTTCATAAGTTCTTCAGGGAGTTCGTCCGGAAGCCCCTCAGATAGTTCCTTCGTAGATTTCTGCAGGAATTCTACCGGAATTCCTCAAAAATCCCTTCAAAAAAGTTCCTGAAGAAATTTGCGAAGGAATTTCTGGTCCAAATTCCTATAAATTTTATAAACTTTAGGAGAAATTCATGGGAGAATTTTCGATAAAATTTCTCGATGGACTTCCTGAAAAGGAAATCATGGTTGAATAGCTGTAGAATTTCTTGGATAAATTCTTGAAATAATTCCTGCCCAAGGCTGGTTCATCTCGTACTTATTTTCATACAAACAAATTAATTTTTTTTTATTGGATTTCCAAATTAAATGAATTGAAGTTTTAAATGAAATTGTAAAATAATTTCAGACCAAAAGATCAAAGAAATCTGGGAGCAATTCCATTAATACCTAAAAAACACTAAACTTCTTAAGCTGCGTCTCATTTCCTGATTTGAAATCAAATTAAATTTGAAAGTGACAGTTCGAAAATCGTGGCGTGGCGGCGCACAGGTCTAATCTTATACAGTATGAGGAGTGGAAAATGAATTTGACACTCATTGCTTCCAAACTTTGTTTAAGTATATTTTGTTTCTTTCATCTGTACAGAATTATCAATTTCGACCTTTCGACCTTTTGTCTTTCGACCTTCTGTCCCAAAGCCGTGGGGGAAATGAACTCAGTGGAAAGAGAAGATCCTCCCCCATTTATCTTGATATCAACGGATATCTACCCGAAGTAGCCGATGCCCTTGGAGAATATTTGCAATGTTAGTCCCTCCGGAAAAATATCAGAAGGTTGGTTGCTTCAGGAAACCTAACCTTGAAGCACTTCCGGGTCCTACCGGATCGTCAAAACGAACTCAATAACCAGCCTTTTTCGTTCGCAGATCTTACCTTTACTCTCTCCAAGAGCAGTGGGCAGGGAATCAATATTCGAGCAACGCCTAATGCAACGTACACACCAGTCAAGCAGTTGGACGAACATTGACTCCGCCCCCAAGAAAACGCTTAGGTTGCTGCTTTGTTTGAACGTGTGTGAAGTTGTTCGAACAACCATTTGACAGTTGGCGGCTCGGTTGGAAAAAATTAAAACGGTTTGATTTTGGTTTGAGTTGTCGGGGGTGGAGTCAAGGTTCGCCGAACATGTTTGAGCATTTGTAGTGAAGTTGCACAAACCCCCATATTTTTTTGATGGTTGGTGCTCAAGTTGTCGCTTCGGTCGTTCGTGTGTGATATTGTTGGTCGAATAAATTGATTGTTCGTGCCACTGTTGGTAAAACTTGATGGATGTTTGAATAAACGAGAGGTGGAGTCAATGTTGGTCAAACTGCTTGACCGTGTGTACGTTCCATAACAATATACCCTTTGTCGTCAACAGAGTTTGTTACTGACAAACGCACCTAGCGACAAACCTTTATCAGAACCCGAACACAATATGACAAGAATCATTTGCCTTGCATGCTCTGATATTTGCGAGAATACGATGCTAATTTTGTAATCATTGTTCGATTCTCGAATATTTCCATAAAAGTAGAAACTATGATAGCATAAAACCGAAATTTGCTCTAGAAATAATGCAAAATAACGGGATGAAAAGTTAGCAACAAGATTGTCTTCTTTTTTGTTGCTGACAAAAATTTTCGAATCTTTGTCATTATCTCCGACAAAAACAAAGCTTTGTCGTTGGTTTTTTTATCGCTTGTTTCGCATGGGCATTTTAGAAAAATTGATTCCCTGGCAGTGGGGCATTTTCTGGGCCTCATGAGGGATAATATTCCATGTTGGAGCACGTTCTCCAATAACATTGTTTAACATAATTAACAAAATAATGAGTAAGGGATCTCCAGTTAGCCTTGCAAGCAAAGGCAATTACCAATCCGAAGATTGCAAGTTCGATTCTTGAAATAGAAATACTTTCAATTAATAACTGCGGAAATGCGAATAGAATACCATGTTAAAAAGTAGGCCAATTTCCAGTTGGAATGTAGAACTATAGAAGAAGAAGAATGAGTAAGCAGACCTGTCAGGAACATAGGAGGAAGATCATAGTGAGTCTGATCCCGAAACAAAAGGTCTCAGATCGGGATGATTCCAGCTCCACCACATTTTGCCACTTTAAAGTAGTCGAAAAAAAATGGAATGTTGTACTCGAGACAATTTAGTAAAGAGCAAAATGTTCAATTTTGAAATATTGAAAATGTTTATTAACGCTGTTAGAACGTTACTGCTACCGAAAAACATCAGTGATCAGGCGGTTGTGGTTTGCACTTTGACGAAAATTCTTCTTGAAACTGTAACTAAAGTATGGAATAATAAAGCCTTTTATTCTTTTTTAATTATTTGCACCGTGAAGAAAACTCGTTTTGGCTCAACCTTATCTTGAAGAAGATTGTGATTCTGAAAAGAAGCGATTTATTTTCAATAATGCGCATTCCCCATCAATAACAGCAACAAAATCAGGGACTTGAAAAAAAAAATCAAATCAAACTATCAAACCTTTTCACTTCATCAAATGCTTAAAGATCCGACATGAGGAAGGCACTACTCCATTGGAAAGCGCAAAGTTTAGGACCTTCTCTCAACTGCTACTGATGCCAACGCCAGTCAATTTATTGAGTGAAGTCATCGATGCGAATACATTTTTACACCGTTGCCCTCCGAAGAGCGCTTGCGCTGCTACAATTGGAGAACTTCTTCCGTTGCCAAGCGATTATATATGTCTCAGCTTAACCTTCGCTCGTGTAAAATGATGGTTGTTTTCACCAAGAGTTTTTTTTTCCATCACAAGCAGCAATACAATTAGAATCTAGAGAAAATTGCACTTCATTGCCACTGACGATAACATCAGGCACTCAATCTAGACCAACATTTTAAAAGGGCGTAACAGCTAAAATTTATTCCATCTGATTCTTCATCTCCATATATAGCTGTATATGTGGACGAAGAATCAGAAGGAATAAATATCGGCTGTTACGCCCTTTTCAAATGTTGGTCTAGCAATGATTTACTGCTGAAACGCGATAGAAATCATCCATGCAAATAAATTGCCGTAGCATCTCCTTTCGATGAAGGCGGCTGCCGATGGCATGCGATTGTGATTTGTACTTCGAAAAAAAAAATGCTTCGACCTTGGTTTTGCTGGGAAGCACTGGCATCAAAAGAACGAAAGGCGGAGCTAGTGAGCCAACGCCAATGATAGCAGTGGCCGAAGGGGCAGGGCCTCGATCTCTATTGGAATCGAATACTGGCAAAGCATGGTCCGGTTTTCGCGACAGAATCGGCAGAACGACCGGAACGGAGCACCAAACAACAAACAAACAATCGTCATGGCACCGAAAGCCGGTGGTGGAAAGGTAGCGACGACGGTTGCTGTCGGCAGCGGCAGCAAGGCTCAGAAAAATATCATCAAGAGCGACAAGCAACCGAAGCGGAAGCCACAGCAGCAGAATCAGAAGCGCGCATCGGAACGAGACGCTGTAAAAATGTGTTCACATGGATGGCGTCAGTAGCAGCTAAGCTAAATTTCTGTAGAATCTGTGGAATGACCCACGGTGTGTGTGTATCTTCAATCTAACCCCCACTGTCCGTCAGTGGTATTATGGACGAAAGCTGTCTTTAATAAAGTCAGCTTTAGCTCGGGAATTAAAAGGTGTTAGCTCTACCACAGCTCCAGTGACCCATTTCAGACTGCCTTGGTGACTCACGTCCAGTCCGAGGTCACTTTCACTTGCAATAAGCCCCGCTTGTTTATGCTAACATTATCAGTTGGATAATGGTTCCATAAACAAACTTCCGGATTTTTAAATCCAGCACGCATTTAGTTTTTGAATCATATTAAAACATATTGAAACAATCTCACCAAATTGATCCAATTCCGTATAAATGAACTGAGGAAGAGCAGATTACAACTAGTGTCCACGAACAAACCACTACTCTTCCAGCGCTATTCCGATCAATTCTTTATTGATCCATATTTTCCTGGTATTTTCACAAATTCGTACATGTTTTCACCAAATTCATCCCCGTATTCAAACTACACAAACGATTTCGCGCACTCAAATAAGAATACACTTGAGAAAAGTCACCAAACTCGTAAATCTCAAACTTCAGATAACTTAAACTTTTTTCTTCTAGTACAAATGCAAAAAATACACATCAGCCGAATCTATTTCTTGCGGAAACGAACAAAAACCGTGACAGCAAATTTAAAAGCAACCGTCCGCGCGCATGGCTTGCTGCGATCTCAATCTGTGGAATGACCCACGGTGACCCAATTTTAGGTCGCCCTTAATCTGCCTTTCACGGTCTCCCCAAGGGAATTTTTTGTTTGCGTGGACGACATTCTGCTTTGGGTCGTCAGAAATACTCCAGCACGAACACGAATCCGAACCCAAGCAGAAGTTAGCTCTGCCTATCACTGGGCTTCATCTGTAGCATTCACCATGTCCAGGAAAAGTGCCCGTGGAAACTGTGTAATGGACGGCACCATCTTTCCGGCTCCAGCGTTAAGTTAAATGGTCAATCCATTATCCATTCACAACTGAAAACTTATCAAAATCTTCGGAATTTCTGTTGATCAGGGGCTAACCCTTCTTACTCACCTTAGAGTGGTCAAATCCTTTCCGATCACAGACGGGTAGCACTTCTCCGACGTTATCGACGTCAGAACATATCGTGGCGCTAACATCGACTCTGACCACTATCTGGTGATGGTTAAACTGCGCCCTATCCGTCATCAACAATGTTCAGTACCGATTGCCGCCGCGGTACGAGCGTCTGAAGCAACCTTTTGACGCCATTTTATACGCGCAGCAACTCGAGACACCGTTGCCGGAAGAGAGTGAGCTCGATGGGGCCCCTCTTGAGGACTGCTGGAATGCAGTTTAAGCAGCAATTAACGACGCAGCGGTGAACAACGTCGGGTGTGTGGGACGAAGTCGACGGAACGATTGGTTCGACGAAGAGTGCAAACAGATTCTGGAGGCGAAGGAAGCAGCGTGGGCGGTCGTGCTGCAGCAAGGTACCCGGCAGAACATGGAACGCTATAGACGGAAGCGGAGACAGCGGACCCGCATTTTTCAGGAGAAGATGCCTGGAAGAAGCGGAATGAGATGAGATGGAACAGCTGTGTCGTTCTCATGAAAGTTTTATCAGAAGCTCAACACATCCCGCAAAGGCTTTGTGTTGCGAGACGAGATTTGCAGGGATAAGAATGGGAGCATCTTGACGTATGAGCGTGTGGTGATCGTAAGGTGGAAGCAGTACTACGAGGAAAATTTAAATGGCGCTGAGAGTACAGGCAGTGAAAGTCATGGCAGCCTAGGAGATGACAACGTCTGTCTAGAAGACGATGGAAGCCAACTGGAAACTGTACAGCTACCGGAGGAGCGGAAGGGAGGGGTCATATGACCCATCTACAAGAAAGGCAAGAAGCGGAAGTGTGAGAACTTTCGAGCGATCACGTTAATGCCGCCTACAAAGTGATATCCCAGATCATCTTCCGCCGTCTGTCATCAATAGTGAAGCCATATAGCTACGGAAAATCATGGACGAGAACAGCTTCCCTGGAAGTTTACTAGATAGATCAAAGCAAGGACGGTGTGCAAAACTGTGAGGGTTTCAGGCGAACACTCCAGTTCGTTTGAATTGCGCAGGGAGCTAAGACAAGGTGATGGTCTTTCGTGCCTGTTGTTCAACATTGTGCTAGAAGGTGTCATACGGAGAGCCGGGTACGATTTTCTACAGATCCAGTCAATTTATTTATTTCGCAAAAGACTTGGACTCAGTCGGCCAATAATTTGCGAAGGTGGCTGTTGGCGCGACGATAAGTGCTGATTACCCTAGACAAGTGTGACGGTAGTTGCGATTGAATAGATTAGGCAAAATACAATCAAAACAGACTTGTAAAGAGTTAAGATTAGAAATCACAGTCACTTGAAGTGATTATTTAGCACATTAAATCGGTGAAATAGCGCAAATAATAGGGTTGAAACCAAAAGAAAGGGTTAATGGAAGCACTGTAGATTGTAAGTAGTCATAAGATATTAAATGTACAACAAAATCTAATAAAAGTTATTTACAGTTCAAGCTGATCAACAACAAATATACGAGTTTAGATCTGCTTTGAAAACAGTGCCGTGTTTGTGGTTGCACCATCGCAACATTCTTGAAAATCTACAATTTTCATATACATACCTATTAAAATTTGAATAATGGATAAGGACAGATTGAATAACTCTAAATCGCAGCAGCAATCAAAGTGTACTAATAACCCTGCATTGCCTGCTATAATAGAGCTACAGTTGGAGTATTTACAGGAAGAGCATTCTATCAAGCTGAAAGCTATAGCAGACCGTGAAACGGTTGAACTGGCTCTGGCACGAAAGAAATACTACCTGTTGAAATCACAACTGAATCGTAATTCAGTTGATACAGATGGTTTGGAAACAAATTTTTTCGATGTGGAAGATGCGGCTAACACTAGTGTGGATGAAAATAACCCACCGGAAGCATTCGAATACGTTTCATCAGTCAGCAGGTCATCGCCTGTGATGCCGAATGCAATTCTAACACCCGAACAAATTTGTGCCCGTCAGGTTATGTCAGGAGATTTACCTATATTCACAGGCGATCCTCAAGATTGGCCTGTATTTTATAGCCAATACAATCACACTACGTCGGTGTGTGGTTACACAAATTCCGAAAATTTGGTACGGTTGCAGCGGAGTATAAAAGGACAAGCTCTGGAATATGTGCGTAGCCGCTTGCTTGTGCCTGAGATGGTTCCAAAGGTTATGAAAACTTTGGAAATGTTGTATGGACGACCATCTATTCTGATCAATCATTTGATTGACAAAGCCCGTGCTATCCCATCAGTGGAGTTGGAACGACTAGACACGGTCATAAATTATGGAATGGTAATTCAGAACCTTTCCGATCATCTGGTGGCAATGGATCAAACAGCACATCTTCGGAATCCAACCTTGTTGTCTGAACTGGAGTCTAAGCTTCCTGGAGAAATGAAATTGGAATGGGCACGTTACAAGAGAGAAAATAGTCCATCTTCACTGGAGACGTTGAATGTGTTCATGAATGAACGAGTTGAGGCAGCTTGTGAACTTTCTTTCACGGGATTAGGTAATCCGACTTCTCCAAATCGGAATGAAAATTCAGTTTTGAACGGTCAAGTAAGTAGACGTTCAGTAGGGTCAGTTCAAATCAGATGCTGTTTTATTTGTAAAAATGGAAATCATTATGTTGAAGATTGTGTAGAGTTCCAATCGTATGAAGTTAACCACCGTTGGAAACTGGTAGGTGAATTAAGACTCTGCAGGTGTTGTCTCGAACGCCATGCGACTAGAGTGTGTCGCAATGCAATAGAATGTGGAATAGATAGATGCAAATCAATCCACCATCGATTGCTGCATCAAGTTTGAGTTTGATAGGGTAACCAAGTAAACGCACCATGATGATTACGTAGTAAAACTTAATGATACATGAAGTGTTACGGGGGTGGGAATGTTGGCGCGACGATAAGTGCTGGTTACCCTAGACAAGTGTGACGGTAGTTGCGATTGAATAGATTAGGCAAAATACAATCAAAACAGACTTGTAAAGAGTTAAGATTAGAAATCACAGTCACTTGAAGTGATTATTTAGCACATTAAATCGGTGAAATAGCGCAAATAATAGGGTTGAAACCAAAAGAAAGGGTTAATGGAAGCACTGTAGATTGTAAGTAGTCATAAGATATTAAATGTACAACAAAATCTAATAAAAGTTATTTACAGTTCAAGCTGATCAACAACAAATATACGAGTTTAGATCTGCTTTGAAAACAGTGCCGTGTTTGTGGTTGCACCATCGCAACAGTGGCTGTTGTACACCCGCCTGGAACATGAAGCAACAAAAGTTGGAATGGTGGTGAATGCATCGAAGACAAAGTACATGTAGTGGGCGGAACCGAGCGTGAGAGGGCCCGCCTGGGAAGCAGTGTTACGATATTCTATGTTCGCATTACAGCCTGAATAACATGTTATTCAAATTTTATCGACTAAAGAAAGCTCATCAAGATAGCCGAATAACATGTTACAAGGACCTAGTGCGAACATAGTAATAGACGCAAATACCTTCAAGGTACTCGAGGAAATCGTCTACCTTGGACCCTTGTTAATGGCTGTTAACGGCTGATAATAATAATGTTAGTCGTGAAATACCAAGACACATCATCTGTGGAAGTCGGGCCTAATACGGGCTCCAGAAGAAACTGCGGTCAAAAAGGATTCACCACCGCACCATATCATGTACAAAACGCTGATAAGAGAGGTAGTCCTCTACGGACATGAAACTTGGACCATGCTCGAGGAGAACTAGCAAGCATTCGGAGTATTCGAGAGACATGTGCTTAGGACAATCTTTGGCGGTGTTTGGCGGCGAAGGATGAACCACGAGGTCGCTCAGCTCTACGGCGAATGGGCGTAGAGCGAGGTGCGCAGACCAGGTACAGAACGACTTGGTGAGCGTGGGGCGCATTGAGGATTGAGAGATGCTGCCTCGAACTGTGCATTGTGGCGTCAAATTGATGATTCAGTGTTATCTGTTTAGACGTAAGCTATATAAATGAAATCATTCACCATTTGAAAGGTGAACAATTTTCCATTCAGGAACCAGGATCTGTAATCTTCCAGGGTTCACAGATTCAGCCGCTAAACGCGATGGAAATGATGAAAATTGTCAATCTAAAACTGTCTGAGGTGCAGCCTTGGGTCTAGGGGGAAGGGAATGTCCAATAATTATAAAATGATGAAATTAACTATGTCAAAAATAATCATTGAAAATTTGGTACGTACAATAAACCCGTTTTTCCGTGACGGTGCCAGTGACGGTAAATTTAAAAATATATGCAAATGCTTTCATTTGGTTACCCCTACCAACCATGTTCCAGTGCCATACCTGCTAATATGTTTATTTTATCCTTTAAATTCTTTGATATTATCTAGGTGTCTTTCCCCATAGCCAAAAAAACTCGTTATTTACAATTTTTAAAACGCTTCAAAAATGGCTTTTTTGCATTCATTTGCATTGGGACCTAATTATTATTGAAAATTATAAGTGATAATTGGTATTGAAAGCATATCCGAGTTTGAACTAGGAATTTTTCAAAAGTTACGGAACAAATCGCTTGAGGTGGAACACTTTTCCCAAACGCCGGTATCAGCAACATTTCAATTATGCTACAGGACCCTGGTTGTTAAAACCTAGAAAGTTTGTGAGTTGATTTAGCATGCCATTCGTATTTTGGAGAAGATGATAATATAAAATTCATGAAAAATATTCCTCGTGTTTATTTTCAAACAGATGACACAGATGTTCTTTTAATTATCAATATTCAGCTAACAGCAAAAAACAAGTCGACAACAAACCGGGATGATTTTCCCATCTTTCCATTAAGATTGTTTTACCTATCAGATTTCTGTCAAAAACGAACGAACAGCAGCTTCTGGGCCCGGCCAAACGAGGAAGAGCATGCTTTTCCTAATAAGACCGTCAAAAAACATCTCCCGTAAGCAGCAATACCACTTACCCGCAGTAGTTCACGACCAAAGTCCCGAGGTGTATGTTTTGTTATCATTACAAAATCGCGCACGGCACGGAATGGAAGAAAAATTATCTCCTCCCGCACGCCCCGAACGACTGTTGTGTACAATGGTATGTGTGTGTGTGTATTGCTATTTGTGTATTAACCTGAAATTAAAAGTCTGCTGCTTTTCTTGTTCTGCATCAACTTCGCCTTGAGGATAAGACATACAATTTTTATAATTCATCGCGATGGGAAAAGAACCTCGTCCGCCAATCGTTTCTGCTTCTCGAAAGATGCTGGTCCTGGCGCTGCTCCGATACTTTTTTCCTTCATCGCAGGTGTATCCCATGCTTTCTGTCACCCCACCCCAACTTATTACACGGGGATGATTACACGGAACGGAACGTGTGCACCTATATAATAAGCCAGCAGCAGTTCATTCGTTGACGACATAGGGTTATGCGAGTTGTTTTCGTCGCATGAGGATTATCGCACAACTTGTCGATGCTAACTATCACGTACTTATATTATAGAAATGTATAGAAAAATTGTTTAGTAAAAGCTATTTAAAAACAGTTTTGATCAATTCAGAAAACTTCCGCATAGCTGCTCCATTAACATATTCGAATATCGGCCATATTCAGCAGCTTTTACCGATGTAAAACGTGTTTTTTGCTGAAAAAAATCACACAGATTACAAAGTCATCAATTTCTTCATGAGATCTAAAATCCAGGAGAAGTAACTCTATTTTTTAAATTGCGAGATCGAAAAATCTGAATTTGAAGAAGCGAAGATTATATTCAATGTAACGAAAATTCGATTTACTCGAAAAAAAAAGGCGATTGACCCGACACGAGAAAGATTTTTTATTATTATTCTTATGCGACCTTTCCATCGTTGCGTTCAAAAACCATCCACTGTTCACTGTTTTTCGAGACAAAAAAAACTTCAGCATACATGCATCGAAAACAGCGCTAGTGGCGAATTTTGATTAGAACATATTCTTCCAACATGTTTAACGTACGTCCCCAATTAATCCAACAAAAAAGAAATAAAGATCGAGTTCAATCTCGCAGCAACGAGAAAATCGCAGCAACAAGTAGATAGTCAGCTCCAATCACATCACTCCTTTGCTCGAACGAGCGTTTTCTCATTAGGCGACGACCCAACCCTTTTCCGAGAGGGCGGAGGAACACACAAATTTTTGCGTTCCGGTACTCACAGCGCAAGTGCTTATCATCGATAAGGACCCGCATGTGGTGCTGTAGCAGAATGGCACTTGTTCGGTCGTTCTTTTTTGTGCCAACAGAATCAACTTCCGATGAGAGCCCGGCGAAAGAGCAAACCCGGTCGAGAAGAGTGTTCTCCAGCATCAAGCCCCAGCAACGTTCGATACATCGAGAAGTCGAGCTGCTCTCGTGGGAAAACGGGCGCACAAATCAATTATCGATTGACTCTCAATTTTCCCAATCGGTTCGAGTTGGCAGTTTTCTCCTGGGGTAGCATCCGGCGGCCGGTGGAAACCGGAGAGAACGCTTGCGAGAAGAAGGAGGAGATTGATCCTGCTGAAGGGGGATGTAACGACAATGTAGCGATAAGGACTTCAATGCCTGAATAGGTTACCCTCTCGACGAGCTGGTGCTTCGGCGGTGGTAAATTGCACAACAGCTTGAACTTTTAAGTGCGGGCTGGCAAGCACCTTCAACTTCTTCGAGTGCATTGTGTAACATTGTACGGGAGGTGCATTCTGTGCACGTACTAAGAATGGAGTGGGTTGTTCCGTATCGAATTATGTTGTTCAGAGAACCGATTTCATAGGAGGCTCCAGCAGAGATGAAAAATTCTTTTGTTTATTTGTTACCATATCTGAAAATGAGTAACAATACAGTCATATACAAAAAAGCGACCGTGCAGAATATGAGCTTTTCACAAATCACAAATTGTTTGAAACTACTGAATACCTGAATAGTGTTTGACCTGCTATCAGTATAATTTTCTAAATTTGTAATGATATTTTGGCTGCTACGCTCTTTGAAACTTTGCGTTTTTTATTTTTGTGACACGCTTCTTCATACCACGAAATTAATTATTTCGGTGTTCCTTCTGTATAACCAACCTTAATTCACATTATTACCCCGGATAATAATTATGGTTGTAATATTTCAGTACATAGCCGCTAGATATACATCGAAATAAAATCTTGCGCAAATTTTCGCCTTTTTAATATCGGGGTCTCAAAAGTTGTAGAACATTTCGAGATATTTTTTTTTAAATTCAAGTTTTTCCGGGTGCGACGATTTTATCATCTCACTTTCTGAGTGTATAGATTTATATAATAGTATATAACAAAAGTCTATTCATATTTACGAGATTTTATTCAGGCGTATTGCACTTGTGGAAAATTGGGTTAAACGACATATAATTTATAACGACTCGAAGGACTGTCGTGACGTTTGATTATTCACAACTTTAATGTAAAATTCATTTTATAAATCCAATACATTACAGGGTCCGGCAATTCAACTGCTACATAAGTGAGTAAAACTTAAATAATACAAAATATGTATTTGGAACTAGTTCTACAAAACGTCATTGAACAGTGGGCAGACCGTTATTCTGATACCAGGAGTTGTGTCTCACGACAGGATTAGACGCCGGCTCAAAAAGTGAAGAAAACCCAACTAAGAGGTTTTCAGGGGTCATTTGGAGCTAAGAGCGGCCAGCGAGATCCCCGGACATGAACCCTATGAATTCCACTGTCAGGTGTAAGTTAGATGCTGCGGCTGCTCTAAAACATCATGTTATTTGTGCAAGTCCTGCAGTGACATCTGGTGACCTCTGGTAAAATAATACAAGAGCAGCCGCGAGACTCGTACGATGCGTTCCTCCGTCGTCAGCGACGAGTAGTTCAGCTCAAGGACAAAACAGATGAACTTTACTCATGTACTTTCAAAAAGTGATATGTTTTCTTGTGAAATCGAATGAAATTTAAAAAAAAAATTTTGTTTTGATCAATTTATCTGTTTATTCTAATGAAGCACTTCAATAGCCGGACCCTGTACAAGTCTTTTTGTTATTATGTATTTGGAAAGTTGCTAGAGGGCGTTTACACAAGGGATATGTTCCGTTTAAGGTCACTCCTCACGGAATCCAAGTTTCAGAGTGCTCGCGTTTTCGGGGGCACACCACTCGATACGGAGGCGACGCACAACTGTCAACAATATCATTTCGTTGGAGCAAGTTGATACCACGGAGAACATCAAAACTCTTTCTAGAAGAAATAATTGATGAGTTTCTTCTCTTCTCGGTCAGCTGGTGGACGTATAATGAAGAATGATGATGCCTCAGAACAGAAGGGGAAATTAATGCGATGTTTGAATGGTTTAGTGTTAATCTTTACTTCACTCGTTAATTATTTGTTCAATCTTAGACATTCACATCACACATTCACATATTCACTCACTCTTTTATTCTCATCTACTCACTAACTGATTCTCTTTCTCATTCATTTATATGACCTGCAACTCACTGTTTTCACTCAATCAAACTCTCACTCATTTACTGAATAACTAACTTGCACACATATTTGCTCATTTTCTCACTAACTAACTTCCTTATCCTCTAATATACTTTTACATTTGCTTACTCACTCACTGAATCACTTATTCACCTACCCACTCACTATCTTGCATACTCACTTAGTCACATACTCACTCACTTTCTCACCTATTGATTAATTCTTCCGGTATGTTTTTTATTCTTACTCTAATAATCAATAATTTTTTATCTCGCTCGCTCACTTCCCACTCATTCGCTCATTTACTTACTTATTCATTTGTTCTTTCACTTAATCCGTCACTCACTGCTTCACACGCTTACTTTCTCACTAATTGATTAGCTAGTCATTTTACTAACTCATTTAACCACTCGTTCCACTCGAACACTCACTTTTTTCACTCTCAAGCTTTCCTTACCATCTGATTAACTCATCACTCACTCACTTATTCACTGACTCAATTACTCACTCACTTATTCATTCACTCACTTATTCTCTTACATACTCATTCACTCGCTCACTTATTTACTCACTCGCTCGCTTACGGCTTGATTCCGGGGTGACAAGTGAGTGATAAAGTGACAATCATGTCCGAAAACTTAAGAAGTTTGCTAAAGAAGGAGAAGCGCCTTCTGAACAGTTTAGTGCTTGTGGAGAAGTTCTTGCAAGACTTTGACGAAGAACGCGATAAGAAAGAAGTCGAAGTTCGTTTGCAGCTGTTGGAAAATTGTGTGTCTGAGTTTTTGTGGTGCGTGATAAAGTGGAGGTGTTGCTGGATGAAGCTGCTGATGAGGCAACCGCCAATCCAGATGAACCGGAGAAAGCTCGCAAAGTAAGGCTGGAGAGTGAATCAAGGAAGCGAGAAGAGAACAATTTGGCCATCACTACGGATGTCGAAAATCGGTTCTGCAAGGCTAAGGCCGCGTTGGTGGAGCGCAGTGTTCGAAAGCCATCACCAAACGCCAGGTCGTCAGTCGTGGCTACCGGAACAAGCATTTCTAGGGTGAAACTTCCCTAGATAAAGCTTCCAACGTTCGACGGCAGGCTATGAGACTGGGTGTCATATCGCGATGCATTCAGAAGCCTCTTTCACGAGAACCGAGATCTCACCGACATGGACAGGTTCACATACCTTTGATCGTCGTTAACTGGCGATGCTCTTCAAGAGATTAGCTCCGTTGAACTTACTGCTGCCAATTACCCAGTGGCGTGGACTACACTTGAAGATCGCTACCACAACCAGAAGCTCATCGTCAAGGCATACCTGGAGGCCATCTTCAGGATTGAGCCGATGCGGAAGGAAAGTTTCGAAGCACTGAGCCAGCTTCTTAGCGACTTCGAGAAAACCCTTCAGATGCTGCAGAAAATGGGGCAGAACACCGACGGCTGGAGCACGATTCTAGTACACATGGTTTGCTCAAGGTTGGATGGAGTCACGCTGCGATTTTGGGAATCGTCGCACAACTCCAAGGAAGTGCCTGTCTACCGGAACTTGATAAACTTCCTGAAGAATCATTGTGCGGTTCTTCAATCAGTTGGATCGAGTAATCCAGTCTCCGCCGATTTGAAGAAGCCGAAGCTAAGTGTCAGCCATTCCTCAACGTCCATTGGTCGGTGTTGCTTTTGTTCCGAACCATTTCATCCTGTGTTTTCGTGCAAGCGGTTCATGAAGCTGAAAATCTCGGAGCGGTACGATGCAGTGTATGAACTGCTTATCGTCAGGTCATTTTGCCCGGAACTGCAGCAAAGGTTCGTGTCGTCAATGCGGGAAGAAGCATCATTCCCTTCTACCCACAGAGATGAACAGTGCCATCACGAAGTCATCCGTTCCACAGACGACGAAGAGACCCCCAAATGAACACCACCAACAGACACAGCATACGCAATCGGAGCCACCAATACACACGCTAACTTTCACTTACTCAGTGACTGAGTAAAATTGTATTGCTCTCTCTTTCTATCTCACAGAAATTTTACTCAATTTCCGTCAAAAGCAGGACAACTCAAAACTATGAGTAAGTTAGAGTGCACCAGAAAGCACCAACCACAAACCACACCGAACCTTCTACTTCATTGCCAGTAGTCAATACACAATCGCATAACACCAACCCACAGTCTGCATAGACTATCCAAACACACTGCAACACACCACAGCCCTACCAACACAAACCAAGACTTCCACACACCAAGTTCTTCTCTCCACTGCCATTGTGCGGATCTGCGATGCCAACGGAAGCTCGATGCTTGCCAGAGCACTGGTCGATTCCTGCTCGCAGTATTGTTTTATTTCGTCCGAGTTTTGTCGACGCATGAAGCTTGAAGAGTTCCCGAGCCGAATTATCTACCGGTGAAGAGCATCGATAATACCTAGAGCGTTTCGAAGAAAGCTGTAAGCGGAACAATCAGCCCACGTTTCGATAGCATTTCGGAGTTCGTGGAAGTTATGCGGTTCAACGTCCTGCCGAAGCTGACAATTTCACTCCCATGTGAAAGGTTCGAAACTTGCCAGTGGAATCTCCCGGAGTTCTACCACACATCGGACATCGATATGATAATCGATGCCGAGTATTACCTCGACCTGCTGCAGGAAGGAAGGTTCAGGCTCAGCGAGAACGGCCCAACATTCCAAAACACCGTTTTCGGTTGGGTTGTATCCGGACGAATTCCTAGTAGCTCGATCTCCGTACCCGCCAAATCCACCGCGTTGTGTTCCATGTCCGATCTTCAAGAACAGCTCACTCGTTTCTGGGATCTCGAGAACTGTCATCTAGCGAGTACCTATTCCGTGGAAGAGTCCACATGTGAGGAGTTGTTCAAGAAAACCACTACACGCGACGTAGATGGTCGTTTCATCGTGAACCTGCCTAGGAAGAACCACGTAATCGGTCAGCTAGGTAGCTCCAGAGCTGTGGCGTAACGGCGGTTCCTTAGTCTGGAGAGAAGGCTATCGAACAACCCTCAGCTGAAGAAGCAGTATTGCGAGTTTATGAGGGAGTATGTGACAATGGGGCACATGGAAAAGATACGCGAAGAAGATTTCTCTGGGGCGGCACACTACTTTTTGCCTCATCACGCCGTCTTGAAGCCGGACAGCACAACAACAAAGTTGCGGGTAGTATTTGATGCTTCGTGCAAAACTTCGTCTGGTCTTTCGCTTAACGACGGGCCTGATTGGCCCTGTGGTCCAGGACGACCTAATCTCGATACATGCTCGATTCCGTCTGCACCGGATCGGCATTGTGGCCAATGTTACAAAAATGTATCGGATGATCAAGATGTGCCCACGTGATCAAAAATTGCTGCAGATTTTGTGGAGGAACGAGACCGACGAACCTATCGAAGTGTTTCAGCTCATGACCGTTACGTACGGCACCGCTTCCGCTCCTTTTCTAGCTACACGTTGTATGGTTCAGCTAGCAGAAGACGGAGAAGCTACACATCCAGGCGCAGCAAAGGTGCTGCGTAAAGATTTTTACGTCGACGATATGATCACTGGCGTCGACAACCCCGAAGAAGGAAAACGGCTGGTCGAAGACACAATTGCCCTCATAGACTCCGCTGGATTCACGCTATGCAAGTGGAACTCCAACTGTGAAGAGGTGCTAAGGGAGTTGCAGCCTGATCGTTGTGATCATCGAGCGGAATTCGAAATGGACTCGTCACCTCCAATTTCAACCGTGAAAATGTTGGGTCTCGTCTGGTGCACCAGAACCGACAACTTCCGTTTCACCATGCCCGAGTGGAATACAACGTCGGTGGTTACAAAACGAGTTGTGATTTTCGACGCCTCCAAGCTTTTCGATCCATTGGGTCTGATAGGGCCAGTCGTCGCCGAAGCTAAAATCTTTATCCAGACACTGTGGAAGCTAAAACTAAACTGGGATGACCCGCTCCCAGAAAACCTTCAGGCCTTTTGGTTGGATTACCAACGGAATCTTAGTTCTCTGGAATCCATTAGCATTCCACGATGGGTTGGGTATACCCAAGAGTGTGTCGCAACCGAATGGCACGGATTCTGCGACGCTTCAGATAGCGCATACGGCGCTTGTTTGTATATCCGCTGTACTTCCGCGGACGGTTCTGTGCGTGTCCAGCTAATGATGGCCAAGTCACGAGTAGCACCACTAGAGGACCTGAAGAAGAAGAAACGTAGGCAGACTACGCCCCGTCTTGAACTGTCATCCGCCCTGCTTCTCAGTCATTTGTACGAGAAAGTCAGTCAAGCCACCTCACTGGTAATTCCGTCGTACTTCTGGACCGATTCCAACATCGTCAAATTGTGGATTGCGTCAGCACCATCGCGATGGCAAACCTTTGTGGCGAACAGGGTGTCCGAGATCCAGCACCCGACGAAAGGCGGCGTGTGGAATCATGTTGCAGGCATTAAAAATCCAGCAGACGTTCTTTTGCGAGGGATATCAGCCACACAGCTTGAGTACCAACCACTCTGGTTCAACGGACCTGTTTAGTTGCTCCAAGGTCAAAGCTTCTGGCCTGCAACTCCAAATGTCAGCGTTGAACAGTTTGATCCAGCCTCTCTTGAAGAACGGAAATCCGTAGCCCTGCCACAGCAAGTCACTACACCAAACGAAATATTCTCGCTACGTTCGACACTATTTTCTCTCGTTCGACTGGTGGCTTTATTACATCGTTTCCGTCACAACTCGCAAAGAACGATTCGAACTTCCAGAAAACTCGGCCACATTAGCACGCAAGAATACGAGGATGCTCTACTGCAACTAATTCATCTCTCCCAAGAAGAATGCTTTCCCCAGGTGATTGCAAGTCTGTCCCGGGAGGATCAGGTGAAAGACTCCTCTAGAATAGCATCACTCCACCCCATACTACGAGATGGTATACTTCGCGTTGGCGGCCGGCTCCGGAATGCAACTGTTTCGCAAAACCGGATTATCATCCAATGATTATTGATCCACGTCATCCTCTTGCCACGTTGGTAATCCCCCATTACCACGTGGAAATGTTTCATTCTGGACAACAAGTTGTCATCGCAAGCGCCAGAGAACGTTTCTGGATACTCTAAATACGAAACCAGGGGCTTAAATTTCCCCACGAATATGTCACCTGCTTCCGCGTCAGACCAAGATGTTTGGAACAACTGATGGCCGAACTGTCACCAGAAAGGGTTACACCGGCACCGCCATTCCTGAAGGTCGGTGTGGATTACTGCGGTCCGTTTCTAGTTTCCTACCCCCATCGCCGAAGTACTCCAGTTAAATGCTTCGTTGCGGTATTCGTCTGCCTTGTAACGAAGGCAGTTCATGTAGAACTAGTCTCCGATCTCACAACGGAGGCGTTTCACCGCCCGGCGAAGACGACCGGTCCTCATAATGTGTGACAATGGCACGAATTTCGTTGGAGCAAAGCGGGAACTTCGACAGCTGTTGAACTTGTTCGAGCAGCAGCAATTCCAAAACGCCGTAGCTTGCAACGCCGCGAATGAAGGGATTGAATTCAAGTTCATCCCAGCAAGGTCGCCGAACAAGAACGCTTTCAAGAAGGTCATCGGAACCCGGACGCTGTTGTACGATGAAATGTAAACCGTGCTCACACAGATCGAAGCTGTTTTGAACTCCAAACCCCTCACTCCACTCAGTAACGATCCTGGAGATTTCGAAGCGCTCACACCTGGGCATTTCTGATACAGCGTCCACTAACAGCCATCGCTGAACCCGATCTGGACAATTTTCCAACTAACCGTCTTTCCGTCTGGCAAAGGGCGCAGGACTTTTCCCAGAAGCTGTGGAAAACGTGGACCACATTGTACCTTTCCGACCTGCACAACCGCACAAAGTGGATACTAGGGTGGTTCAAAAAATCGATTTTGCTCCACAGTGCTCATCTGATTCTTTACCATGTTCTGAGTGTCCTCTGAAAATTTGAGCTCATTTGGATTAAAACTGATTTAGCACAAGCCGTTTCAAGTTTGCATGCAAATTAGTATGGGGAAATATATTTTTTCAATATACTGTTAATGACGTTCCCCCATTAAGCGCAGGTTAAAAGAAAACCTACATAGCTAAAAGGAATACTCAACAGCTTTCACCCAACGAAAATCGCATGTTGATTAATCGCCCCAATAATTAGTAATCGATTTTAAGACAGGTTGCGAATCTTTAGTCATGATCGTTAAACTTCTTTGAGGGCATCACTGAAATGTGCAGTGGAACATAGTAGCCTGAATTTGTGTGTGCTATCTTTCGCGCCACGAGCAGCAATGTTGCCTGTTGATGAGTTATGCAATTAGCTCCAGAAAACCACGGTATAGATTAAATTCGATTACTAATTATTGGGGCTATTAATCAACATGCGATTTCCGTTGGCTGAAAGCTGTTGAGTATTCCTTTTAGCTATGTAGGTTTTCTTTTAACCTGCGCTTAATGTTGAAGCGTCATTAACAGTATAATAAAAAATTAAATTTCCCCATACTAATTTGCATGCAAACTTGAAACGGCTTGTGCTAAATCAGTTTTAATCCAAATGAGCTCAAATTTTCAGAGGACACTCAGAACATGGTAAAGAGTCAGATGAGCACTGTGGAGCAAAATCGATTTTTTGAACCACCCTAGTGGATACGCCAACGTGACAACATTTGCGTCGACACTATGGTGCTGCTGATGGACGAGCGGCTTCCGCCGCTGAAATGGAATTTGGGTCGTGTGACTGCCATTTTCCGTGGCTCAGACGATAACATCCGTGTAGTAGACGTGCGCACTACGAATGGGGTCGTCGAAGCAATCTCGAAGATTTGCGTACTCCCTATACAGGACAACGCAAACTCAACCAGCGAAGAGGCATAACTCGCCTCCACCGGTGGTGCTTCGGCACCCGCGGTGGTCCTTGTGGCCTCCGCACTCCAATAAGTTTTGTTTTTTTATCAGTATTTTAAAAAGTTATCGGAATGTTTATACCCCATAGCCGCTGTTCTACCGGTCCCGAGTCCCGGGACAGTCGATCGTTCGGAGTCAACCCCATCAGTCCAAGACTCTGTCCATGAACCCCCAGTCCGAGGTACAAACGCATGTTGGTGATGGTAGTTGTGAGCGTCCTCAAGAAATCCTGTCCATTGAACTCTAGTTTGAGTAATCCGTTTGAGTCGGCCCCCGGCTCTATTTTGTTGCATAGCTAATTCGTCACATTTCGCCGAGGTATATCCTGACATCAATCACTGGTCCAGAAGCTGCAGTCCTAATCGAAGTTTGGCCAAATCATCGACAATTCTGTGGCAACCGAAATTTAATGGAATTTCTGGAGGAGGAAATCCTGAAGGAACTTCCGGAGGAATTTGCGTATTTCGTTCAGGTTATCAGCAACATAATGAGGAATTGTTTTTCTAGGGTACTTGTTAACGGATCCTTATCAAAATAAATACGAATCCAACGTTCTGTTAGATAAGGAGATCCGCTTTCACTGTTTTTGTTTGTAATCTACCTTCAGCCTTTTTGACGTAAAGTACGTCTAAGGGGCAGACTCGGATACAGGGTGTAAAATGAAAATTTCAAAATTGAGGACCGTCACGAAATCATGTAAGATTTGTAACATTAATAGGTCCTTTATCTTTCAATGGATTTCAAAGATTTATATATCAATCGATTCACAAATGCTCCACCAATTTGCCAGTAGTTTTGAGTACCAACGCTAAACTATTGAAAATTTTAGTTCTTTCATGCATCATGCATCTCCTATGCAGTGCATTCCAATCCTTGGTAACTGCCTACTTTTAGGGTATTGTCAATTGTTTAAATGGGGTGGCCGGGAGCGGGCCATTTGGCATAAAGTCATTTGGCATAACGCCATTTGGCATAAGGTCATTTGGCATAAAGGCCATTTGGCATAACGGTCATTTGGCATAACGGACATTTGGCATAATTGTAACCAACGTCAAAAGTGAGGGTCTTTTGGCATAACGGACATTTGGCATAATTTTTCTTTGCGTTCGCTAAATGGTAACTAAGTGGTGCGGGAAACACCCCGGAATAGTAAATATATTTAACACCCGTCGATAATAATATTAAAAAGACATTGTCCTCTCGTGGAAAGAATGCATTTGCAATGCAATGCAAAAGTAGGCGCATGCCTTCTTTAAAGGTAGGCGCTTGCATGGATTATGGCAATGGATGAAGTGATCCCTTCTTTAAAAGTAGGCACTTTCCCGGATTATGACGATGGTGGATGTGATTCCTTCTTTAGAAGTAGGCGCTTGCCCGGATTGAGGCAATGGTGGATGTGATTCCTTATTTAAAAGAAGGCGCTTGCCCGGATTGAGGCAATGGTGGATGTGATCCCTTCTTTAAAAGTAGGCACTTGTACTTGGTTGACGTGATTCCTTCTTTAAAAGTAGGCGCTTGTCCGGATTATGACAATGGTGGATGTGATGCCTTCTTTAAAAGAAGACGTTTGCCCGGATTAAGGCAATGGTGGAAGTGATCCCTTCTTTAAAAGTAGGCGCATGCCCGGATTGAGGCCATGGTGGATGCGATCCCTTCTTTAAAAGTAGGCGCTTGCATGGATTATGGCAATGGAGGATGTGATCCCTTCTTTAAAAGTAGGCAGTTTCCCGGATTATGACAATGGTGGATGTGATTTCTTCTTTAAAAGTAGGCGCTTGCCCGGATTGAGGCAATGGTGGATGTGATTCCTTATTTAAAAGAAGACGCTTGCCCGGATTGAGGCAATGGTTGACGTGATTCCTTCTTTAAAAGAAGGTGCTTGTCCGGATTGAAGCAATGGTGGATGTAATCCCTTCTTTAAAAGTAGGTGTGTGGCCTGAATTGTGGCAATGCAATGGTGGATGTGATCCCTTCTTTATAAGTAGGCGCTTGTCGGGAATAAATCAATGGTAGATGTGATCCAATATGCTAAAAGAAAGGTGTGGTGATCACTTTGTGTATCACACAGCAAATTGCTTGTAGTAGTGCGTCGTTTCCGTCGCGTCTTAGCAACGTCTCAATTACATGACGACGGATGACGTCACATAGTTTGTTATTAAATTTTCTTTGATTTCCCCTCCTAGCGCCGCGTAGCGCACCGCCGTGTCTATGGGTAACCAACAATTTGTTATCATATCAATAAAACGAAAAAAATTTCCGCGGTAAGGGTAATTAATTTAGTTTCTAATGACATTTGATCTTTTTTTCCAGGATATTCAGGCATTTCAGCATATCAAGAGTATTTAGCACTAAATGATTTATATACTTCAAAATAGGAGGCAGAATATTCATATGAATTGCACAATAATATTGCACAATAATGCAATAGCATAATATGAATTCCGTAAAATGTATGCTTCGCGGAAGATGGCAGAAGTGCTCAATTAATGTGGAAATCTTTTTTTAAAATGATATTACGATGATTTGAAGTGCTTACATTGGTCTTGTAGATGCTGCTTTTATTTAAATATTGTAAATGATAGTTGTATTTCGTTGGCTGCAAAAAAAACTTTAATGCCAAGGTATTCTGACCATGGTCGAAGAATGAAATGAGACCGTGTGACGTCACAGACATTCCCCTCAAATGGTGTTTATGTTTACAACTTACTAATACTATTGAACATCGAGTTCCTCCACACCTTTCTTTTAGCATATTGGATGTGATCTCTTCCCCGAAAAGCACAATTCAGATTTATTTGGTTGCAATAACTCATATGTGACTTGATTGATTTTAGTAACTCGTCTACGACAAGTGTGTTGCTTAAATTTCTAAAGTTAGGCGCTTACCCGCATTAAGGCAATGGTGGATTTGATCCGGTCTTACGGCGCATGCTCGGATTGAAGCAATGGTGGGTGTAATCCCTATTTTAAAAGTAGGCATGTGGCCGGAATAAGTCATTGATGGATGTGATCCCTCTCTCGGAAGTAATTCTGCCGTTTTGTTATTTCGTTCTCCCGGAAATGTCTACCATCAATCTAAATTTATCAGAAAACAGCCCCGGCCTACTTTATCTACGCTAAACATTACATGAAATATCTCTTTCGCTTTCACAGCTCGTAATTATGCCAAATGTCCGTTATGCCAAATGACCCACTCTTTTCTTACAGTTCAAAATTATGCCAAATGTCCGTTATGCCAAATGACCATTATGCCAAATGGCCTTTATGCCAAATGACCTTATGCCAAATGGCGTTATGCCAAATGACTTTATGCCAAATGACCCAGACCCGGGGTGGCCTAGCTGCTAGACAGTACAGGGTCCCTACTTCCTCGCAGAGTGGGAGAGGATGCTGAAGCTGGGTAGTACGTGTCGGTGAGATAGTTCCTTCTCTTATGTATAGAGTGGAATAATTGGTTCAGTGTTCTATATTTGGTTTTACGTAGTTTACGTCGAGCTTTCGTGTCTCGTATACAACACCAAATTTTTGGACAAAATATCAAATGCTTTCCCGAATGCAATAATAAATGCATACGCGGATGATGTTTCAATGATCGTGCAAACTGTTCTCTCTCAGCGATAGCGATGACAGAAAACAGGAAAACATTTTTGGCCATATTACCCGTTCAGCAAATGACATTTTCAGTCGTATAATCCGTTCGACCAAATAACCCATTCTTCCAAACGACCATTTCGTTCAAACGGATTTCTTTCTTTATTTAGTATTCACTTCATCTGACTGTACAGTCTTAATGAAGCCTGATGGAGAAAAGCCATATTGAGCGACTTTCCATGTAGCTAACTCAATATGGCGTAAAAACTCCATATCTTTTTAACATCATTACAAAATAAAACAATATAAAACATTTGACGTACGGAATACAAACATTCACTTATCATTAATAAAATGTTATTCCTAGGAAGGGTGTAGTCCATGTAGATCTGATTGATCGCGTCTCGTCTCGTCTCGTCATTGCATCATTGGTGAAGTCCGAGGCAATAAAAAAAGCAAAGGTAGAAAAATTCTCCACTATTGGGGTGTATGGACATTCACTCACCTTCTGGTCCATGTCGACTGACTTGAAGCCTATTTTTGAAGGTTGCAGCAGACGTGTTGAAGTCAAAGAGCTCATAAAATTCATTGAAGCTCCTTGACATAAACCTAATTGGGTTATGTAATCCGTAATCGGTGTTCCTGGCGTCAAGTCTTAGGAACTCACGTTGTCGAAGGATCCGCTCCGGAGCATATAGGCCCAGTTGAGACAAAATGGCTGGCGAATCGGTCTCTCCTAACAATATTTTTGCAACGGATTTCTTGACCGCATGACCAATTCGGCCAAATTACCGTTTCCTACCCGTTAGGGCAAACAGCTTGTTTGGCCCAATCTTCAGTTCGGTCGTATGTCACTTTCGTTTCGGCCGAATGGAATTCGGTGAGATGACTGTTGACTTAGCATGTTCATACGGCCAAGTTCGGCCAAACGAATGACTATCGTCCACACTACCATTCCCTTTTTTGATCCCCGTGGAAATTCCGAAGAATTTCTGATGAACAATACAAATAATTTCTAGTAGTAACGTAGCACTACTGCAGTGTCGAAGTTATAACAGACGCGTGTAAATACTGATCAAGATCAATTAGATTACATCAGACGCGTTTAAATGGAGGGAAATTTTGAGCTTAGAGGGAATATTTCAAATCGTTTTGGAATTCCAGGAGAAGATGTGCCACTCTCAAAAATCGTTGATTCAAAATTACAATTGTTTTCACACCTTTAATATATCTGAAGCCAGTTGAAAAAAAACAGCGAAATCAAAGATTTCGTCACAGCCCGTCAGCAGCCTGGTAAACGGCAGACCACTTGAGGCCGCGCAACGGAATGAAAAATCAAAGACGAACGAACTCATTGAAGCGGCAATTTTGCTCTTCTGCGGTTTCCCATATTTTCTTTTTGTACTGCGGCACATACGCTCGTCGCCGTGACCCACCCGTACGGATTTTCTTTCGCCAGGAAAGGAAAATTGAAATAAAAATTATACCTGTTCTGACTGCACTTTTAAGTGGCACACGGTGAGGCTCTCTTGTGGGTTTGTGTACATGTGGGGTGCAACATCAAATGGTGAATTTCGTGTATGTTTTCTTTCTTTGCCGTTTTTTTTTATTTCCTCTAGCCAAAGCGAGGTTTTTCTCGCGGATCGGAATCGCATTTGAAAAATCAGGAAACTGTTCGCCAACGACACGAAATAAAACATCTGAAATGGAACGGTAAACGTGCAAATCTGAATCCCCGCAGCAGCAGCTCGGAAGTGGGCTCTTGTATCGCATCAAGACCTCTCGCTTTGAACCGCGCCATGCGGTTGTCGATTGTGGTTCCGGGAAGGAGGCCGGCCAGGCCCGGCAATAATTATAATCGTAAATCGTCGGCGGCGCGGTGTAATCACACGCTGCTTGGCAAACACTCCTGGCAGAGAGGAAAATTCGCGAAGAGGTTTGGGTCTATGATAGAGCCTGGATGGAACAGGGTCTCCACGCAGGTGGATGAACCAGTGGTTCTCAAGGCTTGAATTAATCGAAATACTTGAGCAACATGATAATATTATTCACATTAAAAATGCAACCTGTTCAGACAAGCTAAATCGCATAATTTTAATTATATGATTTTACCACAATCAAAATATCTTTTTAAAAAACGCACGTTTCATAATTTATTTAGTGAAAATTGCAAAGAATACACATGAGAAATTGGGAAATTTGTGAAACAACATTGTATTGTATTTAATTTTTGCGGCGTTTTTTTCTATTTCATTTTATCAATTTCAATTTGACATCACTGTGCAAGAACTCCAAGTTTCCTCCTCACAAGTGTGGTTAAGGACATGTGTGAAAAAGATGCAGGATCCTTCTATGTACGATTGCAAAATTTAAACCTATGAATTTAATCAATTTTGAATCACAAAAACGACAATAACAATGACGATAAAATTCGTTTGAAACATGTTCAGTAGAATGTGCAACCAATATGTACTAAACGTCAAAGTTTACTTCGAATCAAGCTCCCCCTAAATTGACTGCAGCTAGGGATTTGTTCCATTCGTTCTCTGTCATCAAAGTTCATGAATTGAAAAATTAAAAAGCATTTCGTTATGAATCATGTTCGTATGCTCTCCAGAGGCAATTGCCTCTGGATACCGAAAGGAACCAACAGGAAAGCAACATTCACAAAAATTGCCGACTCCACCCACGTCCATGGTCGTCCATCGGTGCCATTCGAGCGACCGACCGAAACATGAATAATCGATCCAGGTGGGGGCGAAATGTTTTAATTTTTCAGCCAAAACAGCGGAGAAAGTTCGTCTATGTGCCTAGGCACCACGTCCGGATGGTGAAATTTTGACTCATTAATCTTGCAATTGTGTTTGTGATTCGGATCGGACCGTACCTCCTCGGGGTGCAATCGTAAGGTGGTTCTAGACGAAATTGAAACTGGTACTTAATTTTGATGAGGCAGCATCAAATTTAACGGCGAGCATTCAGTTTTGGTGGGGAAATGGGTCGGGAAAAGAGATTGACTAATATGAATACATTTTTTATATGATTAAATTCTAACGTTTTTGATTTATGGCTGACGTACGGATACACTGATCAAGCATCTCTTATATTTTTATCTGATGTCTTGTTTTTTCTCAATTAAGATGAGGTGTCTTACTAACGTTACGTTACGTTCGTTTTTTAAAGATTTTTCATGCAGTTTTTTGAGATATTTCCAAGTCATTAACGGGAGAGTTCTTTGAATTTCACCGGAAAAACCTGAAGAACATCATCAAAAAATTCTCAAAGTTTTTCCAAAATATATATTTGGATATATTTTTTAGAAGGGAACTACTTTGAAGTTTCGAGAATTATTTGGAATTTCCAAGGGAAGCATATTGAGTTCCCAAGGAAATTCTTCAGATTTACATGAGAAATTCCTTAGAATTTTCTCGTGAAATTGTTCTAAATATTCACAAGACAATGTTTGGAATATCCACGGAAAGTTCCTGTTGAATTTATGTTGTGTATGTTTCGAGATTTACACAACAAATTCAACGGAATAGTAGTGGAAGACTCTAAGGAGATTTCACGATAAACTGTCTTAAATTTTACAACTATCCGAAATTTAAAACAAAAAGACAGGAACACCGTCTCCGACCAGAGAACGCACATACTGAACACTTAAAGCCTAGAATGAGAGAAAACGGACAGGATACATAATACCCAGTGGACCAGTGGAGAATTTTTCGGTCACGAAAAATTTCCTCCTTATCCAGGTGAAAATCGAACCCACACTCCATAGCATATGCGTCTAGACGATTGACGTCGCTATCCGCACGGCCACGAAGACCACACTGAAAATGTTTCAGAGCTTCAACGGGAGATTGCTCAAAATGTGGACTTTAAAGGAAAATAGTTCGGAATTTCCTGTGGGAGTTCATTAGAATTTGCCCTGCATTTTTTTTATTATCAAATAAATTCTTTTAATTTACAGGAAACCCTTTGTATTGTTCATAAGAAATTATTAGGATGTGAAATGTGAAATTATTCAAAAAGCTGCAGGGCTGTTTGGCAGAAAGCCATTTGGCCGAATAACACGTTAAGCCAAAAGTCATCTAGCCCAGCGGTTCTCAACCTGGGGTACATGTACCCCTGGGGCAACCCTTGGCTGGCCCCAGGGGATACCTCGAACTAAAGTGCGTAATGGCGGATGTATTACAATTATTATTTAATATTACTGATAAAGTTGTGACACAATTTACACAATCAGTATGAACGTCGAATGAACAAATTTTAAAAATCTTCTACTTGATCGAAACAAAATAATGAATGATATACAATGATATGGAAATGCTAATATCATCTTTCAAACTTAGACGTACATGTTCATGATAGAATTAGAGGCGAAAGTATAGAATTGATAGTTCCGTTAGGATACGGCAGGCATAAAGAATGTTGTTATAGAAGTCGATTTGAAAGCGAGCGGAGGGCAATATTTGTGATGGCACATATCACACGACCTTCCTTCTGCCAAGCTCCCGTATGAAGGGGTAGGGAAGAATATCAGTGTGGAAGCTGATATATCTCCACTGGCAAATGGAAGGTGGTTTGATTTGCTCAAATGCCATCGCATGCGGAACGATTTTCTATCGACGAGTACTGTCTCCAAATTTCTAATATGACATCAGCATCTAGTTGAATAGGATTTTTATTGCACACTTCTGTTTTCTCATTGCGTTCGTCTCGTCGCAACCACACGCTTAAAATCAATAACACAGAGATGTGTTTGCATCACACAAAACGGACCTAATGTGGAACATCCCCTAGATGAGCGACAGTTACACAGGCACAAAAATGCCTCGTACGGTCGTGATAACATGTAAACGTTTATACAGATTCCTTGTTTTATGGGGAACCAAATACTGTTGAAAATATTGAAATCCAAACTTCAATAAAACCACACGAGCTATTTTTGTGGCTGTGTAACTATCGCTCAACTAGGGGATGTTCCGCATTAGGTCCGTTTTGTGTGATGCAAACACATCTCTGTGTTATTGATTTGAAGCGTGCAACTTGGCTGCCTCGGAGAGAACAAAGCAGAGAAAGGCACTGCTGCTGTACCGTTGACCAATAATAGCTGAATAGATGGATGCCCCCACCAAGGCACCAAATATTGCCCTCCGCTCGCTTCCAAATCAACTTCTATAAAAACATTCTTCATGCCTGCCGTATCCTAACGGAACAATCAATTCTATACTTTCGCCTCTAATTCTATCATGAACATGTACGTCTAAGTTTGGAAGATTTTTTTTTTTTTTTTATTTCTTTATTATAGAGGTTTGCAGCCCTGGGCTGGCTCACCTCTTATAATGTTTGGAAGATGATATTAGCATTTCCATATCATTGTAAATCGTTTAACTTCACGTAGAAGTAACACACACAAAATCATTAATTTAGTGAATGAATGATATGTTAAGAATGTGCTTTTGAACTATAATCTAGAGTCTAAAGGTTCTGAAGCCACCATTTGAGAAGCATGAAGACTTTTTTTTCGAGTCAGTTGCTTTATAGCACGAGGATTGTTTTCAGGAGCCTCCTTGCAAGCAACTCGGAAACCTCCTTTCTTGGAGGCTTGCACGCCTCTTTTTAAGTGGCACGGAAGCCTCCTTGGAAGTCTTGGAAGATTCCTTTCAAATGGCTCGGAACCCTTCTTTCAAGAGCCTCGGAAGCCTCCTTTCAAGAGGTTCGAAAGCAACCTTTCAAGAGGTTAGCAAGCTTTCTTTCAAAAGGCCCGCAAGCCTCCTTTCATGAGGTTCGGAAACCTCCTTCCAAGAGGCCCGAAAACTTCCTTTTTTAAGAGGCCCGGAAGGCTCTTTTTTAAGAGGCCTGGAAGCCTCCTTTTTTAAAGAGGCCTGGAACCCGAGTAGCACACTTGCCATATATTAGTCTCTGTCACTGATATGAAACCAAATCCAGTCAAATTGATGTTGTTGCAACAACATTGATCTGAATTGTGCTACTAAGGAAGCCTCCTTTCAAGAGGCCCGGAAGTCTCCTTTCAAGAGGCCCGAAAGTCTCCTTTCAAGAGGCCCGGAAGTCTCCTTTCAAGAGGCCCGAAAGTCTCCTTTCAAGAGGCCCGGAAGTCTCCTTTCAAGAGGCCCGGAAGTCTTCTTCCAAGAGGCCCGGAAGCCTCCTTTAAAAAAGTCCGGAAGCCTCCTTTTAAGAGGCCTGGAAGCCTCCTTTCAAGAGGCCCGGAAGCCTTCTTTCAAGAGGTCCGGCAGCCTCCCGAGCAACACAAGTTAGACAAAAATGGTTGCAGCAACTTGATTGTGACTAAATCTGGTCACATATGAGTTGCAGTAACCTATGTCAAACAAGAGGCCCGGAAGCCTCCTTTCAAGAGGCCCGGAAGCCTCCTTTCAAGTGGCTCGGAAGCCTCTTTTCAAGAGGCCCGGAAGCCCTCAATAGTAATAAAAGTCTTGTAGGAAGCTGTTAGCCTATTTCTACGCTTATCGGAAGCCTCTTTCCAAGCAGCTCGAAAGCCTCCTTTCAAGTGGTTCAGAACCTCTTTGTAGGAAGCTTGATGTATAAACTAAATTTGTATTGGGAAGTTTCACGGAATAATACAAATTTGAGCCAACTTCATGGAGAGTCATATATTCCGTTAGTTTTATGGTCTATTTTTCAGATCTGTTATAAGTTACGCTTATTTTCATTCACATAGAAAATAGGGGGTACCTGAATTAATGCAAAAGGCTCCAAAGGGGTACCTCTCAAGAAAAAGGTTGAGAACCGCTGATCTAGCCGAACTTCATTTGACCGAAATGAACATTTGGGCATCGAAAACGGTTTGGCCGAAATTATTATTTGGCCAAAGCGATATATGGCTGAACTTGTAATATCTCTGAGAAAGTCGTTGGCTCTAAAAAGATGTTTGGTCGAATACGCCATCAGTCCGAAAATTTCGTTTTACCGAAGTGATCGTTTGACAGAAAGAGCCATTCGACCGAAAATGTCAATACGCTAAGAGAAAAGTCAAAAAAGAAAAAGTAGAATCTAGAGAAAAATTTCCACATCGAGATATGAGATGCAATTTCCTAAATAATTTATCAAAATGATATGTATTTGAAAATGATTTGGAGCACCAGGTTAGACTTTTGATTATCATTTGTATCTTTATTTGTTAGTGATAATAAGTGATAATAAATTTGTTCCTCGAATTGATGCCGAAAAAGGTACCGACTATCTTTTATGTTAATTCCAATCACCGTTTTCAAAAAAAGTCAGCTCGTAATTTTTGAAATTATTTTGATTTCCATTGGCTAAACTTTGCCGAGGTAAATTTTTGTGATTCTACTTTTTCTCTCAATCGATTCTGAACGGGTAATATGGACAAACATGTCAACCCGTTTGGCCAAATAACATGACATGACAACCAGCGAATTAATACTTTCGTGTCCACTACGGAAGCTGCCATTGCGTGGGCTGTAGAAGAGCAACTTGGGGCTTAGGCGCGCCCGGGGGTCAAAACAGTTTCAAGCTGTTAAAAGTTCCACATGATCCACCGAGCACTACAAATTTGATTCAATGAGGGAATTCAACAATAATATTCATTTGAAAAGATTGTCTGGGGTCAAAAGCAATAAAAAAAATTATATAATACTTAATGATTTTTGTTCTAATCCTCTGCTAAGAGCCGTACACATCACTTCTTGCCAGTTAGTCGACTGATTCTTAAATTCGTTTCTCGAAAACTTTAGTTTTAAACTGTTGTAAAAAAGAGAAAAAATGATGCACCGAGAAACAACCGTCCTGCTCATTCAAGGCCTAGGGTAACGGTACCAATAGTGGAGGTATTAGTAGATCCACAAAAGAAAATATTTTTTAAAAATTAATGATTATGGGAAATTTACTGTTTTATTATCTTAGTCAATAGATAAACTAATAAATTTGCTAACAAAAATTAGATAGATGCCATTTAACATCAACAATTACCTAATATTGCTTGCACCACTATGGGTACACTGTTCCTTTAGTGGTGGTAAAAAATAATTTTGGTTCCTATAGTGGTGCTATCCATTGGTTTCTTATGAGACTCGCCACTATTGGTACAGTTGCACCACTATAGGTGCAAGGGAGTCAATTTTGTTAAGGAAAATCATTGTTTTCAATAGTTTTTCAAGCGAAATCTTAAAGTAAGTTGCATTTAATAGGATATTTAAAGCACGACGCATCAACTGAAACCATCGTAAAGTCTATAAATAGATAAATCTCGTTAAAACCCCACTACCTCCACTATTGGTGCTACCTCCAATAAGGGTACGGCTACCCTACTCCAGTCTCTTTCGTTTGGTCGAAATGGTCGTTTGTCAGAAAGAGCCATTTGGCCCTAGAACGACTTTTTTGCAAAACAACAATTTCGGTCAAATGGAATTGTTGCGGACAGCACGGATATTTTGTTTGCAGCAGAAGAACACCGAAGATGCATACACACACACAAATTATTTCTAATCCTACTCATACTCAGGGGTTTACAATTCTATTCTCACGTAACATTCCATTACAGTGAAATCTGGATGTGAAGCTTCTCCTCGCTTTGTAGAAACGTATCTCTTGTGCATCTGATTTGGTCAAAGTGATGTTCCTTTGTGTAGCGGCTTATGACGGACCGTGTGAGGAACAGTTTAACAGATCTCCGTGCATCTCGCGGTGGGGATCTAGTTTGATGTTTGATCGCTTCGTCGGGTCCTATGGCGCCATTCGATGAACATCACTTCGACGAATGAAGGGCATCGAAGATCTTTATGTATCCTTTAGTCAGGTAATCTTTCATCATCTCATCTAGGGCTTGGCCCAGCATCGGGTCTTTGCGCATCCGCTTTTCTAACAACTGAAAACGGCGGAATGCCATCGGAATGCAGGCGGATGTCATTGTATCGCCAGAGCAATCCCGTTTCATACCGGTCTCCTAAGAACTTAGTTTGAGAATCAAACATTCTACAAGCTCGCTGATCATTGGAAGAAAGTAGGGTTTCGCTTGCCTTCATCACTCCAAGACTGTCGATGGAAAAGTACTCTTTCATTGCTCGATGCAAGTCCTCATCGGAATGATCTTCACGTGAGCCAACATGGAACGAATAATGTACCATACTAGGAACGTTTTCCCCACAGCTTCCGCCACAAATGGTCCATCCCAAACGTGTTTTTATGGCTATAGGCTGATCTTGCTTCCCCTCTCGGCTCTGCAGGACCAGACTTACGTGTGCGTGTTGTAGACCTATCAAAATTCTGGGACGAGCATCTTCATACGAATCAATAGGTAAACCGCGTAAGTATGAGTTCTGTTGCTTCATTCTGCCCACGTTCAAAGATTGTTTTGGCAGTTGTAGCTCCTTCACCGTGCGTACTCCATCCAGCTTGAATCTCTTCGCTCCGTCGTGGGTTCCTGCAATTGTGATTGTCGTGATACGGGACTCTTCTTCGCAGCGTTCAGTGCCACCAGTCCACCGAAGAAATAATGGCGTTTCTACTCCGTCTAAGTCGAGCTCGTCCGCAAGATCCTGATCCATCAGACTAAGCTTTGATCCCTCATCTAGAAAGGCAAATGTCTTCACGTACCCGTTCCTCCCCTGGATTGTCACCGGCAAGTAGCGAAATAGTACAGCGCTTGAACTGGACCGATGAATGTTACAATCATGTCTTGAGGAACTGGTGCCTGGCTTAGGATCACTTGGGTTAGAAACAGTCTCCTTCTCTATCCTTTTCTCGTTGTGCAGAAGTTCATGATGTTTTCTGGTACAGCCGTCCTTCCCACAAGCCTTGGCCTTACAACCGCCATTATGCTTTCCCAAACAGCGCCGACAAAGATTGAAATCGCGGATAACAGCCCACCGAGAATCTCGCGATAGTTCTAGAAACTGCTTGCACTTTTCAACAGACTTGCAACTTTGCTTACATACCGGGCAGTCAACGGCCGTCGCTTTGCGATAGCCTTCCGGTCGCAGTGTGCGATCGAATGAAGGTGATTCTAGAAGTGCATTGTGGAATCCAGTACCTTTCCTAGCAGGACGCGTTTCGTTTCTTACACACTTCGGCTCTTGAATGCCTGGGATTGTCACCGTGCTGGCAGCCTCAGCCAGTGAATAAATCCAGTTTCCAAAGGTGGCCAGATTTACTCTAGGAAGCGTCTGACGATGTTTGGCCCAATCTAGCTTGATTGTCGGAGGCAGTCTACTAACCAGCTGATGTAATAACGACACGTTATACATACGCTCTTCCAGCTGGCATGCGTCCACTGTAGCGCAGAAATTTTGGACTTCAACTGCGAAATCCATTATGGTTTCGAGTCTATCTTCTCTCAAGGCTGGCAACATCGTTATTTTGGTTATTAACGAATGGATGATAGCTTCCGGCTGCCTAAACCGCATACGAAGTGTCGAAATGACTCCTCCCACGTTTGAAGGGTGCATAAAACGGCTTTTGACGGCATCGTAGGCTTTTCCTGATAAGCACTTTTGTAGCCTTACCGCATTTTCTGCATCCGTAAAACCACACATGGCAGTATTAGTGTAAGATGCGAAGAATATAGGCCACTCTTCTGGCTTTCCGGAAAAGTTAGGAAGATCCTTTGATATAGCTTGGCGAGCCGCCAGCTGAGTTTTCGTAAGCGACACTATTTCGCCGGAAAAGAATCTTTGATTTCCTCCTGACTGCTCAACTGGAGGTATTGCGTAGCTGTAGCTGGTAGCTGGTGTTGGGATCTGTGCCCCTCATTACCCGGCGCTCGTGCGTAATAATGCTGTGCTTGCATCGATGCTCGTACTTCTTCGTTGATGCGTCGATTGTCATGACTGTATGCCGAAGGAATATTCGGTCGAATAACCACACTGGAGACATCTCTCAAGGAAAACGTCCGCCCTGCGTCAACGGTCTGATGATCCTGCCGCACCGAACGATGATGGTTTGTTGTTACTCTTGGTTGAACAACCGTCGCTTGATAATGATTTTGCGTAGAATGCTGGGACGGATTGAATGTGTCTAGATGAATTGAGGCGCGTTCTTGATGACCAATGTTGTCATGCAGCCATTCGTGTACACGGCTCATACTGCAACTAGACATGGAACCCTTTTCACTGGCCATTTCTTCCAGGAGGGCGTACTTTCGCTCCAGAAACACTTTCGCCAGACTTTGCTCTTCCTCTAACTTCTGCATTTGTAGTTCCAGCAGCTTGCGGGCAGTCCTACGAGATGACGTTTGCGACAGATTGTTTTCAGATCTCTTATCGTCGCGATCCTTGCCAGCATGCTCGGCTCCTGTTGCTTGTGGGTTGATCTTATCCACGGCGTTTAACTCCTTCGGTTGCTTCGGATGTGGTGCTGCTTTACTGCTCTTCGGTTCACCAACTGGTTGAAGATTTTTGCTGGAAGTTGAACCCTCTCGTCGGACCCATGCTGCAGATACGCATTTTGGACAACTCCAACTATGGTCCTCTACTTCCTCTGTGACTCCAACGCAGCTAAAATGATGCCATTTATCACACTTGTCGCATTGCACCATCTCCTCATTATCCAGACCCTTACAGGATTTACAGGTTCGACCAACCACTGTACGTTCTTCTAACGCCTTTTCTGGATCATCCGTGACCACTACCACTACTTCACCACTCACAATTTCTTCTACGCTCGTCTTCGACTTTCCACCTTTTGGCTTCTTTGAAACCTTTTCCTTAACCGGCACCTCGAGACGCGACATTTTCGTTGACAGACCGATAAACGAAAATTATAATATGTTGGTTTCGTACCAACGGGACTGAAGGGGTTAATTCCGCAATTATAATCGCCGTATTAAAACACAGGAATTTGGTGCTGTTTTACGGTCTATTATAATTTTCCTGATGGGGAGGGGTAATTTGTACAAAAATTGTGTTAATGTAATCATTTTTAGTGTAGTATTTATCTATATGTTTGTATGTTCCATATCAGTTTTTGTTAATCTTATGCAAATAAATAATTCTATGAATCGCATGTTTGGACATAGTCAACTTACGTTTAGTCCCCTTTATGATCGTTCGTAGTTTGTCAGTCGTAGTCTGTCTTGTCGAAATCTGTCTGTCGTGTCTACTAATTAGAATAGAGTTTGGATTTGTTCAAGGGAATTCACTTATGTTTCATACCGTGATTGTGCACTTTACATCATAAGTAGATTAGGGTTAGGTTGGTTTCAGCTACTTGGTGGAAAGAATCTAGGATTTAAGTTCATTATGTTAAGGAATTTATGTTTTCATAATTTCATTATCATTACCTAGTACTAAGCTTGTAAAAAGATTGATTGTAGCACTAATAGTTATAGGGTAGTTAAGTATTATTTATAATTGATTTAGGATAAGAAATTCACACGCTGTCTTCAATTCAATATAGTGATTTGTTTTCCTTTCTTCTGTTTGTGTTCTTACCCATCCGTACAGTTGATGTTACCTGTCACGTCGGTCCTCATGAGTGAATAAGGTTGCTGAGAAGAAAGATGCGCGCTGGCAGCTATACGCTAGCCAACAGGAATTCTCTGCCAAATGACCCACGAAATTTTTGATAAATAAACGATAAACGAATAATAATATAATAAACGAAACGGGATAAACGAAATTTTTGGCAAAATTACCAATCCAGCCGAACGACACTTTCGGTCGAATGTCTATTTCGGCCAAATGGCCCTTTCTGCCAAACGACAATTTCGACCAAAGGGCACTTTCACCCAATTGATTTTTTTTCTGCCAAATGAACTGTTCGGTCAAATGACATTTACGACCAATCAACTTAAGGCTAGATGGGCTTCAGCCAGATGGCAAGCTTGGTCAAACCACATATTTGGCCAACCAGCTTTCTGCCAAATAACCCTATTCCGAGGGACAATCAACTTCAAACTTTCCAAAATAATAACAAATACTAGCGAAAACGTCGCCGTTTCTATGATTGATCAAAGAGGCTTGATTGGGAGAGCCTAGAAATTGATTCATGTGTTTAAGAAACAAAATAAGTCCTTTTCTCCATATCCCAAAAAAAGATCTGAAAAATGTTGTTAAACAATTTAGTAGCGAATTTTTAGGTTTCTTCGATAGAGATCAACAAATAAAGGGAGCCCAGGGGCGGTTAGGGGCCCTCCTTAGCCGTGTGGTAAGACGCAGGGCTACAAAGCAAGACCATGCTGAGGGTGGCTGGGTTCGATTCCTGTTGCCGGTCTAGGCAATTTTCGGATTGGAAATTGTCTCGACTTCCCTGGGCATAAAAGTATCATCGTGTTAGCCTCATGATATACGAATGCAAAAATGTCCCAGTCTGGGGATGTAATGCCAATTAGAAGAAAAAGAAGAAGAACAGTGTTGTAAAATGTCATTTGCATTCGTTTCTATAATTTTCCCAGAACTTTTTCAGAAGTTAGCTATTGATTATTGATGTATGACGAACTTAAAGTGCTTAAATGTGCCTACAACTTTGTCTAACAAGACATTGCTGTAAATATGTAATCCGGGGTGTGGGAGGCAAAATGTCATTCAAATGACATTATGTCAAATGACACGTGACATTTTGGAGAGATTTCACTCTCCAGCCTTAGATGTTATATTTAGAGCAATGTACCCTTGAACAAAAATATAGCCCTACTCAAGCTTTATGAGTACATCTAAAATTATTATGTGAATTTTACTTCTGAAGAAAGTTATTAACAAATTAGTCAAATGACATGCAGATGACATTTTACAAACCTGGGCTCTAACTTGGAAATGTGCAAATATGTGCGAACTTTTTAGACGCTTCCTGAAATGTCTGATGGTACTCTGAACCGTGGTACATGTAGATTAGCGGCGACAAAAGACTTTTTTCATTGTCAAAATCGCAAAATTTTTCAGAAATTTGTTATCAAGTGGCTAAAAACAACAAAAACTTTTCTAATGAATGTAAAATGTGCTATGGGAAGGTTTTAGTATGAGTATTAATGTAGCTAATAAAATAGAACATATCATACGGTGTAGATATGTGTTTTTTACGAATTTTTGGAATTCAACTTTTTCAACATTTTAATAAAAATATAATAAAAACCATTTTCAAATTAGTTTTTAATCAATGAACATGAAAATAATTTTTTTTTAATTTTTATGTTTTGGTAGTTTTGGCCGTCCCTTTGTATGCAGCCCCACCATTGTGCAGTGGTTCGTATTTTTTTTAAATCGCTTTGGACCGAAATTTAAGGTGGACAGGCTTTAATGCTACCAAACGAGCGATTGTTGACAATTACAAGTCGTTACGCCCAGCTCAAAAAATGCTTTACCAAAGCAATATCTATGGTGGTTAAGGTTAAAAAAATGCTGATTCTTGATACAACATTGATATTTGGAAGCTGGGAAGAATCGCAAATACCCTTTTTCAAATATGGAAACGGAATGCTGACCAACGCGACAAGAAGCTGGCAGGAACCAAAAGACAAGCCGAATTCATAAATTTCCAACAATTTTTCTCTACCAATAATCTCAAGCAGTGTTTATCGAGCATTGTGAAGCCAGGTCTAAGATGAGTGAAAATGTCCGGGTCCGAGGAAAACAAATAAAACCTAATTGACATAAGACGAGATCGTACAATTCTTTTATATTCCACCACTTGATTATACCTTTGACAGTTACGTGTTGCGACCTCAACAGTAAGGCCGTCTTTAGTGCCTCGTACATGACTCGAGATAAAGAAAATAATCGCAGCCTATACTATTTAGTAGGTTGCCAATGGAATGTATGGAGAAAACTTGACCATCGAATTTCAAAAACGGGTAGTGCTCAAAAGTTTCATCTCCTCGAAAAAAGTCCCTATGCAAAATTTCAGTTCAATCGGATTTCATTAAGTGTTTGACCAAAGCGGTCAAAGTTTGACTATTTTGAAATACGAAAATTTCCCAAGGGGGGAAGGGGGGTTACAGGAAAATTTCGAAACCGATTTTTTTATGCCAATTGTCCTTGCATGAAACGTCGAGATCTGGAGTTATCTAAAAAAAATGTTTAGGAGAAAATTGAATTTTTGGGACTTTTTTTGATACCAAATGTTTTGCAAATGTATGAAACGTCGAGTCAACACCGGATCTCGACGTTTCATGCATTTCTAAAACATGGCATGGCAAAAAAAAATCGATTTCAAAGTCCCAAAAATTATCCCAAAGATCCCAAAAAAGTCCCAAAGCCAATTTTCTCAAAAAAAAAAAAATGTTTCGAGATAACACCAGATCTCTACGTTTCATGCATTTCAAGATATTTGGCATCAAAATTTTTCCAAGTTCCAAAAATTGTTTAAGTCCCAAAAAGTCATTTTTTTTTCAAAAACATTTTTTTCGAGATAACACCAGATCTCGACGTTTCATGCATTTCTAAAATATTTGGCATAAAAAAGATCGATTTCGAAAATCCCAAAAATTATCTGAGTCTCAAAAAGTCATTTTTTTCCAATTTTTTTTTTCGATGTAACACCAGATCTCGTCGTTTCATACATTTTTGAGACATTTGGCATAAAAAAAATAATTTCGAATAATTTCCAAAAGAGAAAAGGAAGAGGCCGCAGGCATCGTGGAAGGTCACGTACGCGATGGTTTTTCGCAGTTGAAGAGGACCTGAGGGCCCTAAACATTCAGGGCGACAGCGAGCGATTGGCTCAGGATCCAGTCCAGTGGAGGAAGATATTTTATTCGGCGTAGGCTCATCGAGGCGGAGCTGTAGCCCATCAAGTAATACTGTTGAAAATATTTCAGTTCGTGGACTTTTTCACTTTTTAGCGCTGCAAATGTTTTGAGAAGTGTCCGGTATTGGGAGGTGTCTGGCGCTGGGGGATCTCCCCCTATATTCACTCCGAAGATGATTTTGTGTTAGAAGGCCAGGATACTCATAGTGTTATATACCAAAAAAAATCACTCGTATTACAGGAACTCCTCTTGAACCGATTTGCACAAAATAAAACATGTTAAGAAAATCTTACTGAAGTTTTTTCTATAAATGAGCTGACGTTATGAGTGTTGTATGAGTAAATTGAGTACACTTTGTACAACTTTCAAAGAAAGATATTTTTTCGTTACAGGATTTCTTCCCTTCAGTACGGTTGCAACTTTGTACTTCATATTTTTCTTCTGCTACAAAATCGCTTCCGACTACATAGAATTCTCCCACATTTTTACACCTATACATGAAATTTGATCATCATAAAGACTTTATTAACATAGACATAAATACCACGACGATTTTATTAGCAGCAAATTTCGTTTTTGTAACTTCTTTCCCCACTTTGCAAAGTGCTAATACCGCCACAACGCAAACTATAGAAATAGTATTCAAATTGATGACGATCTTCAGCAGTCCGGGTAGTCTTTTCTTGCCTCGCAGTCCTTCGAAAGGCTTTCTCCCCGGTAGCCGACCTCACCGTTTGCTGCACCAGAAACGATTTGCATAAAAGTGATTCACCATCGCCATGCAGCCGTATAATAATCGCCTTTATGACTGCTATAGTGGATAATGTGCATCTCACCGGAAATTGAATTTTTATGATCATTTGCTCCCTATTTTGAGCCAGCAACCCGAACAGTTACTATGTTTAGTAAGTTGGCGGCGGCAGTGGCAATAATCGTAAATAGCATCTTTGTTTCAAATTTGGCTTTTTTTTTTGCGACATAAGCATAGATGGAGAAAAAAAGTATCCTCATCCCAACTAAATCACGCCCGGCAACAAGTCGAAGTTGAAGCCGTAACCAGCCGCCACCGTCAATAACTCCCTAATAGACTTCGGCTTGCAATGGATGGATGGTTGGGTCCACGTGATGTGCTGATCCAATTTGGTCCGGCTCGTAAAAGTGCCCTTTTCGGCACCATCATCCATTTCGTCACGCATCGGGAAGTGATTCGTCGTCACCACGTCCTCTTCCTAACGATATAATGATCTATTATTATGATTATGGTCAACACCACCGATACCTTGCCAGCAAACAACCCTCCGCCAGTGGGTGGCTCGTTCGGAAAAATGCTTTTATCTCCTTCGATCGTCAAATCGGCAGCATTCCGAGTCCAGGGGACTGATGCAGTCCGGTCGGGGATTCGAAGGTGTCGCTTGGCTGCTGATGTGGCCTCCATCCATCATCTATTAACCAATTTAGCACGAGCCAGGCCATTTGTCAGCGATGATGGGTAAACATCTGTTATTTCGGCTGGGTGGAAATTTATTATCGGCTGCTTGTTCGCCGCTGTTGGAATGAATGTGATTTTTGCTTGGCCGCGTTTTAGATGATGAAAGAACGAACGGACACGATGGTTGATGAGGCTTGTTCAGTTCGGAACAATGGCGAGCCTATCAAGAGGGTGAGAAGTCTCCTGGGAAACTCCCGGGATATTGATGGTAGCGTGGCAAATGGATGCAGCAAAAGGGATGGTGTGTTATTTTGCAAACAAGATGAGATGGGATGATGGCAAATAAATCAAAAGCACTTCGCACAGAAAATGTCTACTACGGATTTAAGAAAGAGGTTTACGGTCACCTGTCATAAGACGAGTTCAGTACTATTCCATTTAATTCCACCACGTCTCCGACTTTCCATATAGTCCACGACTCGAATCGAGTCAAGAACGAGACACTGATGACCACCTTACAGTGAGGTCGAAATACGTATCTGTAATGATTACAACGTGTGTGAAGTAAATAGAATAGTACTAATCTCGTCTTATGTACAATTTTTTTTGTAAATTTTGCCCAAAGAAAATTGTATTAAAAACATTTAAGAAACATGTTTACCAATCGATTACTAATTATTGGGGCGATTAATCAACATGCGATTTTCGTTGGGTGAAAGCTGTTGAGTATTCCTTTTAACTGTGTAGGTTTTCTTTAAACCTGCGCTTAATGGGGAAGCGTCATTAACAGTATGATGAAAAAATAAATTTCCCCATACTAATTTGCATGCAAACTTGAAACGGCTTGTGCTAAATCAGTTTTAATCCAAATGAGCTCAAATTTTCAGAGGACACTCAGAACGTGGTAAAGAATCAGATGAGCACTGTGGAGCAAAATCGAATTTTTGAACCACCCTAATGTTTAATACATTGTATCTGTAACGTAATTTAGCGCAACAGGTTCTATCGTACAAATTGAATTGAGTTATGTTATGGCTAAACATAAGACAGTCACTAGTCGAGTAAAGTACGAGTTGAGATCAAAATACGTATTTGATAAAGGTACAATCAAGTGGTGGAATTAAATGGAATTGTACGAACTCGTCTTATGACAAGTAGTCACTAATGGTTTTCAAAATACTGTCAACTTGATTGCAATAAAAATTTTGCATTGATTAATCATTTTGTATCAGATGAAATAACAGAAAAAATATCAAAAAGCTGGACACATAATTATATGATTTTAACTCCCTATCAAAATCTACACAACTACTATCGTCCATCGCGAGAAAGATACTTCATCCGCTGTATTCCCAAACCGTTCAGCTTAAAATGACGTAAAATGCTCCGCCATTCGCAATTCATCGTCTAGAGACCAACACCAGCAACGGCAGGAAGCTCCACTAACAACAAGATGACATATTTATGGACATGGCTCTAAATTAACAACTGATGGTTGGTAGCTACTCGGCAATGGCGAGACCGTAAAAAATCATCTCTCCAGACCCGGAAGAACCCGAAAAAGCCAAACTCAGCCCGTGTGCATTCCCTTTCCCCCGGCCGACTCGACACCGAGGCTCTTCAGAGCGACAAACGATGGCAACTGCACAAAAAGAGGATATCCTTAATTACGGAAGTATTAAGAAATTTTCAACTGCACTAATAATAGTATCTCAAAAGTATAAATTGTACCCACACTCATCGTAATAATAAAATAATCCCGTTCTGTGCTGGCCCCTCTCCCTGCTCGGCATCCGCAGAAAATCCTCATTGTCACCGTGTCTTCGGGCTTTTCCGAAAAAGGAACTTCCGATTTTTCAGCGCTCCCTCTTCGAGAATGAACTGCTCGGGCCTTGCCCTACACGTTGGTCTCTGTGTGCGTTTGTGTGTCAGCAGCCGTATCTATCTCTGCATATAATTCTTGATCATCCTGCATTCAGCAGTGCAGCACCGATGTCCGCGCGGTAGGACATGAGCCTTGAGACACTGAAGCTGGGCTACAAAGACTGCAAAGGGCGGGGGAAGTTTTGCCATTTTGCCGTGTTTCAGCGCAGCACTCGCTGATAGCACACTGGATTCTGAGCAACGGAAAAGTCAGTACACTCGAAGTGTCTCATCTTCTCCGCTGCGATTCCTCTGGTTTATGTTGGCTGGAGACAGAATAATGGCGAGCAGTTGATACCTCTGTGTGGGAACTATTCTTTTTCTTTCGTAATAAGTCACAAATTATCACCCTCCTTTTACCAGTCTTTATAGTCGACATTCAGGAAAAAAATGAGAAAATTTGAAGAGGATTGAGAATTGGGACTGAGTTGTTTTTGATGGGGTTTCGCTATCAGTCATGCCACGGGCTTGGGGGAACTGTTCCATTTTAAATCTTAAGTCAAAAAGTAGTAGTTATGGGGGAAATGTTCCGATTTCCATTTTACTGTACATATATTCATTAGACCTGTTCAACATTTTCAAAAGTACTCCAGATTCAAAGTGCCACCCCTCTATTTCGATGAGTAGGTATCTTATGTCGAATTCGTTTTTAAAAAGTTTCAACCTAACTGCTGTCAAAACGTTTTATTATTTACTCAGGTTGGAACTAGGTTCGCACTAGTTCCAACCCCAGGGTTCGCACTGTAGGGGAAACTGGACACACATGATCACCGGGGACACATGATCCCCCCATGTTTTCTCAAAAACTAATCACCTTTTTATACCACTGATATGTGCAAACGGATCCGTTAGATAGATTATTGAATCTGAGTAACATTTGATATTAGTTACTTTATGTATATGTGTTTTAGAGAGGTTTAATTATTTAAGCATTCTCAATCCTTTTTTTCTTCAAAGGAGAAAAGTTTAATAACTTTGAATATGTCCAACCAAAACGTGTCAAATTTTTACTGACCAAAGTTTTATTTACATTATTTACATTATTGTAGAATTGAATAAATTCATTCAATTAAGTATTGCTTATTTTCCATTGAATACAAAAAAAAACAAAAGAAGATAAATACTCAACATGGACACACTTGATCCCCCACAGTTTGGACACACTTGATCCCGATATTGCATATATTCAGGCGTTTGTTGTATATCATCGCATATTATTGTATTGTATGTAACTAATTGATCTGTTAAAATTCTTTTCTAGTTAAGATGTAAAAATTAAATTCAATTTCTCTTTAATTTTGTCAATCAGGCGATATGCGCGCAATTTGAATTTCTCAATTGCCTTATTTCATTAGCCGGAACAACGTGTAGTTGAACATACTTAGTTTTGATTAGTTTTATTAAATGCATTTTAACATTATTTTCAATGAAAAACAATATAAATTAATCTTTGAAAATACTCAACAAATCATTATTGTTCGATCTAGTATTCATTTTTTTCCGTTTCAACTAGGAGAAGTGTGAATACAATCACCATTTATTTATAAATCTTCTTGAAGAATTTTTAATAATAGGATCATTCAACAACTTTTGGTCAGTAGTTTAAGAGAAATCGCATTTGTGTAATATTAACACCCACTACAAAAAATGATGATGTTTAAAGCATGCGTGAGAGTGCCATATTGATGTATGAAATCATCATCCTGGTATGATCACGGTTGTGGTATTGTCTGACGTATCGCCAGTGGCGATCTCGATGTACCTCGTGCGGGGTTCCTTTGACTCCGGGGGCTACTTTGGATTTTTGGTTTTCTAAAAAAAACTGAAAAAAATACCAAATTTTAAACAAAAAGTGGCTCTCCAACTATCAACAAGACATCCGAATGGTGATAATTGCAATTCAAGAGTAGTTAACGTTGTAATTCTTGTTTCAAGTAGCCCCGATTTGTCAAAAGAAGCCCCGCACAACGGTATCACAGACTTTTTTTTTGCTTAGCTTAGCTTAGCTTAGACTGACTGTACATATCAATGGTTGCTACTCCGTGATTGATCAGAACTGGTGCAAATTGCACTACGATCCAAGTGAATAGTGGTTGGGATTTACCAAATATTCTCGAAGTGCACGTTTCAGCAGCTCCTAAATGTTGATCAATAACGGCGCCGGCCAAGTCCTTACAGTCAGTTGAGAAAGGGAGGGAATGTTAGTGTGTGGTTATTGTTGCTACTAGAGACCGAGAATACCTCTGCATCTCCACAATTACCACGGGAAGGAAGTTGTTAGTTGGGAGGGGTAATCAGTTACATATATCGGGATTCACAATGGAAAGTGATGTGAGATATGCAACTTCTAAACTACAGCATTAGCATTCCCTTAATTTGTTCAATTGTTCATCCTTCGCGAGAATAAACAATCAATCGCTCAAAGTAAGCGATTGTTCATTTGAATTTCAGATTAGGCGCCCGCGTCATCATTTCTTTAACGTAAGGAAAGTAAAAAAGAAACGGGATTAAAATTGAAAATAAAGTCATATTCACGGCTGTTCAACCACATTGATCGGAAAGCTAATGTCAATCAGCAACCCTTATTTTATCTCTATTTTGAGGTTAAATAAGAATGTTCACGGAGACGAGCCAGCCTCGGGCTGCAAGTCTCTTAAATAAAGACAAAAAAAAAATGTTCAGCCAGACATATTTTGTTAATTTGCGTTTATTTTGCATTACTTTCACGCGCGTGTGTGTCGCTTGCCGTGACCAGTATACCGTAATGAGAATCTGATTGGTATTAATCCTGATGTGCCGGTTGGAAAAAAGATGTGTAGTACTAATAGGGGAAACAAGGGCACTATTCTCAGAAAAGTGAATATAGGTGCCTTCCGCTAAGAAGCAAAAGCGATAGCTATGTACATATTGGGTATGGTTGATAAATTATCGTGTAATAAAGGACATGGATGTATGACAGCTGAAGAATGGAATAATTGGTTTGATCTCACCGAATTTGATCCGTGATGTAGTTCGTCGTCGGTATCATCAGCCATGAAACCGCTCCTACACCGACGAAGAGGAAATCTGCTTAGGGTCCGTTTCTCGATCTCTGTTTCGCCATCGTTCCTCAAAACATCCCAGATGGGTGGAAAAACACTTTCGAAATCTTGAGTTCACCATTCGAAACAGAAATTAACGCCCAGTTTCTGGTGGACCGTGGAGTGTGCAGTTTTTTGATGGAGCTTGCAGTTTTAATTGATGGCTTTCACTTGACTTGTAGCACTGTTCTGTCCTGAAAACTTTGGATATCCAAAACCATTCTTTTCACAAAATGATTTGCAGGGCACAAAATAATTTTGCAGCGATATGTCAGAGACACATCCACTCGTAACGATTGCTGCGATCTCCTCGCTATCGGTATCACAGACTTTTTTTTTTGCCCCAAAAGAGGGATATTTACCATTGGCCATGGCATTTGCAGTGTGGCCAATTTTCAGAGATTTAATTGAATAATTAGATTTTAAAATTACAAAGATATATTCTGCCCATGATCGCATAAATGTAACATTCGACATTTCATGGATTTCATGGATGGACGAGGAGTGCAATTTTTTAGTGTATATTGTGAAACATCCAACGATGGCGAAAGAAAATCATTTGACATCATTTCTTATAACATCGGTTCTTTTCTTCGCATTTGAAACTGCTGTCTGAAAATCATCCATAGTTATAACAGGTGTTCCGCGCCGCATGCGAGCCTCTACGGCTGCATGAAAGCTATCAGCTGCCATGAAAGTGTGACCCATTTCGAAATATTTTAAAACAACTTCTTGAACATGTATATCTTTTGAATTGATTAGCAGAATCAAATACAAGAACAAATTCCAGTTCTTGTTTTGTGCAGAACAGTTATCTAGCCATAAAACAATTAGGTTTTCGTCATTGAAACGGTTGATGACTCTTCCGAAGCAGCTGAGTATGTCATTTGATGACCTTCCAGCGGTTGGCTCATCCCAGACTCAAGCAATCACGGGGTACATTTTTGCAATATAGTTTCATTGAAGACCAATAGCCTCTGCGAAAAAACTATCGATTTCAAACCTTCAAGGCGCGGGATCTGTACAACCTAGAATAAAATCAAATAAATAATGTTAATGATAAATCGTGGATTCTTTCTACATGTCTAGAGGACAAATTCTACGAATCTACGATTTATTTATTTTTTTTTTTGGTAAAATAAAGTTTCTCACAATCGATTCAAGTACCCAAGAAAACTAAAGACAAGCTTAAAATTAAGACCAACGTTCGTGTGTCTGTCATAATACTAATGAGAACTCAGATAATTGCAATGACACGAGCTTGTCTTATCGAGTTGCAAACAATGTCAAAAAATCATACCTTTTGGAGATCAACCGCCAACACAACGCATCCTGTCTGCGCTTTTTCGCCATCTTTGCGATACGCATCTCTTGCGCGATCAGCCAGTTTCATGTGTGCGTCATAATGTTCACAAATTTGGCAAGCTGCTTCATTTGGAAAGGAATTCGCTTCATGATTAAAATCTAACTTATGTTGCTTTCCAGTCTCGCACCTTTCGCATTGCTCGTGTCCTAGCTTGACTAAAGAAATATTGAGGCGTTTCAATATTCGACAGTAGAATTCGTAGCTGACTTGCAATTGAGGATCGTGTGTTTTCTTATATTGATCATACATCATTTTCATCGATATATCTGAAGGCAGATACAATCGATTAGGGGCGTGTTCTCTTCTATAGTGAGATATAGATGGATTGAAACTTAGGATGTTGCTTTTCACTGTATCGTATTTCGTGGTACTACGAATGTATTTGCCTCGTTTCTGTTCTCTAGGCAAATCGTCATGCTCATCAGTTACACAACGGTATAAAACATTTCTGTGAATTAACGAAGCATGATTTATTATATTAGGGGAAACCGCCAAATGTTGAACGGCTAACTTTGTCGCCTATTGTTGAACTCCCATAAGAAATGCACGTGCGTTCAACAATAGGCGAAGAAATTAGCCGTTCAACATTTGGCGAATTACCCTAATTGTTATCTTATTTATTATTAATATTATATAATTAAATATACCCGCATGTTTCGTTGAAACCGATCGTGTTGAGGAAAAACTTTCGGCACACTTTCGTGAACTCTCCGTTACTTCGCATCTGATGAAACTGGTAATGGAACCTTTTGAATTTGCCATCCGTATGATGTTTATTCACACGCCTTTCAATTGCCACTCGATGTACTCTTTCTCGTATAAATGCCACTCGGCCGATTGCATCATGGCTCCAGTACTTACGATTTTCTTGAGCTCGTTCATCCTTCGAGAATATATACGAACATCGCTTCTTGCATCCACAGTTCAGAAATTGTACAGCATGGGTCAACCGTTGTTTCTTTGCTCGGAGCACACGTTGCACGTCTTTTTTGGTTCGCTTACGTTTCCTAAAGATTGGATCCACCGGATCATCGAAAAAGCTGCCATCAGAGTCTACATCATCTCCTACTGATATTCGAAGGCTTCCGTCTTCCATATACACAGGGCGCAAATCTTGCTCCTCGAATCCTTTAAAATCACCCTCACTTTGAACGGAGCTAGTATTCGTGTGACACTCCTGAGGGATGACGCTGTAAACTTCCTCGCAAGGGATGTCGTCCTCGGAACTTTTACCGGTATGGTAGGCGGACTGAATTAACTGGAGTGCATAAGACATCGCGACACGTTTCTCGGAAGCCAATGTGAATGAACTGACATTTATACTATAACTAGTCGACCCAGCAGACGTTGTCCTGCATAGTAGGCGAACATGTTGTGAACTATCCATGCGGAATTTCCATACAATTCTTAATTTTAGTTTTTTCGATTTACTCAACTTTACTAACCATTTTCGCATGAGGAAATGTCGTATAAACCTGTCGGAAACTATAACGAACATATCTGCCGAAGGAATGAAGAAAATCCATCCAGCCGTTTCCGTTTTATGCGGATACGAACACAGACCATTTCATTTTTATTATATAGAAGATAAGCAACGCCATCAAAGAAGGCATGTTACTAATATGCGATCATTCGTATAAATTGGCACGAAAATAACCACATAAACGTAACATTACAAAAATCTTAATGATAATAACAATTGATTTTTTTTTAATTTGTTGATCTCATAAAATATATAATGTATTATAGTCTGGATGTGTTTTATTTATTTAAACTTTTAAAATTACTCGAGAAGAGTCATTATTGGCAGTGAACATTAAATCATCATTTTCTCGACTGCGTGTTTTTGCAAACGTTACAATTATGTATCGATTAACCATTTTTGGGAACATCATGAATGCTTTGCAGATAAACCATCATCACCATGCCAACTTTGTTGCTACGCTATTCGAGAACTAAAATACTTGCCTTGCTTAATACCAACAATATTTCATTTTTGCACAACCTGCTATTACGAAAGACTATGAAGAATTGTTAGGATTTGAGAATAGACCAATTTGACCTTTCATTAGACTTGGAAGAACCTGAACATGTTCAGCTCATAAAGGAATCAATTTCCCCCTATATGGGGTGGGGATCAAGTCTCCCACAAGTTTTGAAAATACCAAATTTTCTATCTTTTGGCAAAATCGATTTTTCGGTAACTTTCAGGAACAAATACTTGCTTCCAATGACGTTTTTGAATAACTAATTAAATTCTTTATCAAGTCCATCAAGAGGCATGCAAATCTGTGCATGTTACATCGAGAAATATCCTAAACAAAAAGTGGGGATCATGTGAGTCCAGTTTCCCCTATTGTGTCACAGTTTCGCACCAGGTTCACTAATAAACTGCACTTCAACTGTAAAATCCATATGGGTGGAATAAACAAGCCGAAGGGAAACTCAAGCCAGAGTAAAACCGAAACTGTTCGTGCGTTAAATAAAGAATGCGCATCAAAACTGGATTTCTTTATTCCCTATGATATTTGTCTACATTTGCATTATATTTAAATTCCCTTAGTAATCCCAGGAGAATTTGTTTTAAACGGAAATATTATGGGCCTTTGATAATTTATTTGCAATTTGTTCGAAAATTCCCCCATTAATTATTTACTTAAGTAGTTCTTCAAAAAAATGACGCGGAAATTCTGTAAAGAATTCTTCCAGGTATTCGTCCTTGATATCTTGTATGCATTTCAGGCATTCCTTCATATTTTTTTCCAGAAATTCATCCGGAAATTCTTCCAAGAGTTCCTACGAAATTTCTTCCAAGAATTTCTCTGGAAGTTCCTACAGGAATTCCTTTGAAAGTTCCTCCATAAATTCCTCCGGAAGTCCCTCAAGAGATTTCTCCGGAAATCCCTACAAAAATTCCACCCGAAATCTATCCAGGAATTGCTGCGGTGGTCCCGTCGAGCATTTTTTTCGGAAGTGGAATTTCTCCGAAAGTTCGTCCTAGAATTCCTCTGATTCTTCTTCCAGAAATTCCTTCGGAAGTACCAGAGTTCCGGAAGTCTCTCAAGAAATTCCTCAGAAATTCTTCAGCAATTCCTCCAGAAATTCCTTCGGAAGTTCCTCCAGAAATTTCTTAGAAAGTTCCTTCATAAGTCCCTCTAGAAATTCCTCCGAAATTCCTTCCAAGAATGGATCCCGAAGTCCCTCCAAAAATTCCTCCGGAAGTTCCTCCGGAAAATTCTCTAGGAATGCTTCCCGAAGTTCTCACAGGACTACCTCCGGAAGTCCCTCCAGATATTTTTCCGGAAGTTCATCCAGGAATTCCTACAGGAAGTTCTAAAAGAAATTCCTCCAGGAGTTCTTCCAGAAGTACCTTCGGAAGTCCCTCCAGAAATTTTCCCGAAAATTTTTTCAGGAATTCCTCCGGAAGTTCCTCCAGAAATTCCTTCGGATGTTCCTCTAAGAATTTCCCAGGATGTTCCTCTAAGAATTTCCCAGGATGTTCTTTCGGAAGCTCTTCCAGGAATTGCTCCGAAAGTTCCTTCAGGAATTTCTCCGGAAGTATTCCTGGAGGAACTTTCGGAGAAATTTCTGGTTGATCCACCGGAGGAATTTCTTGAGGAACCACCGGAGTAATTCTTGGAGGAACAGCCGGAGGAATTCCTGGAGGTTCGTCCGGAGGAATTCCTGGAGGTTCGTCCGGAGGAATTCCTGGAGGAACTTCCGGAGGAATTTCTGGAGGAACTTCCTGAGAAATTCCTGGAGGAAGTTCCTGAGAAATTCCTGGAGGAAGTTCTAAAGAAATTTCTGAAGGAACTTCCTGAGGAATTTCTGGAGGAGCTTCCGGAGGAATTGCTGGAGGAACTTCCGGACAAATTTCTGGAGGAGCTTGCTGAGGAATTTCTGGAGGAACTTCCGGATAAATTTCTGGAATAGCTTCCGGAGGAACTGTTGGAGGAACTTCCGGAGGATTTTCTGGAAGAACTTCTGGAGGATTTCCTGGAAGAACTTCCGGAGGAATTCCTGGAGGAACTTCCGGAGGAATTGCTGGAGGAACCTCCGGAGGAATTCCTGCAGGAACAGCCGGAGGAATTCCAGGAGGAACTTCCTGGAGGAAGCTCTAGAGGAATTTCTGGAGGAACTTCCAGAGGGATTCCTCAAGGAACTACCGGACGAATTCCTCAAGGAACTACCGGACGAATTCCTGGAGGAACTTCCGCAGGAATTTCTGGAGGAACCACCGCACAATGGGGAAAATGTTGCATGTTTCGGGCAAAATTCAATAACTCAAAAGGCCGCTGAACGCAAATTGTGACCAAGAACTTTTCTTAAACAAAATGATCCCAGGAATCGAATGGAGGTGAGTTCGGGTCCGGCACGCCATTCCTAATAGGACTTTTTGGACGTTTTTCCCCAACTTCCCCCAGAACTTTGGTATTATGAACCGAATGCAGCCGTTATAAGCAGTTTACGGCATATTTCTGATCGAATCTGAATTATTAGAATATATTTGGGTAAGCGCAGTGTTATTTTGTCTGGAGGGGAATATGGGGTAAAATAGTCTCATATATTATATACATACAAATGGATTTCTGTCTGTCTGTCTGATCATTATAGACTCGGAAACTACTGAACCATTCGGCGTGAAACCTAGTATGCAGATGTTTTTGGAGTCGAGAAGGTTCTTATGATGTTTGGAGACCCCTCCCTCTTTTGAATGGGGGGCTTCCACATAAATAAAAAAAATGCAGCATGACTCGAGGACTAACCAAGCAAATGCAACCAAAGTTGGCATGTTAAGGTTTTTGAAGTCAGGATATGTTTCTGTGGTTGTTCGTGACCCCTCCCCCTTCTGGAAGGGGGAGGCTCTCATACAAATGAAACATACATTTCTGCATAATTCGGAAACTATTCAAGCAAATGGAACCAAATTTAGCATGTTGGATAAAATAGGCAAGAAATGTTTCCGTGTTAGTTCGTGAGCCCTCTCCTCTCTGTTAGGAGGGGGGGGGGCTCCCATATTTATGGATTTTACACATAACTCATAAACTAATCAAGCAAATGGAACCAAATTTGGTATGTTAAGGTTTTAGAAGTTTGCAAATATTTCTGTGGTGATTCGTGACCCCCCTTCTGGAAGGGAAGGCTCTTATATAAACTAAACATAAATTTCTGCGAAATTCGGAAACTAATCAAGCAAATGGAATCATATTTGGCATGTGGTGGATATAATAGGCAAGAAATGCTTCCATGGTAGTTCGTGACCCTCCCTCCATGGAAGGTAGGAGGGAGGCTCCCATACAAAATAATTCGAAATTTCCACATAACTCAGAAACTAATCAAGTAAATGGAACCAAATTTGGTATATTAAGGTTTTTGAAGTCTGGAAATATTTCTGTGGTGGTTTGTGATCCCTCCCCATGCTGAAAAGGGAGGCTCTAATACAAATGTTATTCATTGCAGCTAAAGACTTAGAAGATGCGATTGAACACTTGAATGCAGAGTTGCATTCTTTAAGTAGATGGTGGAAGTACAACCAGTTAAAATTGAAAGTATATGATTATTTCGCAAAATCGTTCAATTGATAATGTCTCGGTGAAAAGTGAGGACGAGACACCGCATACGAGAAATTAAATATCTTAAATAAATATCTGTGCACCACCACAGAAACATTTCTTGCCTTCAAAAACCCTTACATGCCAAATTCGGTTCCATTTGCTTGATTAGTTTTCGAATTATGCCCCCCCCCCTTCCAAGAGAAGGAGGGGTCACGAACCACAACAGAAACATTTCCTGACTTCAAAAACCTTCACATTCCAAATATGGTTCCATTTTCTTTATTAGTTTATAAATTAAGTGGAAATTTCGATTCCATTAGTATTGGAGCCCCCTCCCCCTTCTTAAAGAGAGGGGAAGGCTCACGAACTACCACAGAAACATTTCTTGCCTATTATATAAACATGCCAAATTTGGTTCCATTTGCTTGATCAATTTCCGAATTACGGAGACATTCATGTATATATGAGATCCTCCCCTTCTAGAAGGGGGAGGGGTCACGAATCACCACAGAAACATTTCTTGACTTCGAGAAGCTTAACAACTTTGGTTGCATTTGCTTGATTAGTCCTCGAGTTATGCTGATTTTTTTTATTTATGTGGAAGCCCCCCATTCAGAAGGGGGAGGGGTCTCTAAAAATCATAAGAACCTTCTCGACTCCAAAAACATCTGCATACTAGATTTCATGCCGAATGGTTCAGTAGTTTCCGAGTCTATAATGATTAGACCGACAGACAGAAATCCATTTGTATGTATATAATATATGAGACTAGTTTACCCCTTATTCCCCTAAAACTAACATACTCTCCAGATAAAATAACACTGCGCTTACCCAACAATATTCTAATCATTCAGATTCAATCATAAATATGCCGTAAACTGCTTATAACAACTGCATTCCGTTCATAATACCAAAGTTCTGGGGGAAGTTGGTGGAAAACGTCCAAAAAGTCCTATTAGGAATGGCGTGCCGGACTGGAAATCACCCCCATTCGATTCCTGGGAAAATTTTGTTTAAGAAAAGTTCTTGGTCACAATTTTCTTTCAGCGGCCTTTAGAGTTATCAAATTTTGCCCGAAACATGCAACATTTTCCCCATTGTGCACCGGAGGAACAGCCGGTGGAATTCCTGGAGGAACTTCAGGAGGAATTCCTGGAACAAGTTCTAGAGGAATTTCTGGAGGAATTTTTAAAGGAATTTTTGGAGGAACTCCTGATGGTACTTCTGAAGAAATTCCTGAAGGAATTTGAGTAGGATTTCGTGAATGAACTTCCAAATGATTTACTGAAGGAACTCCCGGGAGAATTTTTGAAGGATTTTCTAAAGGAAATTCCTTTGGATTTTTTTAAGGAATTTCGGAACTTTCCTAACGAACTCCCGAGCTCCGAACGTAACTTAAAGAAGAAGAGGAACTTCTGAATACATTCCTGAAAGAACTTCCGGAGCAATTCCTGGAGGAATTCGGGAAAGAAACTTCAAGTAAATGTCTGCAAGAACTTGCGGAAGGATTCCAAAAGGAAACTTCGAGCAAAAGCCTGAATGAACTAGTGGAGAAATTTCTGAAAAAGTAGAAAGGAATAGAGAATCCGGGGTAGATATATCCATCCAAAAGTAAATTTCGTAATTCGCGAAAACCAGAGCGCGTACTTGATCGTTTTTATCATGATCTGATTCGTTGTGGCCCACAAACTGCCAGTGCACTGGTAAAGTCCGGTATGGTGTCGATCATATGTTTCGAATTAAAATAAGCACAGTACACGCACACCACCAGATCCAATGACAGATGGAACTGGGAACGTTTTTTTATTCAGGGTTCGGGTTGGTACTGACCCAGGCTTAAAAACGGTTTCATCTGTTCCCGTTATTTAACCGAAGTTTTTGCAATGCACTGGTCCTGGTGTGATGAACTTACACACCAAATTTACTTATCGTCGTCCAGCAAACTGAATTGCTGGAATTGCTTCAGTAAATTTCTTGTTACTGAAAATTCAGCTAAGTTGGTTTTGTTAGCTGAAAATCCAGCAATTCTTCGACATTGCTGGAACATCCAGCAATGTGCTGGAACATCCAGCAATGTATATGTCAAACACTTATTCGTTCATTTCATTTGTCATGTTGCGACAGCGGCGAAAGCGGAACCGAGGAATAAATTCCCAATTTGCGGTTTGGAGATGACAATAGCAGTTCGTAAGAAGTTTGCAGGCTATACATATTTATTCAAAACTTATTGAATGTGGGGGGCTTATGTTTTTACCTTATTTTCAATGAAAACTATTGGCAAACACAAACTTAAGATTATGCTGAAAAACCAGTAAAATTTTAGCCGCGATAAATTTGCTGGAAACCAGCAATAGTTCTGTCAAAACGCATTGCTTTCTTGATTGCTGTAAATATAGCAAAACAGATCACCACTGCAGACAGAATCACAAATCGACCACGTTCTGATTGATGGACGGCACTTCTCCGACATTATCGACGTCAGGACATATCGTGGCGCTAACATCGACTCTGACCACTATCTGGTGATGGTTAAACTGCGCCCAAAACTATCCGTCATCAACAATGTTCGGTACCGACGACCGCCGCGGTACGACCTAGAGCGACTGAAGCAACCTGATGTCGCCACTGCATACGCGCAGCATCTCGAGGCAGCGTTGCCGGAAGAGGGTGAGCTCGATGGGGCCCCTCTTGAGGACTGCTGGAGTACAGTTAAAGCAGCCATTAACGACGCAGCGGAGAACAACGTCGGGTATATGGGTCGAAGTCGACGGAACGATTGGTTCGACGAAGAGTGCAGACAGATTCTGGAGGAGAAGGACGCAGCGCGGGCGGTCGCGCTGCAGCAAGGTACCCGGCAGAACGTGGAACGTTATAGACGGAAGCGGAGACAGCAGACCCAGAAACGCCGCCTGGAAGAAGCGGAGTGCGAGGAGATGGAACAGCTGTGCCGTTCTCAAGATACACGCAAGTTCTATCAGAAGCTCAACGCATCTCGCAAAGGCTTCGTGCCGCGAGCCGAAATGTGCCGGGATAAGGATGGGAGCATCTTGACGGACGAACGTGTGGTGATCGAAAGGTGGAAGCAGCACTACGAGGAACATCTGAATGGCGCTGAGAGTACAGGCAGTGAAAGTTTAGGCAGCGGAGGAGATGACTACGTCAGTTCAGCGGACGATGGAAGCCAACCAGCCCCCACCTTGAGGGAAGTTAAGGATGCCATTCAACAGCTAAAGACCAATAAAGCAGCTGGTAAGGATGGTATCGGAGCTGAGCTCATCAAGATGGGCCCGGAAAAGCTGGCCACCTGCCTGCACAAACTGATAGTCAGAATCTGGGAAACCGAACAGCTACCGGAGGAGTGGAAGGAAGGGGTTATATGCCCCATCTACAAGAAAGGCGACAAACTGGAGTGTGAGAACTTTCGAGCGATCACCATCCTTAATGCCGCCTACAAAGTGATATCCCAGATCATCTTCCGTCGTCTGTCACCATTAGTGAACGAGTTCGTGGGAAGTTATCAAGCCGGCTTCGTTGACGGCCGCTCGACAACGGACCAGATCTTTACTGTACGGCAAATCCTTCAAAAATGCCGTAAATACTAGATCCCAACGCACCATCTGTTCGTTGATTACAAGGCGGCATACGACAGTATAGACCGCGTAGTGCTGTGGAAAATTATGGACGAGAACAGCTCCCTAGGAAGCTTACCAGACTGATCAAAGCAACGGTGGATGGTGTGCAAAACTGTGTGAAGATTTCGGGCGAACACTCCAGTTCGTTCGAATCGCGCCGGGGACTAAGACAAGGTGATGGACTTTCGTGCCTGTTGTTCAACATTGCGCTAGAAGGTGTCATGCGGAGAGCCGGGTGTAACAGCCGGGGTACGATTTTCAACAGATCCAGTCAATTTATTTGCTTCGCGGATGACATGGACATTGTCGGCCGAACATTTGCAAAGGTGGCAGAACTGTACACCCGCCTGAAACGTGAAGCAACAAAAGTTGGACTGGTGGTGAATGCGTCAAAGACAAAGTACATGCTTGTGGGCGGAACCGAGCGCGACAGGGCCCGCCTGGGAAGCAGTGTTACGATAGACGGGGATACCTTCGAGGTGGTCGAGGAATTCGTCTACCTCGGATCCTTGCTAACGGCTGACAACAATGTTAGTCGTGAAATACGAAGTCGCATCATCTGTGGAAGTCGGGCCTACTACGGGCTCCAGAAGAAACTGCGGTCGAAAAAGATTCGCCACCGCACCAAATGTGTCATGTACAAGACGTTAATAAGACCGGTAGTCCTCTACGGACATGAAACATGGACAATGCTCGAGGAGGACTTGCAAGCACTCGGAGTATTCGAGAGACGGGTGCTTAGGACCATCTTTGGCGGTGTGCAAGAAGACGGTGTGTGGCGGCGAAGAATGAACCATGAGCTCGCCCAACTCTACGGCGAACCCAGTATCCAGAAGGTAGCTAAAGCCGGAAGGGTACGATGGGCAGGACATGTTGCAAGAATGCCGGACAGCAACCCTGCAAAGATGGTGTTCGCTTCCGATCCGGCAGGTACGAGACGGCGTGGAGCGCAGCGAGCGAGATGGGCAGACCAGGTGCAGAACGACTTGGCGAGCGTGGGGCGTATCCGAGGATGGAGAGATGCGGCCTCGAACCGTGCATTGTGGCGTCAAATTGTTGATTCAGTGTTATCTGTTTAGATGTTAACTAAATAAATGAATGAATAGCAAAACATTTTGCTGAATTTATTGCTGGTTGAACAGCACAAAAAAAATCAGCAAAATTAGTGTGTAGTGTTTAATTTAAAAACCTAAATAAACAAAAATAAACTAAAAATGTATTGGATGGTAACTTCTGGAAATAGGGCGTGTACTTGTATGCCTTTACCAGGCAGTTCTTTTGTCAGCTTGTATGCAGAGCTTTTCTACAATAAATTCCTTCATAGGAACAATGACCATCTCGCCCTTTTGCGTTCCCTTGCACTGATCACATCACCGCCTAGAGCAGACAGTATTTCCTCTCTTATCATTGTGTTCAAGACGTCAGAATAATTTTTACCATCAACCTTGACGATCATGACTTTTCACTTGAAACCAACTTACTCGTTTTGGTCCTGCACTTCCCTATTGGTACTCTCAGGATGGAAAACTTCTGTCCATGGACTATTGCTATCCTGGGTATCCAAACGTTGCTTTGGGCTCACAACATGGGTTTGCTGTGTCGCAAGAACGTCTTGTTAGATTCCGAACAGCTTTGGAACCGTGCTAGTTTTAAGTCCAGTTGCTCATCGTTGTGACTCCACGACTTGTTGTTACTCTCATCACTTTTGGCAAGAATGGATAGCCGTTTCTCGACCATCTAGTACTTTCCTTAAAATTACTTGTCATAAGACGAGTTTATACAATCCCATTGAATTCCACCACTTAATTGTATCTTGACAGATACGTATTTCGACCTCAACAGTAAGGCCGTCTTCAGTGTCTCGTACCTGACTCGACTTATATGTTAAAAATTAACCAAAAAACGCTAAAACAGTTTCGATCTTATTCCTCAACCGATTTGCTGTCACCAAGTTCCTATAGACGTGTTTGATGTGTGCGTGTTTTTATTGTATTTAAAATATGGTAGCAAAGGAGTTAATTTAGGAAACATGTAAAATCCTTGTGTACTTGGGCTCACTGGTGACTGCCGAAAATGACACCAGCAGAGAAATTCGGAGACGCATAGTGGCTGGAAATCGTACGTACTTTGGACTCCGCAAGACGCTCCGATCGAATAGAGTTCGCCGCCGTACCAAACTGACAATCTACAAAACGCTCATTAGACCGGTAGTCCTCTACGGACACGAGACCTGGACGATGCTCGTGGAGGACCAACGCGCACTTGGAGTTTTCGAAAGGAAAGTGCTGCGTACCATCTATGGTGGGGTGCAGATGGCGGACGGTACGTGGAGGAGGCGAATGAACCACGAATTGCATCAGCTGTTGGGAGAACCATCCATCGTTCACACCGCGAAAATCGGACGACTGCGATGGGCCGGGCACGTAGCCAGAATGTCGGACAGTAACCCGGTGAAAATGGTTCTCGACAACGATCCGACGGGCACAAGAAGGCGAGGTGCGCAGCGGGCAAGGTGGATCGATCAGGTGGAAGATGACTTGCGGACCCTCCGTAGACTGCGTGGTTGGCGACGTGTAGCCATGGACCGAGCCGAATGGAGGAGACTCTTATATACCGCACAGGCCACTTCGGCCTTAGTCTGAATAAATAATAATAATAATGTAAAATCATTACCTATATCCATTAGACTGGCCCAGGAAACAAAAAGTTGTCTAATTCCACGGGGCACATTGTATGATGATTAAATGAACTTTTATATGGGTTTCGGCTGATGCGATTCGATCAAAAAACCCAAAAATACACAAATCAGCTCCTAATAATTCAGCCGAAAATTATATGAAAGTTTATTTAATCATCATGTAATGTTCTGTGAAATTGTTCTGTAGCATACCAACTGCCGTTTTTGCAATTCTGAGGTCAATCGAGCAATCAAAACCAATTTCCAGATCGAATGAGTGACGGAGGTGTATTTTCCTATACATTTTGGCTGAAATCCCCATACAAACTTCAAATCAAATGCGCCAGCTTATGCAACAAGCGATTGAGCTGAAATTTTCAGAGATTGATTTTCTCACCCAAAGACACAATCCTGGGGGGTGCCCCGTGGAATTCGACAACATTTGTTTCTCCCCATAGAAATCTGGGCCAGTCTAATATCCATTAATACTTGTTTTAAAAACAATACAAACCATTACGACATGGATTTTTTACCCATAGTATGGAGAAAAAGTGAAATCTCCATCAACCATGATTATAACCGTTTTCATACCCGCGGAAGAGCAGCAGCCAGCTAGTGGACCAAAACCAGAACAAAAAGCAAGTGTCGCCCGAGAGACACATTCCGACCGCCGACCTTTTCTTCCCAGTTAAAGTTAGATATAAGTTATGAAGGATTTCCTTCGTATATATGCTTGGTTATCTGTTTGTGTGTGAAAACAAGCAATGAATGGATGAAAAGACGACGACGGAACGCGTCAAGATTGAGTAGTTTGGAGAGCACTCGTCGAACACGTCGTCGTGTCGGTTTCTGTCAGTCAGAATCTACTGTTTAAGTTGAAGAATAAGTTGTTTGCGATGGGGAAAAGAAAAGGAAAAGATATGAGATTAATAAATATTAGGGAAAGTTTTGCCTAGATCTCTTACCACGGAAGAAAACTCGAAAGACGATCCCGACTAGCACATTTGTTAATGGTTTCTTTTCAGAAAGTTTTGGTTCTATTGGGGAGATATGTGAAACTATGCTGCGAGGCTGTATCCTAAATAAAATCTTTCTTTTGTCTATTCTTTCACAAGCCAACCTATGACAGTCGTGGGAATTACCGTCATGTGGAATTTATCACATTTCATTGATCCTTGGCGGGATCATTGCTCGTATGGTCGAGTTTGCGTCACCATTCTGAAGTGGGGAAAAATTTCCATCTTTAGAAGAAGAAGAATCGCTCCCCTGCCGAACCGTGGATCATAAATTATTGACGGAGTCTGCCTTTCTTATCTTGTTCTCATTTTCCTCCCACCGTTGGGGTAGAATTTGAATAATTTTGTTACGATCATAAAAATTATGAGAGCAGGACAATTTTCCGGAGAGCTAAATTAAGGTAAATTTGCCATCGAAAATGGGGCCGAATCGACGGGAATCCATGGCGTAGGCAACAGCGATAATGTCGATATAGATTGCCGACCAGAGGCACCAGGAAAAAAAAGGAACTTGGTCGTCACCCCCTCGGGCAAGTAAGAATGTTAATCATTATAAGAGCGACCGGAGCGGGTACCCAATGCCTACCTCCTGGCCGCGCGTGAAGGGTGAGGTTGTCCCTTCTGAATTGGCAGCGAAGGGAAGTTAACGGGGCTCGAGTGAACAAATTTAGAAAAGAAAATGAAAAATCCATTCATTATTTTCAAGTTTTTTCTTCACTGTAGGCAAATGACGATGGGAAAAGAGAACGGGAATGTAATAAAATTTTCTTCCTATAATTCAAATTCTAATTCCAGTTTCACCTTGCCAAATGGTGCAGTCGGAGATATGAAAACGAACTCTCATCTGTGGAAGACGAAATGGAAGATCAAACAAGAGTTGCGTAGAGGATGGTTTGTGTGAGAAAGACCGATTGCATTTAACTTCTAGATTATGGTCATAAAAAGCTAATTATGGTAATAAATAACTCATTATTGGTTGATAAATGAGCGTTATCGGAAATTATGAACAAAAGTTCACAAGTTGAAAAATAAAATAAAAATTTAATTACTGAGATATGAGATATTTTCAATTGATAATGGATAATGCTGCAACCACCTTGCGATGATAGCGCTCTTTTTACTTCAATAAGAACACTTAATAATTACTTATTTGGGCATAACTTAAAAACTCAACAACCGATCTGGCCGATAATTGATAGGACGATAATTAACTGATTGAAGTTGAAACGGTAGACAAGTACCTACTAACTGTTTTACTTCTGTAACTTCAGTCAATAATGCAGATACTGATGGACAACTTTATTACCGGTAAACAAATAATAGTCCCATCTATATATGAAAAAAAAATCTAGTAAACTAGAAGCAATTACGCATCCACGTGCAGTTTAATGTTGAGGCCAAAATACGTATCTGTAAAAGTTACAATAAAATATAATAGTACCCAAGTAACCACCAAGCATTAATTACAGCATGTAATCAATCAAAGATCTCGTAGTTGACTCGACTTTACGACACTGAAGACGGCCTCACAGTTGAGGTCAAAATACGTATCTGTAAAGATAACAAAACGTAGTTGAATTAAAAGGAAAGTAGGTACCAAACTCTTCTTAGACTGTTGAAGACATTCCACTAAAAGAGCTAACATTTTTTTTCTGAAACTATGTTTTTGTTTCTGTTTTGATTTCTGCAAGCGCTAATTTCCATATGCTATAAAACTGATGATACTATACTGAGAGGTGGCTTTGTAGATAACCTCCATAAAAATAAAGCGTCTATAACAAACATACTTTATACTTATTTCATTGTTTTAGGTGGAAATTGGTAGTGGTATAGACAATATGAATGGAGTATAATGTGTTACTTCATTCTCCATATTTATGAATTAGTATTTTTATAATTTTCACACTTTGACACTCAGTTTTTAATAAAATGAAATTTTACATTTAGTTAATCTGGTAAATAGTCCAGATGGCTAGCGCGTCAGTCCAAAAGATGGAGGGCCCAAATTGAATTTTTACTCAGGGGTAATCCAAACTCATACAAAGAAAATCCAACTTCTACAAAGTTTTTACGGATTCGGTAAACCAGAATTTTATTTACGATTCAGAGACGGCATTGTTTTGATAGTGGTCTGAAGACTCGACAGGGAATTTCCGGAATAGACTTTAGGAACTATCGGATCCATGTTTAACCGCGAATCGAGCCTTCCTGGTTCAATCGAAACAAGCCGCAAACCTCCTCTGCACTCTCTAGCACCGCCTCCATGACCAAGTTAAAAACAAAGGGGCTTAACGGACAACCTTGTTTTATGCCAATGCGACGCGGAGTAGGATGCGAAACTTCCCCTTGCCAAAGGGTTTGCTCTATGTCACCTATCAAACACTCCACAACACGGTTAATAATGCAGCATGGCACTCCCTTTGCTGTGAAATATGCACACAAATGAAATAATTTAATGTTGTAATTAGACATGTGAGTACCTTTAAGAATGGCCGGAAGACATGTGAGATTGACCGTATCGAACGCCTTTTCGATATCTAGCGACATTATAGCCACGGGAATTCCTCCATTCCACCGTTCCACCGAGAATACGTTGCACTACATAAAAATGATCAGTGGTTGACCTGTCGTTTAAAAATGCAGCTTGGTGATATCCCACATTGCCGACATATCGCCGGAGCGTCTCCAAAACCCACATCGCATATATTTTGTAACCAGTGCTTGTTAAACAAATTCGACGATATTGCGATGGGGACGTTGGTTTCCGTACCTTTGGTATCGAAATAACAATAGTGTTTTTCCATTCATCTGGGAGTTTGTTTTTGACCCACACAGCTTCTCATAGGTCTTTCAACTCCAACAAGACAGAAGAATCCGCATACTTCAGGTATTCAACAGGTAGGCGATCCTGGCCAGTAGCTTTTCCATTTGCCATCGAGTCTAAGATTCGTCGTACGTCGTAAAGGGTAGGTCCTGCTGGTAATTCATGACCATCAGTCTCTGGAATATGCCCGGGCAACCCGATATTTAGCCCATCACTTGCTGTGCTCCAACTGCTGAATGGATTGGACGAGAACTGTACATCCCTACGCTTGCGATGCCTCTTCAGGTGCTTATGAGTACGGTTAATACGAACCCCATACGGATACTGTTGAAGACTGTTGAAGAACTCTTCACACTTCCTCTCGTCGTACTGCTGTAACTTCAATCTCAGACGAGAAATAACAGCAGACAGCTTCGTAGAACGGTAGGCGACCTCGAGATTGAAGAGCTTTTTCTGCTGCATATTTTGTTCTCTGCATCAAAGCCTTCCACGCATTTTGAGGAGGCAACCGTTGGTCAGAATGAGTTTTCTGGAGCTCTTCGTGGAAAATCTTTTGGGTTTCTGCATGCTGTAAGATGGACGGTTCACCTAACGGTAGAAAGTGAGGTGACCTGAAGTACCTCAGTTGTTGGTTACATTTAACCCTGGAAAGAACAGTTGACTTCCTATTTGGCACAATAGACCAGATTATCATCTTATGATCCGTTTTAACACTAATTGACATCTTCGCTCTGAGGTCACGTAAGTAATGTTTGGATTGAAGAGGAGTGATGACATGATCTAGCTGTGAACACGTCAAGCCGTTGGTCCACGTCCACATCAGTGAGTTGCTGGCTCTCATGGTACGAACCATCATATTATGCTGTAACAAAAAATAACGCAAATGTACTCCGGTTTCGTTGCTTCTATCGTGACACGTGATCCTGCCGAGACAATTTCTCTCTCGATCTGTGGAATCGCTGTACGCAAGATGACTATTGAAATCCCCAACCAATATCACTAGTTCTTTGTCGGAGCAGCTTTCATAAAAACCTCCCAGCTGACCCAAATATGTCGAGTTGGCCTTGTTAGGTGCATGGAAGTTTAAAACTATCACACGATGGTGTAGCAAACATTCGCCGTCAAGATGTACGATCCTAGGGAATTAACATAATTTACGCGGATATTATGCCATTTGGAAACGAGAATAGCCAAATTACGCTTTCGGTTTATGCGAGTGCTTCCAGTAAGCCAAACGAAGTTGCTTGTATCGGGCCTTGCAGCATCGATGCTCGCCTCCTGTAGAAAAGCAATTGCAACTCCATTCTGATGCAGACAATAGACGATATCACTCCTCTTCTTGCGTGTCCGACATCCTGACACGTTCCAAGAGACCATCTTGAGTAAGCAATCAGTATTATTAACTGAATCGGGCTACCCTAAACAAGTGCAGGATACAACTACACCAATTGACAGCAGGGATGCATGTGGCGCGTCCGAGACACTGAAAGGCGGAGTTGAATGAACAGGCGAGACGATAGTGGGAATGTTTACACCAGTCAGTAAAGGAGATACCGCAGAAGTGGGTAACGTAGATGAAAGAGATTTGACAGGAGTGATGAGATTCTCGGTAACAGTCAGTCTGGTGAACGAGGCTTCCAAATAAACAATTTCCATCACCAGGAATGCGCTGCAGCCACAGACAAAATTCGCCTATCTGGCGGGGTAGAAGCCGGAAATACGTCATCTTCACAGTATGAACAATAACCACGCACGGAGATAACTTAAGCGGGTAAGACGAATAGATAATGCAACTGAATGAGTTATCCAAGCATGCACTCAGCGAACTAGACTGGCTAAATTCATGACTGGTACCTTATGAACCTGTACTGGTACCCGCTAAATTATATTATGCTGCATGGACCAACCAGTGCATTCCGGACCAAAGTTTCTTATAATGAAGTCGCACATTGGGGCTGGCACTGATTCTGGGCCATGCTCGTGGTATTGTTTTGGCAACTTTTATTTTTGATTAGGCTTTAATGTGAGTGTTCAGTTCTAGAGCTTTTGGATCCATTATCCAAGTGATTAACAAACCCCAAACAAGTAACGCGCTCGCGAGTGATAGTGGTATTTATTTATTTATTATATTTTATTCATCCGGTGACGTGTTTTATCGAAATTGAAGTGATTCATTGAAATTTGAGTGAAACGTTTGATGGAATGGAGAAAAGGGGAGCATGTTCTTTGTGAAATGCAACATATTTGTACAACGCAAAAGGAAGTACCATTTCTATTACTATGTGTGATATGTGTTTAGGTAGATCAGCGCGTGATGAATATTTTCTGGTGGTGGTGCATTTAGGCCGTTTACGTCACAGAGCTATTGAATTTTATATCAGAAATCGCGAAAATACTTCAAATAAAACTTTGTAAAATGTTTATTATAATTATCTTTAAAAGGCATGGTTTGATTTTTGTATTCGATGAACCTAGAAGAATCGTTTTGCTCACTGAGCAGAAAGTACAAATTTGGTAAATTTAGATTTGTTCAACGGATAGTTGTTGATAGAATAAATTGTAAATAAAATCGATATTAGCATACTCTTTCGACAGCCGGCTGGCAAGAGTTTAAATAAAAACAGGTAAACAACATAGTCTGTGGGTCGAATTGCCAGCTTGAGGCAAACCTCCATGACCTACCTTACCCTACCCAACCACCAACTCCGTAGAACTTATGAGGGCGTCGCCAAGTCGGGGGCCTCTCGTTAAGTAATTTCTACATCAACATTTCTTTTCCTATCCCTAGTTACGGTAAAGATGGCCGTGGTCGGGAGTAGTAATCGTCATGCTTATGCAATTTTTATTTTAGATTGGAATCAAGGGCGATTCCCCACCTTGATTTCCGATAGCAATCTGGTTTAACCGCAAACGTTATAATTAAATAAGTAGGGATGTTTGAAACCATTTGTGTCCATCCAAAAACCTTACTATACATTGTTCTTTTGACAATTTGTCGCTCAACATCAGCATCAGCAGAAAAAAAACTGTGTTTTCCAGAGATGAGTAAAAAAAACGTTTCCATATAACTTTGCCTCGCAGTCATAAACTTAATTCCATTTGCCCTATAGAATAGAACTTCGAAGTTTTACCATTCATATGGCTTCATCCAATTTGTCTTTAGTCATAAATAATATTCTTACAAGCGTAATTCTTGGAATCAGTTCTCCAAACCCATAGAACCATAGAATAAGGAATAAGAATCTAGTAGATATTGTTGTACAATTATGCCGATGAAGCGGTGGACTTCTCACTTGTGGCTTCTAGCGAGGTAGCTCCATTCTGATCCATAGAAGCACGCTAGGTGGTTTATAATCATTTTCAGGGTTTGTAAGCCATCCAAGAACTCAATGGAGTGTAGACCTGTGGACTAACCAGCGTAACGACGGACTTTTCCTGTGTGACTTCTAGCGGAATAGCCTATTTGTTTTATATGAAATTACGTTGGGTGGATTATCATCATTTTCGAGGTTTGTAGGTCTCCCACGAACTCCTTGGAGTACAGACCTATGAATCAACCAACGTAACGAAGACCGACACAAATGTAACTTCAAGCGGAATATCCCCATTCTGGTATATAAAAACACGTTGGGCAGTGTGTCATATCATCATGTTGAATGTTTATAGGTTGCCCAACACTTCCCATCAACAACCAGCGAACGATGAACTTTTTATGCGCATCTACAGGCAAAATACTTTCATTCTGGCCTATGATAACACGTTGATCGATTCATTATCATTTTCAAGGTTTACATCCTTGATTTGTTCAGCGATAAGATGCGCATATACAAGGCATGGTCACTGGTTTCCATTCAAAAATTGGCAAGAAGTTTTCTCGGGGCGTGGAGTATCATCGAGCTAGCCTCATGATACTACATGATACTTGATGGGCTACAGCTTTTCGATGAACCTACGCCGAATGGAGTATCCTTCTCCATTGGACTCGATCCTGGGCCAATCGCTTCCAGTCGCCCTGAACATTGAGCGCCCTCAGGTCCTCTTCAACTGCAAAAAGCCATCCTGTACGCGGCCTTCCACGAAGCCTACAGCCTCTTCCGGGTTTTCAGTTAAATGTTATCTTCGCTTGACGTTCTTCCGGCATACGAACAACGTGTCCAGCCAACCGTAGTCTGCCGTGTTGTATAAGCTTAACAATATCCAGCCCTTTATATACTTGGTACAGTTCGTGATTTTTGCGACGCTATTTTGATGTAGTGTGGAAAGTCGTACGGTCTATTTATTAAGTTATGTAGTTTGTCAGCGTTATGTGAACAAGTTTAAACATGGAAAATCTTATTGCTAATTAGAATTATATCAGGGTAGTGCATCTTCAATGTCTAATATTGGATAATTTTATCAGCTGTTAGTCGCGACATCTAGCGGTAGAAAGAACGCTTTTTACACGGAAAATTTTTATCGAGTTATACAACATTTTAGACCACCTGAAAAGCAATGGCAAAGTACATTTAAAAGGTAAAGCAAAAATGTAATATATGAACGAAAACCATTAGATTTCCAATTAATTGATCGGCACTAGGATGTTAAGTTCCAATTGGGGTCGCTAGACTTCAACGCGATTAATATGTCTAAACACATTCGTTCAACTTACTTGAACAAAAAGAATGTTGAGTATGTTCAACTTTTGTCAAATCAATGAGTCATAAGCAGTGTCTTGTTTCCTACCAGTAACTGCCTGTATTCAGGCGCTAGCGGCATGCGGAAACAGCCGCATGAAGATGTCTGCCAAAAATGTGTATAGCAAATGGCATATAACGCGGGTTTACTCAAAACTGGTAACTTTGGGAGTATAACTAAGGAGTTAACTAAGTATTATTAGGAATTTCTCAGTTATTTATTGAAAGCATCTATGTACATTTTACTGCATGAGTATACTGCCGCTAACCGCAAGTCGAGCACATCTGTACATGGATGCCATAGACAAATGTAATCGACTTGCGGTTAGCGGCAGTATACACTACACGCTTCAAGTAAATTACACATCGCATGAATAATTTTCACACATGACGATGATGACACGAGAGAATAGCAATCTGTGTGAAATTATGTGTAAGATATGCACAGTCGCTATTGTCTTTTATTCTCTTATGTACGTGTAAGGAACTTTGCTTCGAACTGTCAAGTTTATTTGTAACGCCATGATGGCGGTTGCATTCGGCAAGCATCGCATCGCAAATTACTTTTTTTTTAGGATTTCCTTCTTGTTTCGATGTGATACAATTAAAAAGTGAGACTATAAACATCGCGCTTTTGTCAAATCGAAACAAATGGGGAATCCTCTGAAATAGTATAAAAGTGATGATAATCTCCATTTTATATGAAAAAAATATAATTGAATTTAGCTCCGTTTTCCGACCGCTCTCTCACTGTGTGAAATGAACTAAATTACGTAACACAAAAATGCGTCATTTTCCACCTCCCTCCTCATATGACACACTTTTTTTATGGATTGTCAGACTTTGGGCACTTAGCGTTACGCAATTCATGGATACTCCCTAATATGAGTAACATGGCAGTAAATATCCTCGCAGTTTTTTGGAAACATCGCCTACCACATATTTGTTCGACAACAGTATTTAATTTTTATGGAATTTCAATAATTCTTTCACCAGATTTGGACCCATGGCGAAACAATCAAGCGTGTGTACCAATCGCCGCCATACTTGAGAACAACTAATTTTATTAAAAAATAAGTAAAAGACATATGATAGGTGTTAGTATATCAAACGAAAGGTTTTCCTACCTGTTCTTTATTAGAATAGTGAAAACCACATTAAAATTTGAAATTATCTTTATCATTGCCTAATCCATAATAGGAACGCTTGGACTAGTTTTGGCATTATTTTAATTTTCGTTTTATTTTATGGCAAATCCCATTGTTTTCTTATGGGATTGGCCATAATGGGACCGCCTGTGGGACAACTGGTGCAAAGGAAGTCGAAAATTGAGAAAAATTAATTATTACAATTATGTTTTGAGTTTCGTGGAGGAGAGTAAAGGTGTTATCGTATCTTATACATATGATTCACTTATCTGAACATGTTTTGTGGTGAAACGCCATTTGGTGTATAATGTACTAGTGCGACAATTAGTGTTATAACCACATCTGGTACATTTTTTCGGCTGTTCGGCCACATTGAGAGTTGACGTAAAGTCAATGTCAACTTCTCTCCCCGAACAGCCAAGATAGCTGTGTGGTGTCGGCAGCCAGTTATCTGGCTAAGAATAACGCTACGGATTGCCTGTTCCGGTGGTATAAGTCCACCATACAGGTGACCCCAAATTCTTGGTGTGATGCGGCTTTATGCTTACCGTGCCTACGAATGAATGGTTAGGGGGTCTAAAAAGAACCTAACCGCTAACGGAGCCTGTGAAGCACCAGGGCACCCTTCACAGTATCTAGCCCTTACTGCGCTAACCGGAGCTATGGCGTAGTTGACTTTTTGCTTCTCCGAAATAATCGGCTACTCTTATTCAATCTCAACTTGAGGTTAAATAAGGGTGGGATTATGAGCATGTTTTTATTTAGTTTTTCAACAAATTGTCACCTATATGGATTCGCTTTATGCGTTATACACATTGTACTCTGTGTTTCGTCTTTGACTTTCCTGATAAGATACCAATTTGGTTTCATCGTTGCTGTTCATATTAATGCTGAAGTTGTGGAGTGCATTATCTTAATTTGCAATGGCTTCAGTTAAGATAGCTCAAATCAATCTTCAGCATAAAAGAACAGCAACGATTAATCTTTGTAGACTTATGCAAAATGGCAAATCCCAAGTGGCTTTGGTGCAGGAACCCTATTTTCGCAAGGGTAGCTTCTACCTAGGTAACCTAGTGAACCCGGTTTTTGCTGCTTTCAGTAAAGAAATGGCAAACTCTCGATCAATGCCGCGTGCATGTGTGCTTGTTAACAATGCTATTGTTGCTACACTTATCTCTGAACTAACAACCAGAGATGTATGTGCTGTCACAATTGATGCAACTGGCGGAGCCCCCGTCAGGAAATACGTCTATTGTTCGGTTTATTTACCACATGATGAACCATCCCCTACGGATGCTTTCAAACGAGTTGTCATATATTGCACTTCAAAAGGCCTTCCGCTAATTGTCGGCAGTGATGCTAATGCTCATCACATCATCTGGGGTAGCTCGGATATCAATCTGAGAGGCTCCAGCTTGATGGAATACTTAAGTAGTACCGAACTTAGTTTACTTAACATAGGCAATCGCCCAACCTTTATGGTATCTAATAGAGCAGAAGTGTTAGACATAACCCTTTGCTCCAATAGAATCAGTCACGAATTGACTAATTGGCATGTGTCAGATGAGGAATCGATATCTGACCATCGCTACATCTACTTTGATCATTTGAATGTTACTTCGCAGACCTTGCGTTTTAGAAATCCCGTTCAACAAACTGGGATCTTTACACAGAGTTGCTCTCTACCAAATTTCATGGATATCTACCTTCTATAGAAACTCCTACCGACTTGGATGATGCAGTTGATACTACAACGTTGCACATCATGGAAGCTTTCGAAGAAGCTTGCCCTTTACGTTCTGTAAAAACCTCAAGAGGAACCCCTTGGTGGAATTCCGATTTGGCTAAGCTAAGGAAGCAGTGCAGAAGGAGTTGGAACAGACGCCATTCAGCAGGGACGGATTCTTTCAAGTTGGCTCGCAAAGCTTACAAGAAGGCTCTACGATCTGCTGAACGATCCGGCTGGAAAAACCTTTGTGCAAATGTTTCCAATTTGAGTGAAGCCAGTCGATTGAATAAAATTCTTGCGAGATCCAAGGATTTCCAAGTTGGCGAAATTCGCAAGCCAAATGGCGACTACACTTCTTCTGATGAAGAATCGTTAGAGCACTTATTTGATACGCACTTCCCTGGATGTGTCGATATAACATCTTCGGATGATCCTGATGTCTTTTCATGTAGCTATGGGTCTTGGGCTCAAGCACGTAGAATCATAACTACTGAATCGATTCAATGGGCACTTAACAGTTTTGCTCCCTACAAATCTCCAGGGAGGATGGGATTTATCCCTATTCTATTTCAGAGAGGTTATGAGCATATCAAACATGTTTTGAAAAAGCTTTTAGTATGCAGTTTTGCTACTGGGTATATTCCCATATCCTGGCGGAATGTCACTGTAAAGTTTATCCCAAAAGGAGGACGTGCTTCGTATGAAGAAGCAAAGAGTTTTAGACCCATCAGTCTGACCTCATTTCTTCTGAAATGCTTAGAACGTATTATCGATCATCACATTCGTGATGACTATTTGGCAAACATGCCTCTTCATGTTAATCAACATGCTTACCAATCTGGAAAGTCCACCGTGACTCTTCTACACAAGGTTGTGTTCGATATCGAGAAAGCATTCGCTCAAAAGCAATCGTGCTTGGGTGCTTTCTTAGATATTGAAGGTGCTTTCGACAACGTGTCTTTCGATGCAATATTGGAAGCCGCACGTTGTCATGGGCTACCTAATATTATTACCAAATGGATTCACCAGATGCTTAAAAACCGACATCTCTACTCGACATTACGTCAAGCAGCGATTAGGAAATTAAGTGTCTGCGGATGCCCTCAAGGGGGAGTATTATCTCCACTTTTGTGGAATCTCGTTGCAGATACGCTATTGAGGTTACTCAATAATGGCGGTTTTCCTACCTATGGATTTGCCGACGACTATCTTACATTGATAGTGGGTTTGTGCATTACTACCTTATTCGACCTGATGCAAAATGCTCTTCAGGTAGTTGAAAGTTGGTGTCGTAATCGTAATGGTATTCGTCCATTACATCTTTTTGGTTCTGAAATCAATGTAACTGATCAAGTAAAGTATGTGGGTCTAATTTTGGATTCAAAGCTTTCCTGGACTCCTAACATTGAGTTCAGAATTAAAAAGGCGTGTATGGCTTTCGGCCAATGCCGAAGAACCTTTGGTAAAACTTGGGATCTTAAACCCAAATATATCAAATGGATTTACATAACAGTTGTACGACCAATTTTGGCTTATGGATGTCTTGTGTGGTGGCAAAAGGGGAAAGTGAGGACAATTCAGTCTAAATGAGGCCGTCTGCAAAGTATGTGCCGAATGGCAATGACTGGTGCGTTCTCTTCAACTCCCACGGCTGCTCTCGAAGTTCTCTTCGACGTGGCCCCACTACACATACATCTCAAACAAGAAGCATTTGTACTTACCGCATCTTGCATCTTGTACTTACCGACTATGGGTACTAGGTTTTATGGAAGAGAATCCTGTAAACCGCAGTTCTACACACACTTCGTTGTTACCGCTTATGGTTAATTGGGACAAAATTTTCCTTGCTCCAAGTGATCTCACACACGTTAGTAGTTTTCCTTATAGGACATTTTCAACACAATTATCCTCGCGGGATGAGTGGACAGCTGGCTATTTAAAGAGAAGTATGTCGGACAGCATTGTTTGTTACACTGACGGCTCCCTCCTCGAAGGTAGAGCAGGTGCATGCGTCTATTCGCGTGAGCTGAGATTGGAACAGTCACACTCACTGGGTACACACTGCACTGTCTTTCAAGCGGAAATATTTGCCATCATGTGTAGAGTGCAATCTGCACTGCAGCAACGCATTATGGGCAAAGTAATATACTTCTGTTCAGATAGCCAAGCAGCTATTAAAGCTCTCGCCTCAGCCAACTCAAGGTCGAAGTTAGTAATCGCATGTCGAACTCAAATTGAGGAACTGAATTCAGTTAATACTTTACACCTTATATGGGTACCTGGCCATTCTTCCATAGCTGGAAACGAATTGGCTGATGAGTTAGCTCGTAATGGAGCATCGCATGACTTTATTGGTCCTGAGCCAGCTATTCCAATATCCAAGTGTTGGGTGAAGCTTTTGATCAACTCTTGGGCTGTCACTCAGCACAAATGGCATTGGAGTAGTCTGGATTCATGTCATCAAACAAAATTGTACATCCGGGAGCCATCTCCGGTAGTGGCAAGCTATTTAGCTAATCTGTCTAAACAGAATTGCGTCTTAGTCAAGGCCTTGACAGGTCACTGCCGACTGAACTATCACATGGCAAAAATTCAACGCGTTGAATCATCTGTTTGTGATAGTTGTGAATCCGATTATGGAACTTCTTATCATCTAATATGTAACTGCCCAGTCTATGCACAATTGCGCTTCCAAATATTTGGTAAACACTTACTTAGTGAAATTGACTTCAGAAACCTGGATCTTCAGAGTATTTTGTTGTTCATAACCCGTTGTGGTAAGGAGTTATAAGCTCTTGTACGCTTATGCGTTGTATGCCCTCTTCAAGGGTCCTTTTCCAAACATTCCCTTTGTTCTCCCATCCACATTCCTTTCCTTTTTGTTCACTTCCTTTTCCGTCAGGTGTGTGATGAAAAAGGCTGTGAAGGCGATGGCGCAAATCTCCCAAATTGAGGTGAACGTGCCCCTGGAGCCGATGTTCTGATACCTGATACCTGATAGTGTTATAACCACATCTGGTACATCTACCCTAATTAAATGTAATATTCAATTATTATAATTTTATGGCCTTTGTAGTCAGTATCGGCCATGAAAAACAACTTTTTTTCCAAAACAACTTTCTAAACCGAGGTCGAAAAAATTTCTAAAAGTTTTTACAACATTCAGTAACCTAATTTCATCCATTCGCATTTCATTTTCATTATTTTTATTATTTATTATTATCTTTATTAACCTTCTGTCTGTGCTCAAAAAAACTTACGTTGTCTGTGCTCTGGGGTCAAATTGACCCCAAATTGAAATTGCTATAACTTTTTTAATGTTTGGCCAATTTTTGATTTATGGGGCTGTTTCGAAAGATAATTTAATCATCTTTCAGGTCGTTACCAAAGATTGACTATTGGTGGGCGGGTACATCGCGGGGAGGGGTTTTAGTGAACAAGGGTATAAAACGAGTGATTTTTCATGATTATTTTACTTATATCCGAAAATCCTTTCCATTTTGAACTGCATCTTTTTTAAAAAGGTTATGCAGGAAGGCATGTGCTCTGGCATAAGGCGTTGGTAAGTTTAGAACTCGGCTGCCAGGTGGTGGTATATTTGAATTCATTATTTTGGACTACTTAAGATATTCCGATATATAGAATTCTCCTCAGTGTAAATATTCTTATCGCAGAAATTCAAAAATTGGAAGACGTACTCATTATATTGAGCACCGCTTTGTAGTGCTACACATCTTGAACAATGTTGCCGAATACAACTTGAGTGTAGGTACGAGGGATCTCAAGCTAAAGCAATATTTCATATATGTAAGAATATTGCAAGTACACTAGCGCCGCCTATTTGTAAATTTCCTAATTATTTATTCAGTCACATGACAGTCGATTCCCACCAGACGAACTTTATTAAAGACGTCATCGTTACAAATTGCAAATTTGTGCGATAAGAATATTTACAATGAGGAAAATTCCATATATCGGAATTACTTGAGTAGTCTAAATTAATGAATTCAAATATACCGCCACCGCCAGCGAACAAGCTCTAAACTAATCAATACCTCATATCAAAGCACACGCCTTCCTGCATAACCTTTTTGAAAAGGTGCAGTTCAAAATGGGTAGGATTTTCAGATATAAGTAAAATAAGCATGAATAATTACTGTTTTTGTACCCTTTTTAGGAAAAACCCTCCCCGCGATGTACCCGCCCACCTAAAGTCAATCTTTGGTAACGACCTGAAATATGATTAAATTATCTTTCAAAACAGCCCCAAAAATCCAACATTGGCCAAGCATTAAAAAAGTTATAGCAATTTCAATTTGGGGTCAATTTGACCCCAGAGCACAGACAACGTAAGTTTTTTGAAAAAAGTACACTGTAGCGCATATTTTAAAGATTTTTGAAGTGAATTTGCACCTAGGAGATAGATCTCGGCGAGTTTTACCAAACTACCAAAAATTAGGAGAATCGGTTGAAAATTAAAAAAATGGCAGCCACTCAAAGTGGCCTGGGGTCATATTGACCCCAGAGCACAGACAAAAGGTTAAAGAGGCTTTCAACCCTAGGTTGGCTTCTTAAAAGTCTTACGTTTACCACAGAGAACGGACATGGTGGCTCATACAAAATTTTGTTGAAAACGTGCGTGAAAACGTCCCTCAGCGACGGCAACGCAGACTGCCCGACATACAAACTCAATCTCACCAAGCAATGGCGTTGGCTTACACTACGTAATCAAGGCGATACTGCCATTTAGTGACCATTCGGACTGAACACTAGCACTAAAAAGTAAAATACAGAAAATTTCTACAAACATTCTCAGCACACTAGCACCGCGCAACAAGTACATAACGACATACTTCAAAATGACAAGTATAAAGTTTTACACAACTTCACGATATAAGATGAACGTCTGTCTGTTCTCTGTGCGTTTACTTCATGGTTTTATATATCCAGTTTTTGGATGGAATAATGGACTAGGGTAAAACGTCCTATCGTTGTGGTATGCCCTAATGTTGCGGTAGTGTTAAAGTAGTCCATTCTGGATATAACACCATTGAAAACAATTGTGGGTACGCTAAAACTCTTCGAATTAACGACTATAACAGCTTTTGTTTCACAAAATTCCGTTCAAAATGATGAAAAATCAACATTTTTCGTTAAAAATTTTGATCCCTTGAGCCTATTATTGCGGTAGTGCTAAGGTCCTATTGTTGCGGTATCGCTCTCCATAAGAATTACATGCAATACCGCAACAATAGGACTGACCTTCAAAAAATATCGCAACGATAGGCAACTGCGTCCTATTATTGCGGTAGTTTGTTTTTATGGTGATAAAAACAAAACAACATAAGTTCAACACAATTCACGTAATATTTACGAAACTATAGTTAACGAGCATCTTATTCAACTACTACAATATGGAAATCGACCTACAGGTAATTTTTGAAGAATTTTTGTAATCAATTTTATTTTGACACGGTGCTTAACCCCTCCATAATAGGTCGTTTTACCCTACATAGTTTTTGCTTGAAGTTGTATTTCATTTGAACATTCATTAATTTGAATTCATATTCATTTAGTAGTTTGTCAATAACTAATTTCAGACACGATGTTTTTTCCCCAACTCTGTCTAATAGTTCGTTGATTGAATTCCACCAGATAGTTGTAGATACATGTAGTAAATTATAAGAAAACTTCAATCATCACCTTCGAGTATTTAAAAATTAAAAGCATTAACAATTTTGCAGTTTAAACCGCGTTGAAGAATTGGCTCGACATCCGGCCACAACTGAGCTAGTGTCATGTCGAAAATTAATGCAGCACTTTTTGTTTTTTTGTAGTCAAAAAAAGAAGAACGCATGAGAAGCGTAGAATAATATAAAAGTTGACATTGAACAAGAAATCGATTGAGTCAATCACATGGCTGTAGAAAAACTATTCCTTACTACTAAATATTTACAACGCTAGTAATGCTCGTTATGACATAAGATAATGCCCTAAATATGCATTATTACCGATAAAGTTACGGTATAAAAACTCAAACGAAAACATGATTTCTACGAGTTTCAACTCACTTCGTTTTTATTTTTACTTTTGTGACGTCATAGTCATATATAACTCAAGAACATATTAAATTATTACCTGTATTAAAAACATTTATTTAGTATTATTAAGATTCAAAATTATTTTAAGATGCCAAACTTATCTATCTCAATTTAATTTAGCGTGCGCCTCGTGCTCCCTCTCACATTGCTCACATTCGTGTGTGACGTTATCAAACAAGAACCGTCACGGAAAATCCAAACAAAAACACGAAACTCTCCCATACTAAAGCAGGTTATGTTCTGCTGCTGGGGGAGTGATCAAATTTGTATCAATTTACGCTAACCTGATACTTCTGCTGCTGGTCCTTCCGGGTGCTGGCCGCTCGCCAGTTCAACGTCAGCACGCAGCAATTCTTCGAATTCCACACAAACAGCACGTCATCCTTCGTTTCCACCAGATTTTGCGTTCGCTTCCGATCGTCCGGCAGGCAGTCGCGCGCCACCTCAAAAATCTTCATCCCGCTGAAACCGAAACTGTCGGCACTGCTGACACCACCGTTAGACGACGACATTATCGCGCACTGAATTATTCACCGTTAGTTGATCGCAAATCACAAATTAAAACACTATTATCCCGGAAATTTAGTCACTTTTACTGAAACTATTCCGCCGACAAACACAGCACAGCGTAAAACGATTTCAAAACATAAACAAACTCGAGTCGGACGACGATGACGATGCCGACTGTCAAACGTAGAGTTGCTCTCTAGAGAGAGAGAAAAAGTAACCGCGCGCGAGAAAACAGCTGCTTTGGAATAGGTGTGGTCTGTGGGGCTGTCGATCCCTCCAGTAGGTATTCGCGCGCGAGTTTTAAAATAGAGACGTTTGAATACCAGAATGTTTGTAGTCGACCCTCGCAAGGGCTAAAATTCGATAGGGAAGGATAGGGAGCTGATAGCTGGAAATATTGCGATAAGTGTTCGTAAAATCGGCAAATAGATGTCTTTGCAACTTATTTCTACACTGTTTTGAATTGAAAGATAGGTAATTTTCGTTTAGAATGATCTTTTAAATGTACATTTACCTTCTTTTACTTCCAATATTCTTTGTTTTCTTTTGCATTCAGTTCCCATGGTAGAACTGCATTAATAGTAAAAGTAATACATAATACACATGATGACACATTCCAGCACAACGCAATACCGTGAGTAGCCGACTTTCAGCGAAAAATTAGGTCTGCATTCGAAAATTAGCTTCGGGGACATATGATTAAACAAGTCACTAATTTCCCTTTCTGGTGGAATATTTATTGTAAGATTTTTCGCTTTGAATATGATAAATATAACACGCGGCTGACCACACTTACCGTATTTAACGGGACAGTCTAATCTAAAAAGTCCTCAATTTGTCCCGTTTTTTCATTGATTCTTCCCAGAGATCCAAAATATTATTCAAACAAATTCAATATTTTAGGCAGCAATCTAAAGTCAAAACGGTACATAGAAAGTGATTTTTTGTGTGTCTTTATTAGAGAGAATTGACAGCCCTCGGCTAGCTCATCTCTCAACAATGAAGTAGACGAAACCCATCCAAAAAGTGTAGGATGTTATTAACGTTGCTTTTAACAGAATGCTATCTATGCCGTTTTGTATTTTCAATTGTTCGACTTTTCTTAGGGTTTTAACAGTTTTAACAGGTGCTTCTCCGGGAGTTTTTTCCATACAGTTTCATTTCAATCATTTTTTTCTGTTTATTCCAGATGCATTGAAATTTGTCCAACTTCAGTGGATTGAATGGAATTAGTAACTTGGTAAGCAAGTATTTCCTGAAAATCAAGTAACACCTTAACGTTAATAAAATTAAGCGCAGGGACAGACATTCTTATTTTTAGATTCAGCTCATTTTCGATGCTTCCAGAGTTGAGCCAGCCTCTTAAATAAATGCAATAATAATAAATGTTCGATTGAACCTTCGGTTCGCCACTTCATCTCATAGCTCCCATTTCCATCCCATCAAAACAATGAAAAGGTAATTGTTTTGTTACTTATTTTTGTGATTTTTTTCAGCAGTGAGCACGCATGTTAGCAAAAAGAAGCGACAAGATAGGTGCTGTATTTCTCTGTTTTGCGATGAGATGAATTTATGTACAGTTCTTTCTTTTTTTTGTCAAATCTGCTCTACCACATATTTTTCAATCATTTGATTCTTTTCGAAACATTAAGAATCATTCAAAGTCTTTCTGAATAATGCTGAATATTTCGAAATCGTTCACTGTAATAAAACGACGACATGAAAAAATAATTTATAAATCAACTGAACAAAATCGAGCTTAAGGCAGTTTCAAACCGAGGGAAAATTTGGACGGATTGAAGGCTAGATTTAAGGTCTGGACGTACTTTAATGCTAGTTTACACATCATAAGCTTGTCTGCAAATTTCGCTCCCATGTTCATTCATTTATTTAGTTTACATCTAAACAGATAACACTGAATCAACAATTTGACGCCACAATGCACGGTTCGAGGCCGCATCTCTCCATCCTCGAATGCGCCCCACGCTCGCCAAGTCGTTTTGCACCTGGTCTGCCCCCCTCGTTCGCTGCGATCCACGTCGTCTCGTACCTGCCGAATCGGAAGCGAAAATCATTTTTGCAGGGTTGCTGTCCGGCATTCTTGCAACATGCCACGGCCATCGTACCCTTCCGGCTTAGGTACCTTCTGGGTTCGCAGTAGAGCTGGGCGAGCTCGTGGTTCATTCTTCGCCGCCACACACCGTCTTCTTGCACACCGACAAAGCTGGTCCTAAGCACCCGTTTCTCGAATACTCCGAGTGCTTGCAACTCCTCCTCGAACAATGTCCATGTTTCATGTCCGTAGAAGACAACCGGTCTTATCAGCGTCTTGTATATGACACATTTGGTGCGGTGGCGAATCTTTTTTGACCACAGTTTCTTCTGGAGCGCGTATTAGGCCCGACTTCCACAGATGATGCGGCCTCGTATTTCACGACTAACATTGTGATCAGCCGTTAGCAAGGATCCGAGGTAAACGAATTCTGGAGCGCGTATTAGGCCCGACTTCCACAGATGATGCGGCTTCGTATTTCACGACTAACATTGTTATCAGCCGTTAGCAAGGATCCGAGGTAGACGAATTCCTCGACCACCTCGAAGGTATCCCCGTCTATCGTAACACTACTTTCCAGGCGGGCCCAAGCATGTACTTTGTCTTGGACGCATTCACCACCAGTCCAACTTTTGTTGCTTCACGTTTCAGGCGGGTGTACAGTTCTGCCACCTTTGCAAATGTTCGGCCGACAATGTCCATATCATCCGCGAAACAAATAAATTGACTGGATCTGTTGAAAGTCGTACCCCGGCTGTTACACTCGGCTCTCCGCATGACACCTTATAGCGCAATGTTGAACAACACTCACAGAAGTCCATCACCTTGTCTTAGTCCTCGGAGTGATTCGAACGAACTGGAGTGTTCGCCCGAAATCTTCACACAGTTTTGCACTCCATCCACCGTTGCTTTGATCAGTCTGGTAAGCTTCCCAGGAAAGCGTCCATAATTTCCCATAGCTCTACGCGGTCTATACTGTCGTATGCCGCCTTGAAATCAATGAACAGTTGGTGCGTTGGGACCTGGTATTCACGGCATTTTTGAAGGATTACAATAAAGATCTGGTCCGTTGTGGAGCGGCCGTCAACGGAGCCGGCTTGATAACTTCCCACGAACTCATTCACTAATGGTGGCAGACGTCGGAAGATGATCTGGGATATCACTTTGTAGGTGGCATTAAGGATGGTGATCACTCAGAAGTTTTCACACTCCAGCTTGTCGCCTTTGTTGTATATTACCCCTTTCTTCCACTCCTCCGGTAGCTGTTCAGTTTCCCAGATTGTGACTATCAGTTTGTGCAGGCAAGTGGCTAGTTTTCCGTCCCATCTTGATGAGCTCAGCTCCGATACCATCCTTACCAGCTGTCGAGCCATTCCAGCCAGCGCCCTGCAGATATTCCGGCCCTGTGTATGAGGTCGGAGAGGGGGTCTCCCAAACCACCCTCGCAGGCAAGTATACCTGCAACAAGAACATCATCCTCCCACCAATTTCAACTACTTCTAACAGCCCGGCATCGACTGTTTTTTGTTCGTGCTCACCACAGCACATCGTGAACACACATACCAATTTCACCATCAGCCCATCTTCATCAACCGAGCTTACCTCAGCACACTCAACGTCATCGGGATGCACGCCTGCTAGCCTCGTGGAAGCCCCTAATCCTCTCGTCACAGTCGAGCCTCTCCTGCCAGCGTCCAGCAGCCATCCCGGTCCTGTGTACAAGCTCGGTGAAGGGGTCTTCAGACCACCCATCGCACTAAGGAGTATTTCACCCCAAATCCTGGCCAAAAGTCAAAAACAATATTTTAGATATCTCCATATTATTTTTCTTTTTTGTACTCTCAAATAGTAATACTAACTTGCTCTGGGATTTTTGGATCAATATTGATTACTTGTGAGCAATGCTGGCTGCCAAAACTTCACCATAATTTACATGCTAGTTTAATAGCAATTGTCCATGAAAAAATGTTCATGTTTTATCGTGTTTTCCTGGATTTTTATTGATTTTTAAGATGAAAATCAATATAGGTATCAATAATGAGGGTATGTAAAATCGTTTCCAAGCATGATTCGATTTGAAGTTGTATTTAGGTGAACCATAATGATGATATTAATTGCTAGCTTTTTTTACCTTTTTTACAATAATATGTTTTACAAAATTAAACTTTTGATTAGGTTCCAAACACGATCAAGCAACAAAATTGTCAGCGTTGGAAAGATTGAAGTTTCCTTAATAAGCTCCACGAAAAACATTTCACGCATCCTCACGCAATCGTGAGTTGTTTTTAATTGAATATAGTGAAGTTTTCTAAGAAAAGCTAGTCGAAAAAAATAAATATTTATGATTTTAAGCGACAAAGCTCATAAAATGGTTCGCTTTCAAAGAAGAGCTGAACTTTGGTGAAAAGCATACTTTCGGATGTAAAAGGTTGTTAAGAAATAACGCGGTTGAAGTGCAACGAATTTATCTGATTTGCTCCATTGATTGTAATATCAATACATTATCCAGGGACTTTAACATTATTCGATGATAAATTGATATAGTTGAAGTGAACAAACGAAGCACATTTTCAGCAATCTTAGTAAGTAATAATTAAAGAATGAAAATTAACATAAAATCCATACTCATTGACAGAGTCAGAGGAGGACACCACTCGTCGCAAGCACGCTGTAGTTCCCAAAGGCAGCGTTCTTACGCCAAGTGGTGCTCTACTTCACTACTAGTGTAATACAAAGAGCACAAAAACAATAAAATACGCTTTACTGTTAATTGAAGGCATTTACAGCCGACAAAATGATTGGCATAGTTTTGGCCACGCTTTTATACTGCGTACTCCTATGTGCATCGCAGGCAAGTATGAATGCAATAAGAACATCCAAGAGAACATCCCACTTCCGGTAACATTGGCAACTCCAGTAACTCATCTACTTCGAGGTCGAGTACCGAACAAAACTCCTCGATCTTGTTTTCGTCAGTCTGCCTGAGCTAATGGACACATTCGAGCCCGTAACGCCGATGCTACCTGTGGACAGCCATCATCCTCCAATCGGATTACTAATTGATGTTAGCGACCATAACATAACATCATCGGAAAACGGCATCGATCACTTCGCTTACGATTTCAAATCGTGTGATTACAACCTCTTGAAAGCAGCTTTCGCTGGAACAGATTGGGATGCTCTACTGCGGTTTGGTACTATTGAGAAGGCACTTTCCGCCTTCTACGGCAAGCCTAATTCGATTTGCTATGGCTTGGTGCCACGAAGAAGACGATAGTTTAACTCCGCATCCAACAAACCCTGGTGGACCTCTGAGCTCCGTAATCTCCGTAACATACTCGGAAAAGCAAGACAGCGATTTTTTGTCACGAAGTCCGAGCATGCTTCATCGCACTCAAGAAAATCATTGCCTCATTACATAAAGATATTTCCTTTTTGAAAAATTGCCTAAAACTAAAACTTACCCCCGTCAGCCATAAAATTAAAGTCAGATCACCAACCCATGCCCATCTTATTCAGAAAATAGAACGAGAGTTAATAGTGGAAGTAAATGGAAGAATAATAGTCTTTTAACCTTGTAGCATTTCCACTAAGACGCTCTAAAATAATTAATCATGCTCGGAATGTTCTCCGTGAGGTGGAAGTAACGTACAAGTCTGCTCTGCAATCCACCTATGAAAACTATATATCCGCGGTCGAGACCATCCTCAGGCAAGTACTTGTTCAGCTCAAACAAATCACTTCCTGATGCCTCCCCTGATTCTAGCTGCAGAGTGAATGCAGAGGCTCAAACCGTTACAACCCGCAATCGGACGCATACTTGCCGCTGGCCGTGAGGAAGATCCCAGTCGAGCAGTTCCAGTCTACGTTCAACAGTCGTCCCGGTCCTGTGTATGAATCAGGAGAGAGGGTCTTCCGGCAACAATCTTCAGGCAAGTACACTCCTAGTAGCATCGGCTCACTGCCTGACATCTCACGTGATTCCAGCCGCAGTGTGATTGGTGAACTTCAGGCCGCCCCGTATATCGTTTCAGCCAGCAGGCCACTTAACCACGATTCACCGCCTCTGCCAGTTACGCCTAGCAGCGTTCGGCATTCGTCAAACTGCCAGATCGTGAGGGGGTTGCGCACAAAAATTAGTCAGCTTCGTTTGGCGTTATCCAGCTGTGACTATGACGTGCTCGTTTTCACGGAAACGTGGCTACGAGCAGATACCAAAAGTAGCGAAATTTCTTCCGATTACACATTTTTCCGTTGTGATCGCAACGATTTAACTAGTCATCATTCACGAGGTGGTGGCGTTTTAGTCGCAGTCAGAAATTCACTGGAAAAGGGAATGTGTATCGTTAGCCAACTCGATTGAACTGGAACAAATCGTAGTCCACATTAAGTTGAATCCTCGTTCGCTTTTCATTATTGCGGTGTATCTTCCGCCAACTCTAGTTCGCAGTTATACGTTGCTCATGCGAATGCTGTACGTTCCATAGCAGACAGTTCCTCTGAGTTTCATGTAGTTCTATCGATTGGTGACTATAACCTTCCATCTTTGCGCTGGAATCTCGATGTTGATATGAATGGGTACGTCCCTTCCAACGTTTCCACTGACACTGAGTTGAACTTCACGGAAGCAATGTTTACCAATGGCTTGAGGCAAATTAACCATGTTGTAAATATAAATGGAAGACTTCTCGATCTGATATTTACAACTCTCCCTGAGATCGTTGATATAATTGAGCCAACGTCTCCGCTACTGCCTATTGATATCCACCATAAACCAATCATCGTACTTCTTGACGAGAATGTCATGCCCAGGGTTGTTAATCGATAAATTATCGTCGTCAAGTTAACGCCAACTTCGATAACGATAACGCTTTTACGATAATGCTTCGTTGGCGATAAGGTGAGCGTTGAATTAACGTTATCGTTATCGAGTATTCGTTGATTTATCGATAATTATCGAGTTAACTGTAACATGTACTATAGTTCAAAGTACAAATATTCACAAGTTGGATTTGCAATATCTATTTAAAAAATATTGTATCGCCTTACAATATTCAGAAACGCCTTTAAATCCTGAAATTAAATTGGGATTCAAGGAGGTCACCGAATTGACCAAATCATTTTTATTCAATCATTAAAGTTCTTACAAAGCCGCAGTTGTTCATAGTAGAGAATCTGAGAGCATTTTGAATGTCTACCCATTCTTGTTTAATCTAGCATGATTAACAAAACTTCTGTTTAGAAGATCTGGAGCACCCAGTTATATGAATATTTTATGACTCAAAGACTAAACTGCTTAGTTCAACTAAATCATATTGAATAGGTGACGAGGCTAGTCCACCAAACTGTTGACAGAATGTTTACTCATTACTGGTGTTGAATCCCAATACATTGCCGAGGGGTTCCGATTCCAGGTGAATATTCTTGCTTATAAGATAAGGATTAGTAAGGGAAAGTCATTATGCTCTCTCATTAAAAGCGTATTTATATTTAAGTGTCACTGTCTCAGAGAATTAAGTCCGCCTGGCTACTGCAAATTTTTGCGATCTTCTTATTGGAACATATATGCTGCATAGTGAAAAAAAAAACTCCAAACCACCAACAGAGCACCTCACTTCTCATCGTTTCGTAGAACAGCTGCAGGCATTAAGCAATCTATTTAGAGTGCCCCGCTTCAATCAAAATTAACTCTCATCAACCAGCTGTAAAATATTTATTTCATTCTCGGCCTCTGTCAAAATTTTACACCAACTTCATTCGCGTAATCTAGTAACCCCATTATCGCAAAATTATCGAGTTAACTTACGTTAATTTATCGAACTCCGATAACAATTCAGTTGATTCATCGTTATCGTAGCAACCGATAACGTTGATCACAATCAACTTTATCGGCGATAACGATAAATTAACGATTAACAATCCTGCATGCCAGCATTACCCGACGACGTAGACTGTTTTATAGGTATATGACTATTCGGCATGCAACTTCGATCTGATTAATTCTACTTTTGACGACATCGATGGGACATTATCTCTGCGGTCTGATACAGTGGACGGCTGGACGGAATGCTATCGGCCCTCTACGAACTTCTCTTTGAAGTTATAAACATACACTTTTCTCGGAAGAAGCGTGCCTCAAAGTCTGATTTTAATCAACCTTGGTGGACTCCTGAGCTACGTAACCTTCGCAACAATCTCCGCAAGCTGCGTAGCCGATACTTCGTAACAAAGAACGTTTCTGACAGGGACAGACTTCATGATTTCGAGCTGGAATATAAAGCAATTCCTTCCGCAGGAAAGTTGCATTTTATTCATTTGGTCATTCGGTCGAGAAAAAAAAAGAGTTCGAATACGACATGACGCGGTCGGTAGATTATCGTTTACTTGTTTAGTGACTTCGTGTGTATTGTATAAAAAAGTGAATTAGATTGTACGAAAGATTAAATTTATTTTTTATTGGCGAATAAAGTAAGTACATCTAGTTGAAAAAAAAGTAATAGACCTGTTAGCAAATTTCTAGCGCTGCGCTGTTGGGATAGTGATCATGAAATCATTGTGTTTGCTTAAATTTTTCTAAGCGCGAGAAATCTTGGAAGAACTTGTTGATACCGGAAGAACTTGTTCTTGGTTCTAAGCCGGCGGTACGTAATAAAGGTACGTAGCAAAAAGGATTAATTTTGACTGTGAGCTGTATACAATTTACGAATGTTGAAAATTGTCTACGTCTCAAATGTACGGCCACAGCATAACGGTGATGGTGACACAGTAAAATCATATTTTTGTTAATCTGAATGTAGAAATGTGTTCTTTTTTCCACGTATAACTATGAAAATATGTGCAATAGAAAATTAACATTTTTTTCCAGCATCGGAAAATAAACTCAACAAAAATCAGGGCTTCGATACGTTGTCTGGGTAACTATGATCGAGTCTGGACAACTCGGTCAGGTTTGGACAATTGTAAATTATTGAGGTTACATGATCTTAGGTTTTATGTTGAGTTTAATGAACAGAAGTAAAAAAAAGAGAATATGGCGCATTGTAATGAAAAATTGAACAAGTAGTCAGGACGAGTTGGTTGCTTTGTTTCGTAATGAAATGAGTATACAATAAAAAAAAATCTGCGGTGACAATACATAATTTTCTTTAAATAGAGCGAGTAGGACTCTACAAAAAAGGAGCGAGTAGGACTCCACATAAAAGGAGCGAGTAGGTCTCCCAAAAAAAGGAGCGAGTAGGTCTCCACAAAAAAAGTAGCGAGTAGGACTCCACAAAAAAAGAAAGAGTAGGTCTCCCAAGATATAGAATAATTTTGAGCGAGTGGGTTTAGAAATATTTTTTTCACTTTATGTATCGTCACTGCAAAATATCTTCTTCTTCTTATTGGCATTACATCCCCACACTGGGACACTCGCAGCTTAGTGTTCATTAAGCACTTCCACAGTTACTAACTGCGAGGTTTCTAAGCCAGGTTACCATTTTTGCATTCGTATATCACGAGGCTAACACGATGATACCTTTATGCCCAGGGAGTCGAGACAATTTCCAATCCGAAAATTGCCTAGACCGGCACCGGGAATCGAACCCAGCCACCCTCAGCATGGTCTTGCTTTGTAGCCGCGCGTCTTACCGCACGGCTAATGAGGGCGCTAACACTGCAAAATATGTTGGTGTAATATGCTGGATATCAGAATGGATGTGGAAATGTAAAAATAGACAGTACAACGAAATCTCAAAATAATGAACAGGATCGTTGTTTGATGGCATAATAGAAAACGCAAGAGATGACAATCAAGTGTTGAAAAAAACGGAAAAGTGATGTTTGGATTGAATTTGAATTGGAAGTGGCCTGGACTTGAATTAGAATTGACTTCGATGTGGATTGGATTTGTATTAAAATAGAATTCTATTTGGATTTGGTTAGGATTCAATTTGGATTGGATTTGAAATGGATTAGAATTTGTTTTGGATGAGATTTAGATTGGATTTGGATTTAATTTGGATGGGATTTGGATTCAATTTAGATCGGATTTGAATTTTACTTGGATTGGGTTTGAATTTGATATGCATTTGATATGGATTGGATTTGGACTGGATTTGAATTGGATTGGATTGATATGGATTGGATTTGAATTGGAATTGGTTTTGAATTTCATTTGGATTGGAATCGGACTGGGCTCGAATGGGATTTGGATTGGGCTTGGATTGGATTTGTATTGGATTTGGACTTTAAATGGATTGGATTTTAATTAATAAGCATTTGATATGGATTGGATTTGGACTGGATTTAGAATGGATTTGGATTGAATTGGGATCATATTGGTTTTGAAAATAATTTGAATTGGATTTGAAATGGGTTTCAAATGGATTTAGATTCGTTCTAAATTGGATTTGTATTGGATTTTAATTGTTTATGGATTGGATCTTAAAAGAACTTAGATTGGCTTTGAATTGGATTCGGATTGCAGTCGGATCGAATTTTAGATTCGACTTGAATTAGATTTGGATTGGCTTCGATTTGTATTGGATTTGGATTGGTTTTGAATTGGATTTAGATTGGACATGGATTCAATTTGGATTTGATTTAGATTGCATTTGGATTGGACTAGGTTTAAATTTGAATGGAAATTGCATTGGATTTGGATTCGGATTGAATTTGATTTGGTTTTGAATTGAATTTGTATTGAATATGAGTTGACTGGACTAGATTGGATTTGTAATTTGGTTTGCTTTGAACTTGGATTTACTTTTATTAGGATATTTTTTTCTTTTTGATTTGGATCTTATTTAAATTGGAATGGACAGAATTTGGATTGGATTGGATCTGAATTTGAATTAGATTGGATTTGGATTTTTTTTCATTGGATTTGGATTAACTTTTTATTTGGATCTGATTTGAATTGGAATTGGGTTGGATTTGATTTGAATATAGTTTTATTTTCGATTTTGGTGTGCTTAGGACGTTTATTGGATTTGGGTTTGAATTGGATTTGTTTTGGATGTGAATACAATTTGAATTTGATTTATATTGGATTTGAATTCAATTTGAATGTGGTTTGTATTGGACTTGGATTGAGTTTGGATTGGGTTTGAATTTGATTTGGATTGGATTTGGACTCGATTATTATTGGTTTGGATTACTTGGATTGAAATTAAATTGGATTTGAATTGATTTTGAGTTGGATTTAGACTGGACTTGGATTCAATGTGGATTTGATTTAAATTGCAGTTAGATTGTATTTGAATTATAGTTGGATTGGATTCGAATTACATTTCGATTGGATTTTAACTCGATTTGGATTGGATTTGGATTTTACATGGCTTGGATTTGGATTGGACTTGGATTGAATTTGAACGGGATTTTGATTGGATTTGGATTCGAATTGAATTTGAATTGGTTTTGAATTGAATTTGTATTGGATATGAGTTGAATTTGGACTGGGTTTGGATTGAATTTGGATTTATTTTATTGAATTCGGATTTCTTTTTTAATTGGATCTTCTTTTAATTGGAATGGACAGAATTTGGATTGGATCTGAATTTGAATTAGATTGGATTTGGATTCTTTTTCATTGGATATGGACTAATTTTTTATTTGGATATGATTTGAACTGAACGTTTATTGGATTTGGATTGGATTTGGTAATAAGTTCATTCAAAATGAATTGGATTGGAATTGAAATGGTTTTGGATATACATAGATTTAAGACTGGGTTTTGAATTAGATTTGGTTTGAATTTGTTTTGGATGTGGATACAATTTGAATTTTATTTAGATTGGACTTGAATTCAATTTGGATTTGGATTGGATTGGATTAAGATTGGACTTGGATTGAGTTTGGATTGGATTTGGACTCGATTATTATTGGTTTTGAATTGGACTGGGATTGAAATTAAATTGGTTTTGAGTTGGACATAGATTGGACTTGAATTTAATGTGGATTTGATTTAGATTGCATTTGGATTGTATTTGGATTATAGTTGGATTGGATTCGAATTAGATTTGGATTGGATTTGGACTCAATTTGGATTGGATTTGGATTTTACATGGCTAGGATTTGAATTGTATATGCATTTGATGTGGATTGGATTTGGACTAGATTTGAATTGAATTGAATTGGATTTGATTTGGATATCGTTTTGTTTTCGACTTGCGTGTGCTTAGGACCGAACGTTTATTTGATTTGGATTTGTATATGATACTAGTTGACCCGGCAAACGTTGTCCTGCATAGTAGGCGAAAATGCGCGTTGTAAACTGCCCATGCCAAATTCCCATACGAATCTTAGTTTTTTTTTACCTCGATTTACTCAACATAACATATGATTTTGGCATGAGGAAATATCATATAAACCCGTCGGAAACGACAACGAACATATCTGTTGAAGGAATGAAGAAAATCCATCCAGTCGTTTTCGAGTTATGCGGATACGAACACAAACCATTTCATTTTTATTATATAGATAAGTTGAATTTTGACTGGGCTAGTTTGGATTTGATTTTGGGTTTGGATTGAATTTGTATTCGTTTTTACTGGATTCTGATTTTTTGTTTTTTTTTTAAAGCAAATTTGTTTGATATATATTTCTTATGTATGTAACTGATGATGCAAGCTAGTACATGATGTTTGGGACACGTAATATATTCTTCTGTTCTTTTAAAGAGTAGAGTAGAGGGAGGATGTAGTGATTACGATAGACGCTGGTGAATTATTTTGTAATGCGCTGAGATTGTTCAATTTAATACAGATTTAACTGAATCAGTTTTAGCGTTGTTCCTCCTTTTCGCGACCAACAATACACTGTAAGCCATGTAAGCTCTTTCAATGATAGATGTCCATTGATGATGACAGTGAATTTTGATTGTGTATATGAATGAAAGAGTGGTACTGAAAATTATCGAGATGAACGAGGCTAGTCGGTTCAAGGAGATGAAAATTTGAATGTGTCTTCAGTCTATTGACAAATTTTGAGACGGATGGTAGTGTGGCGCATTCCTTCCGCAGGAATGTTGCATTTTATTCATTTGGTCATTCGGTCGAAAAAAAAAAGAGTTCGAATACGACACCTACTTTTAAAGTATTTTCCGTAGAGCATCTCCTGTCCGTCGCCAGAATTGTTTTGGTCAAATACCTTCCTACAACATCAGCTTGCCATGTTTTCAGTTTTCTTCTGACGAAATTCGAACAGCTCTGGATGATCTTGACACATCTAAAGGTCCAGGAAAAGACCATCTTCCTCCTGCATTTTGACCCTTCCTTCGGAAGTGTATATAATTTCGCTTTGTATGCGTTACGCAGGCGTGTTACGTATTAATCTATCAATAAATCTCTTAAATTATGAAGTAAAATGTATGGTATTTGGAACAAATTCACTTTAATATTGAAAATATAATTATGACAAATGATATGATATGAATATATGCATATTTTTCTGATTTGTTTCAAAGAAACAATTGATTTTAATTTAGCAACATATATAAGCATGTACCAAACAATCTTCTCAGAAAAGCAAAAACGTAAAAATTTAAAGGGATTTCAAAAATTTCTTCAGTGGAAGCTAGATAGCAAATGTGAGCATGTTTTGAGATGCTAATAGACAACTTATATGCATGTATGTGTGCGTATGTGTGCAAATTCTGAAATTTACTAACATAAAAATCTCACTCATTCTTAAGGTATTAAACATGATTAGTATTACAAAATTAGACATCCATAAGGCGAAATATATGTTATTATTGAACGCTATTGAGTTTCGTTCAGATCAATAACTGATTTAGTTAGTTCTGGATTAATTAATATCGAGGTCCCTTGAAATTACGAGTATATGTATATGCTACCAGCGTTACGCTAGTTACTAACCATGTTACAATAGCTATTTAATCCGACGAGCGCCTGATAGATAGGCAGCATGATGTACAGTGCGTTTTCGTTCATTTTGTTGTCACTCAACCCATGAAATCCGCCTTTTGGTAGGCAATTAATTTGTCACTTTATACGTTCAATCGCCGTGGGAAGCTCAGTTGTTTTATCTCGTTTTAAATATTGGAGTCTGACAATATTTCCTTACGACTAAGGAAGGGTCAAAATCTCACTGTAGGTGGATTAATCTGGGTTTTAAGAATTGTGTCGCCACGTTAACGATGCTAATTGCTGCAGTGTCCAACCGCTCGCTCCAAGAGTGTTTCCATTTGCTTGGAAAACCGCGTCCATAATACCGATCCATAAATCTGGAAGCCGAAATTGCGTCACCAACTATCGGGGAATATAAAAGATATTTTAGTTACTAAATAAAGATTGTCGCTTCGGTTCCCTTTGTTCTGCTGTCCGAAACATGTGTGGTACATACCTGTCAAATCGTATGGATTTTCCTTCTTTGACATTTAGCTCCCCTATCCTCGCCAGCAAAAGATGTTCCGGACAGCGACGACAGCGACAATCTTTATCTAGTAACTAAAATATCTTTTGGGAATATCCATTGCTCTTTAAGCAAGATTTTCGAAAAACTGATCCACGCACGATTGCATAGAGAAAAGATTAAAATAGAGACAGACATTTTTGCCTTTCTCGTACAACAAAGTTGTACCAGAAGGCTATAATTTCACTCCAAAAGCCAAATTTTGATAGAAGGCTCGGAGACCCATAGTGTTATATACCAATCGACTCAGCTCGAAAAACTGAGCACATGTCTGACTGTGTGTGTGTGTGTGTGTGTGTGTAGCCCAGGAATTTTTATTGTTAAACACGTTTCATATAGAAGGACTTGACCGATTCGAGGGCACTTAGTTTCATTCGACGGAGAAACTTTCCTAGTTGGACTCTATTGTTTTTGTTTGCTAATAACTCATTCGATTTGAATAATATTTCTATTTTTCTTTTAACAAATACGCTGTTTACATGTACACTTTAAGTAATTAATCAATTTAGCCATGACGCAATCCATTACTCTCATAATAATTGCTTAAAAATTACTCAATTATTGAGTAATTTATAAGCAGCGTCATAGAGTTGCATCAAATATTTTAACCGCCAATATGTAGGCAATTAGCACAGAATTTTCAACATTAATTCGAATCCAACATATCGAATCGAGAAAGGCATAATCACCACTTGGGGATAAATTTGGGTTTTTTAAATTCATATTGTCAATAGAAAGAAGTCTATTATTGAGTTACGCATCTCTACAAGGAGACGCAATGATATCGACCTGACCCAGCCTTGCTCCAGTATAGTTCTATCCGATGGAAAATTCACACATTTTAATCCATCTTACCAGCCGAAACTATCGCTAATGAGCAGAGGCCCTTGTTTTGTTTGCATTTAATGAACAAATATTCGCCCGTCTCCGGCGTCAAACAAATAAATCAAATCCATCCCGTCGTTCTAGTCAGTTGGCTTCAGCTTGGAACCTATCCAGCGAAAGCAACCATCCAACATTGAGTTCTCCTTCCCGCGATGATAAAGAAGTAATTTAAATATATTCTATAAATTCTCAAATTTACAATAGTGCTCCCACACATCACATCCGTCGTCCTTTTCATTAGGCAAACATGTGCGAGCACTACTGTAGGCGCGGGGAAGCTTCATTATTATTATTTTCGGAAATATTCCCCTATTAAACGTGTACGGTCGCGAAGGCACCACACAGGATTTCGTAAGGTACTTGAGCAAACAAACGCCACGACGACGGAAGGCAAACTATCGACAAACTTCCTTACCAACCGCCAACAACATCAACCGAGCTGATGGCGGCGGCGGCGTTCTTCGGTCGGTCGACCAAAAGACGGCAACGACGACGACGACGATGGGTTGCCAATGATGGGTAAACAAAAAGCATCTTCTTTGCACGTTTCATAAGCCGAGACGTTTCAAGATGCTCGCGAACAGCCGGGCCATGCTATCGCATCACTTTGCTGGCGTATAATGTATAGAGGTTTGATTAGACTGAAAATCGGGGAACAGTTTCGTTTGGTTCAACGAGCAAGGGGTTCAGCAATAGATGTGGTTTGAACAGTGATAGATAAATGAAGAAACGACCTATTCCTACAATCCTACTGTTGAACAGCACCTCGTTGGGTGACCTTCTGCGCTTCACCTTTTACACTTCTAATATATCATAAATTAAAATATCATGTGACACGAGTTATCCTCAGCTACGGATCAAACACACTGTCGAACGTTGAAGAATATAAAAACATATAATAATCACCATTTAAAATTAAAACAACTTGATAAAAGCAAATTAGCGAATGTATTCTAAGAAATCCCCTTCAGTAGACCCCTTGACTAGTCCAAATAACGGTTCACAACTTTTAAACTCCGATTCCTGATTAGATCCCGAATGTGGGAAGGAGAAAGAGTGGGAACTAGTGCAGGGCATCGCACCTAAGACATTCGAGGCAAATTTATTAACACCAAACACTTGGTATAAGATGCCACATCCCACACCCCCACCTGTCAGTCCACTCAAGAAAGACACCCATGTGTTCCGGCAGGCATCGATAAATATGTATAGAGTTTGTCTTTACCACTCTGCGTCGTCGTCGTCGTCATCTTCACGTGTGCTCGGTTCATTGAAGGCCCACCTCACGTGCCCGGGTGTGGAGAGACATAAATTATATCGAATTTCATTTTCCATACGCGTAGTTCCCCGACCAACTCGATGATTCCTGAGCTTTCGATTCGGGATGAGACGCAGGGATTCTTGCTGCTTGATTCTGTCATAACGGGAAGTACGGGTATGAGCGACTTGGCTTTCCACGCTTCACCGTGGGTGGATAGGATTTCGAACCAAGTAGGCGTCGATGTTTCTGACACCTTCGACTGTGTGAAGAAGAACCATCGACTTTCAAAAGGATTCATTTGGGCTCAAGTGGTACTTGATTAATTGCCGTCCGGGATGTGTCAGGACGGCCTCGAATCAAGATTGAATGCTTGCGATAAGATTTTCGTAGACAACCGTTCAAAAATTGAAACTATGTGCCCACAGACCTGAGAATCAAACCACCACGCTGCATGCCGCACGATATAGAGTTGTTTCTGATGCTCGCTGCAACGTCGTGCCACTAACCTCTAGCTGTCACGCAACGATGTTGAGGAAGAACAACTTGAAGGACGATTCACTGCGCGAGTTACACACACGCTGAAACGCTCATGTGGCACTGTTTTCATTTAAGATTAATTTTCTAATTACATAAAATCACAATCGGTACCAACGTTCCTCCAGGAGACAACGACGACGGCTTCGAAGACGACGGCGACCTTTTGGTCTACGGTAGCAGTGCATCGCATGGCATCCAAACGTATGTCTTCGGATGAAAATTAATCTCGATTTACCTCAATTTTCATGCGTCTACACGTGGAAGGGGGAAGCCACCACGTGCACTGACAAACAGCGGCGCGCACGGTCGGAACGTACGCTGCAACGAATAGCTTTCTGCCTCCGGGCAGATGGAAGACGTAACATCTGAACAAATTGGATGGAAGCTTGTTCTTGTTGCTCCAGTCCGCGCGCTGTGGAAGCTGACTGAGTTCGTCCAAGTCATTGGCAGCAAGAAGATGGTCTGATTCCTAGATAAAGATGACCTGATACAATTTGTGGTGGTTCCGGTGACGGTTCCATTCGACCGGCAGGAAATCGTATGGCTAAGAATGAACAGTGGATGATGATTAAGGTTCGATACAGATAACACGAAGAATGGAATATTGATACCAGGGATGAAAATACTTGCAACACGGGTACAATCTTCGATCTTTTAAAAACGGCGCAAAATTGCAAACCTACTGTATACGGGTTTGCCTTTCTCGTACAATAAAGTTGAACCAAAAGCCATTCATTCATTTCATTTATTTAGTTAACATCTAAACAGATAACACTGAATCAACAATTGAACCAAAAGCCATTCCGCTCCATTTTTGTGTGTGCACAAAGGCTAAGAAAAATATTATCCAACTTTTCATAATAATAGATTTTCTCGCAATAAGTTGTATCCGTCATTGAGCTAAGCCTAGTTGAACCATTATGTTTAAAAGTTATAATGAAAAAATTGGATCAAACTATACAAGGTTGGTGTCTTGACTGCATGGTGGTTTCCAGCGTTTGGCAGAACAAAAAAAAGAAGACATTTTTTTTCTCGTCCTGTTTGGGTTTTCTACTGCGATCAGCTTTTAGATCTATTGTAGCATTAGTGTCTCCAGTTGTGTGCCTAGTTGCGTTTTTTGCTCATAACTTTGCTTCAAGTCAAATCATATCCCTACTAAGACTTGAAGTCGAGTCAAGTACGAGACACTGAAGATGACCTCACAGTTGAGGTAGAAATACGTATCTGCAAAGATAACAAAACGTAATAGAATCAAATGGAAAGTACTGTACTCGTCTGAGACAGTTGAAGACATTTTACTAAAAGAGCTTAAATATCTTTTGTCAAAAACTTTGTTTAAATGAAAGCTTTGGTTTTCTATTTATGACTTTGTAGAGAATTATAACTCTCTAAATTTATAGACGTCAAGATTGTAGGAGACCTTACAATTTTGCAAGCTTTGTTTGTGAGCTTCAATTTTCTTATAAATATCTAACAATTTTGCATATGCCCAGTTCTTATAAAGGTTTTAGTAGATTCTTATACTGCCGTTATACGCATACCTACTTGTACCAAATTGAAAAACATAAAGTTGAGAAAATCACGATTTCTTACTTACTTATGGATCCTGTACACCTCCAGTGGTGCAAAGGGCCGACTTGAAAGATCTCCATCCTGAGCGTTGCCCGGCTATCACTTTAACCTGTTGCCAGGTTAGATTTCGGTCGACTTCTTTTATTTCTTTATTGAGGCTTCGCCGACATGAGCCTCTGGGTCTGCCTGAAAATCACGATTACAAAACGAAAATATATACAATAATCATCCCTCACCTATTTAAAACATTTTTATTGAAATCGTTCAATTTTTTACACTTAAATTTATTTTTAGTTCAAATTCATTAAAATTGTTAAGCGGGTAATTATGCCGAGAATCATAGCTGTTTTTTACAGATCTATACGCATATCAGTCTCGTTGAGTTAGCGACTACTTCTTCTTCTTAATTGGCATTACATCCCCCACTGGGACATTGCCGCCTCGCAGCTTAGCCTTCATTGAGCACTGCCACAGTTATTAACTGCCAGGTTTTTAAGCCAAGTTATTGTTCGTGGATTTCCCTATTGGACCCGACTGTTCGAAATAGTCGCTCCTTGAACGGTCGTTGAAATCGCCGTGAAGGTGACTTCACATCCGTCTTCATAGTAAAATCTGTCAAAACTGACAAGTCTACCACGTGGTTTTTGCTGTTTCCCTTGGACTTCTCTTTCTTTTTCCGATGTTTTGACATCTGTTTTGATAGACAAGTAGCAAAAAACGAGGTAATTCACCAAACATTTATTGAGTTTGGCAAACCTTGCAGGAAAAGGGAACGTTTGAAATAGGCAAGTGAACCGACCTTCGAATCCATTGGTCAAGTAAATCCACAATACCATTTTTGCATTCGTACATCATGAGGCTAACACGATGATACTTTTATGCCCAGGGAAGTCGAGACAATTTCCAACCCAAAAATTTCCTAGACCAGACCGGGAATCGAACCCAGCCACCCTCAGCATGGTCTTGCTTTGTAGCCGCGAATCTTACCGCACGGCTAAAGAGGGCTCCTTAGCGACTACTATGATTGACATAACATAAATAGATCCTAATATTTGTAAAAATGAGTTGTCCGATTCTGTCTGTTTTTCCGACTGTGGATTCCGAATTTCTCCTAGTTGTAGAGAATACGATGATATGTTTTGCAGATGTGATAAAGGCATATTGAGTTTTGGTTATTTAAATCGTAGTACGCTGTGATTAGCCGAGATAACAAAAAAAAAATCAAATCTATTGCCTAATTTTTTGAAAATTGCACGCGGCGAACCCTTCATGAAAGGTACCGCCATGCTTTCTTCACCCCGTTTACTTGATTCTTATGGGGGAATAGCATTGCGATGTATCGTTTGGCGCGACCGTACTTTTCGACAGTCATTCGCCGCGGGAAGTTTTGTACAAATACTTATTTGGGAACATTACAAACGCCGCGCAGTGTATCTTATCCAGAAAATCTGACAATATGAACATTGTTATGGCGTACTGCCGCAAACAAATTGTTGCAAGACTACTATGAACCAAACATTTCAAGAATTCGCTCTCGGTCACTACACTAGTTATGGCTGCACTAACTATGTTACAAGCTTACGGAAGTGACTGCAGTGAAGATGAGCTCAACGGATTCGATGTAGACAGCAGCTCGAAAGAGTATCCTAGCAGCAGAGGTGGACGCTCTTAGTTCAGATGAACAGTTGAAGAAAAGTGACGATTCGGATGGAAGCTTTTTCGTGGAACTGAGGAAGAAGTAAGCAAAAAAGGAAATTCAAAGTCAGGACTCTCAGAAGAAACGACTATCAACACATACAGTTATTACAAAGAATTGTCATTGCCGAAGGAAGTATGCTGATCTATTGTCACATGATAACAGAGAAAAGGTGAATAAAGTGTTCTGGAGTGCTGATGAACTTGGCCAACGCAGTTTTTCAACAATTAGCCTGAACAGTGTAGAACACCGATGCAATTTCCTTTTCCCTGCTGAATGTTTGTAGAAGAAAAGGTGTCTCATATGTCACAATGGCAATGTCACATTGTATCATATGAAACATTACTTATTAATGTATATTTTAGAAATATTATTTATCGATGCATTGATGGATATGACGAGGACGACCCGGAAATATATTGCACAAAACGTGGCAAATATACACGCAATAAGGATTTGCGAGAAGCAGTAAAAGCTCACATGTTGATATATATTTGATGCTTCAATCTCGCATTAGAGAGCATGCTTCGAACCGGTTGTATTGCCTTCTGACAACACAAACAGCAACGCATATGCAGTACTTAGTGAGTAAGGGGTTGTCCAGAAACCACGTGGTTACAGAGTGCGGAGGGAGGGTTTTTGGAAATTGACTGAATGCATAGCTCCCGAACCACGTGTTTACTTTTTTTTTTTTTTTTTTGAAAGAAAGCTCTTGGTGAATTACAATAGCGGTGTGAAAAGTACACATCAATAAATCAATGAACGCGAATCTTTAGATCCTATTTCCATCCAATAAAATTAAACGATCACTACCCTATTAATTATTTCCACAAAGAATTTTGGAATGAGATCTCGAATGAAACATATGATATAAGAAAAACAAGTTTTTGCCGCTCGACGCCACCGCCGCCGATGATTTTTGGCATCACGCTGCCGACCCTTTTGCATCAGTGATTTTTTTTAACTAGCAACCCTATAACCCTTTCGAATCTTCGCGAGGAATTCATTTCCATGAGAAGTTCTTCAAAATTTTCAAGGAGAACATTTCTAAACTTTCAAAATAATTCTTCTGAATTTCCAGAAAATGCTACATGAAATACTTCATGGAATTTCCGCTGTTTTTTTGAATAACGACCAGAAATGCATTACAATTTGTCAATAGAAATTTTTCGGAACTCCCATTTCTCGTTTTTTGATAATTCAATCACAAATTCTTCCATTTTTCCAAGGATTTTTTTTTTTTGAGGACATTATTCAGAATTTCCTCAGAAGAATTTTTGGATTATCCTCAAGAATCTTTAAAAGTTCCATTGATTTTTTTTTTTATTTTCACCACAAACTCTTCCAAAAAGTATCCGGGAATTCATTCAGCTTCGGAAAGTCATTTTGATTCTTTGTAGTTTCTTCAGCTAGGTAGCGCAACCCTGGTAAGGTAGCCTACCGAAGATTCTACAGCTACAAAGAAAGGCAAAAGTAGAGCAAACGGATTGATTCAACGGCAACAGACCTGGCGACGAATAAAGGACAACGATTGGAAAGTCGGATCTTGGAACGTGAGAACTTTGAATGAGAATGTGTTGAGAATGAAGGGCAAATTCTTCAACTATAGATTCATCAGCAGCTATGCCCCAACGAACGATAAGCCTGATGACATGAAGGATGAGTTCTATGAGAGCCTTGATCAGGCCTTAGGAGCGTACCCAACACACGATGTAAAGATTGTCATCGGAGCCAACGATAATAGTCTGTGCATTGTAACCTTTGCTACTGCTAGAGGGATGGCAATAAGCAGTACCTGCTTCGCACGTAAGAATATCTGCAACCACACCCGGCAACATCTGAATGGAGACACTTGCTCACAGATAGACCACGTGCTGGTCGACGGACGACATTTCTCGATGTTATAGATGTAAGGTCTTTCAGAGGTCCGAACATCGACTCGGATCACTATCTTGTAGTTGCGAAAATTCGGGCGCGACTCTCCAGCGTCACGAATTCACGAAACAACAGAACGATGCGTTTCAATATCCAACGCTTGTCAGTTGAAGGAGTTGCTGAACAGTACCACCAGAAGCTGGACGAGCGGATAGGAGATGCCACCGGATCTGGCGACGTCAACAGATTGTGGAAAAAAATATACACGATTAGAGTTTCCATTTCCCGGCCATTTTCGTTGACCCGGGATTCGGGATGAACTTGTTCAGATATCCTGGAAATCCTGGATCCAGGATTTTCAATATTTCCTTAGAAAACTTAATTTTTGATTTAAACACGATTTTATTCAATGTTCAGGGGTAAAGTTCATATTTGAGAAAGGCCAGATAATACAGATTTCAAATTGGAACTCAAATCTATTCTAATTTGAATCGATTCTCTCGAAAAAAAACGACTTCAAGAAGCAAATAATATTCACACGGAAGGTAGAGTACCCTTTTGGAATATATGATCGCCGAGTCCGAGAAAAAGGGTTCGCTGGCGGTTGAAGTCTTCTTGACAATTTGCATTGTTTTGAATATGCATTGGGTTTAGACAATTGCTGGGATTGCATCCAATACCCTAGTGACGAAAGATGGAAGATGCGCAGTACAATCGTAGTGGGCCCATAACCTGTTGGATATATGGGAACCTCCTCACAAAGAAAACTAGAGAAATACTAGAGTATCCTCCAACTCATGGCAGGCTACTTATTGACACTTTTGCCAAGAGCTGCAGCTCTTCCTAATCTTGAAAAGATCGCTTCCTAATCTTGATGTTAATCGTTAATTTATCGTTATCGCCGATAAAGTTAATTGTGTTCAACGTAATCGCTTGCTGCGATGAAGATAAATTAACTCAATTATTATCGGAGTTCGATAATTTATCGTAAGTTAACTTGATAATCTAACGATAATGGGGTTAATAGATTACGCAATTAAAGTTGGTATACAATTTTGACAGAAGCCGATAATTGGACAAATTGATTGCAGCCTGTTGACCAGAGTTGATTTTGATCGAAGCGATACACCAAAAAATTAGGCAGAGCATCGGGGTCGGAACATTTGTACTTGCGCATGTGCTGGAAAGTTTGTTGTAAGAACGTCGATTGGAAGGACATGAATTGGATCAAGAATTGTTTTGGAGGCAAGAAGCTCAGGAAGACTGACTCAATGTTGAGCGGCGTGAGGAGATTAGCAAGACGAATATCAGCTAGTGTACACAACCTTGCTGTAGACGGGAGATGGGTAGGAAGCAGGCGCCAAATAGATGTAGCAGATCTTGTACTGTAGATACTTGTCGATTAATTGATAGAGAGCTGTAGCTGCTGGAGAAAGTATCAGTCAGTAGCCCTCCATTTAGTGGTATAGGGGAATCTAATATTTTTTGTGAAGGGGTGCTATTAACTAACTACGATGTTTTCATGTCTGTTCCTCTCTTACTAATTAAATAATATGATGATATCGATTGAGCATCACAAAGAATCTTGGCTCCATTTACATGCTTGAGCATACCAAATAAACGAACTTGGAAAAAAATCATGTCTATGGGAGGTATGAAAATATGATATGAGTTTATCACCAAGTTATCAAGTTGGGTTTTGCGTTCAAAACAAATAACTTTTCTTACAAAAATTACACTGTTTGCGAACCGGAAATGAAACAGTATTTTTTTGTCCCGGGTATCCCGGGGTATCATATCGTAGGAATCGGGAAATACCGAATTTTTCTAAATGCCGGGATTTTTTGTCCCGGGATGGAAACTCTATTCACGATGCTGTGACTGCAACAGCGCAGGAAGTGTTGGACACTGCACAGCGACGCCAACGAAATGATGATCGTTTGATGGGGAGTGCCAGCGAGTGACGGACGAGAAAAATATTGCTAAGAGTCGAATGCTGACTCACCATCTGTTTATTGATTTCGAAGCAGCGTACGATTCAGAGAGAAAGAGCTGTGACAGATAATGTCTGAACATGGTTATCCAGCGAAACCGATTAGACTGATATGTGCAGCGCTGGATGGGTCGAAATCAAGTATTCGGATTGCAGACGAAGTGTCAACCTCGTTTGAGATCTTAGATGGATTGAAGCAGGGTGATGCACTTTTGAATTTATTGTTTAACATTGCACTCGAAGGCGCTATTACGAGATCTGGCGTGCAGAAGAACGGCATTATCATCACACGGTCGCATATGCTCCTAGGCTTTGCGGACGACATCGACCTTATTGGAATCGACCGCAGAGCAGTAGTGCTGGAGGAAGACCTAGTGGTGTTGGTGCTGAGGTAGTGCTTGGTTGAAATGTATTTGAAGTTGTTGAAGAATTTGTTTATCTTGGAACGCTTGTGATATGTGACAATGACGTTTCCCGTGAAGTGAAAAGACGTATTACTGCTGCGAATAGGGCCTTTTACGGATTACGTAACTAGCTTAGCTCCTGTAGGCTGTGTGTTGTGTGTTGTAAAATGTCATTTGCGCTCGTTTGTATAATTTTCCCAGAACTTTTTTCAGAAGTTAGCTATTGATTCTTGATGTATGACGAGCTTATAGCGTCTAAATGTGCCTACAACTTTGTCCAACAAGACATTGCTGTAAATATGGAATCTGGGCGGCAGCATGCAGAAAGAAACGAAATTTGCTGTATAAAAAACTCTGATTTTACCAGTGGCCCTTTATGGACATGAAGCATGGACGTTAAAAGAGGCCAATCGGAGAACTTTCGGGGTTTTAGAGCGAAAAGTACTGCGTACAACACTCGGAGGGAAACTAGAAAATGGTGTGTGGCGCAGACTTTTGAATCATGAGCTGTATGTAAGTATACAAAGAAGAAAATATTGTGAATCGTATAAAATACGGCAGCGTTCAGTGGGCTGGTCACTTGGTGCGAATGTCGGAAGAAAGAATAGCGAAAGCAATATTAACCAGAGAACAAGTTAGAACCCGGCGACTTCCTGGAAGGCCACGAACACGCTGGCTACATGCTATGGAATCGGACCTGGGTACCCTGAACGTTCGGGGAAATTGGAAGAACATCGCCCAAGACCGACGATTATGGAGCACTACAATACGCTAGGCATAGGTGCATCGACACTGTAGCCTACCAGGTATCCAGGTAGGTATTTCGAATAGTTTCTTTTGGTAACTCAAAAGAAACTCTGCTATTTTTTTTTTAATTTCCAAAGGAAAATCAGAAGTACTTCGTTCTAAAATTCAGAAAAGATTTTCGATCGAGCCTAGGATATTAAAAAATCAGCTAGAAAAACGTAAAATTTATACAGAAAATTTGCCGTAATCAGCAGTTTATTAAAATTTTCACCGTAAATATGTATTTCGGAAAATCCATCCACCACTTCTTCTTCTTCTTCTTGTTCTTCTTCTTCTTTTTCTTCTTCTTTAATGGCTCTACATTCCATCTGAAAATTGACCTGTTTTTCAACTTAGTACATATTCTATTAGAATTTCCGAAGGGTTTCGCTTGGAACTCCAGAATAACCATTCAAGACAAAATTTTCAAAACGACTTATCTGCTTTTGTAAACAAAGATTCAAACGACGATTTGACGAATCTGATAGCTCTCCCACGCAAACCAACACTATCAACAGGTAGCGCTAACCTTCACCAACCTATTGGTGGTGTTGGTTTGCGTGGGAGAGCTTTCAGATTCGTCAAATCGTCGTTTGAATCTTTGTTTACAAAAGCAGATAAGTCGTTTTGAGAGTGTACAAAAAAGTGCAGCAGATCCGGAAGACGTGCGCATGTTTGTGCTTGCAAGGGCTGATCGATTGTTATCAAGGGCAATGCCCTTGCTAATATTGCGATCAAGGCTATGTAAATGCTCAAACATGTTCAGCGTCAGATTTATTGAGGAGAGGTAAGGTTTTGATGATCCGTAAATTTAACACGCACGCACTCACACAAACGCACACACACATTCACATTATACACACATACATATACACAAATACATACATATACTGATGGACATGAGTGTTCGTCATGTTTTCATAGTAGCTCTATTAAAACATGACGAATACTTTTGTCTATCAGTGTAGACATATAAACACACATACACACTCATATACACACATACACGCTCATATACATCATACAAAAAACACGTACACGTATATTAGGTATCTATATTATTGGAAGCGTTTGGTATGGGAGGTCCACGCTTTCTTCCTTTCCCCTCGATTCCAAGCTATTGAGTGACTTTAGGTATTCCTGAAGTCGCTCAATATCTAGGAGTCATCTCTGCGGTACATACTGCGTAGTTGGCCTGGCCATATGAAAAGAAAAATGACGGAATTCAGAAACCGTCATTTTCCAGGATGCTTTCAAGTATTGGCTACGCATGTATGAGATTAGATTAGATTAGAAAAGCAGATAAGTCGTTTTGAAAATTTTGCCTTGCATTCTTGAAAATTCAGGAGAACTTTTCGATGATAGAACAAAAATGTTGTTTAAATTTCAAACAATTTTTGGTGAAAAAAATACTACAAAATAAAAAAAAAATATCATGGAAATTAAATACAGTGAACTCTCTCTAACTCGATGTGTAACTCGATATTTTCCCTTACTCGATGAAATTCATACTGCGTGAGAAGTGAAAAATTGATAAATGAGAAGTGAAAAGTAACAAATGAATAGTGAGAAATGAAAAGTGCGAAGAAAGAAGTGAGAAGCTCGGAGTGAAAAGTGATAAGTGCGAAATAGGAAGTCAGAAGTGAGATATAAGAAGTTATAAGTGAGAAGGGAAAAGTAAAAAATGAGAAGTATGAAATGAGATGTGAGGAGTGAGAAATGAGAAATTAATAGTTAGAAGTGAGTAATGAGAAGATGGAGATGAGAAGCGAGACTGGCGTAGAGAGAAGTAAGAAGTAAGAAGGGAGATTTGAGAAATGAGGAGTGGGAAGTGATTTGTGATAATGGAGTAGTAAGAGAAGTGAGGGCCGAGAAACTAGAGGATTCCTTCTCTTTCCATCTTTCCTGTTTCTTTTTGCATCTTCAGCCTTCCTTTTTCTTTCTATATTACATCTCTCCACTCACTTCTCACTATTCAAAATCTCGCTTCTCACTTCGCAATTTTTATCTCTCACTTTTCAACCCTTGTCCCTATTTATCTCACTACTCACATCGTATTTCTCACTTCGCAACTATCACATCCCACTTCTCACTACTCATTTCTCACTTTCCACTATTCACATGTTACTGCACACGGGGTCTCCAGTAGCCTTGCGAGCCAAGGCGGAGCAAATCCGGAGATGGTGGACCCCCTGGGCATAGTATATCCATTGTACTTGCCACACAAGATACATATTTATGCAATGGCGGGCATAGAAAAACTTCCTGAGGAAATGCTAATAGAACACTGAGTTGAAAAGCAGGCCAAGTTCCAGTTGAAATGTAGAGCAATTGAAGAAGAAGAAGAAGATGTTACTGCACACATCTCACTACTCAATACTCACTTTCGTTTCCATTCAATACTCACTCAAAGTAGCGGTTGTACTCATTTAGAACATCTCATTTCTCACTACTCGGTTCTCACTGTTCACTATTCACTTCGAACATCGTATTTCTCACTTCACTTTATAGGAAAACAAATTTAACCTATTCGATCAAACGGCATTCGGTCAAATATAAATTTGTTCTCTATCTCGATACCTCCCTAACTCGGTGGCCCCGTCAATATCGAGTACGGGAGAGTTCACTGTAGGTCTGAACGAAGTCGATTGAATTAGATCCGACATTGCAACGTCCGATTTTGTTTGTTTGTTTTATAATTCCGCAGTCCTAGACGGAAAAAATCGTGTTGTTTGTGTGAAACCGAATTTTTTTTATCCTGATCATACTTCTAGAGATGTCTATTCGGAAGTACACAATAAAAATAAATTGCTTCTAAAATTTGCAACTATGAGGGTATCATTAAGTTTACACCAATTAAATCAATTTTAATATAAATATAAAAATAAATATAAAGAAAATATATAAATGTTTTTCATATAAGGTACTTTGTAGCTAAGCAGGGAAAGCACATGTCTAGCGTACTGGCTTCGTAAGATCAAACCACACCGAAGGCAATACATTTTTCATCGACATTTTTTTTCATCGACTGTATCCTCTTGAGCTTTTTTCTTCAGTGATCACATGCGCCTAGACTCAAATGCAAAATCTATTGTTATTCGGGGACCATCAAATCCCTAATAATAAAATGGCAAGAATTCTATGACCAGTTGCCGTTACTGAAAAATACTTCAAAGTTACCCCGTTACCTGTTTCCCCCGATCCAGGTGAGATAAACTTCCACATTTAATTTATACAGTTCCACATTAATATTTCCTCACTTGTATACATTTGTATCTCTACCATTCGACAAAAATAAAGTTTTCATAAATTTAGGAAATATGATCGGCACATCTGAGATTTTTTTTTTCGTATAAAAAAACAACATAAATTCTTGCCTGATTTTTTAAAATGTCGTATGTCCAATTGAGAGGCTCTCTTTGTTAACATTTAAATCGGATTTTTAGCGCAGGTTTAAAGAAAATAGCTTTGTCTAGCGTGCAACATTACAACAAATGCAAAACTAGCTTCGATGAGAGCTTCCTGGCCGTACGGTTAGCGATGTCAATCGTCTAGACAATCCTGAGAGCTATCGAATCGGAATTTAAACGTTGAACAATGGTGCGCAAATTTGCCTTATTTGAGTTGATTTGGAACAAATACAAATCGACAGAAAAGTTCAGTCATTTGGACTTCAATGACATGCCAGAAACATGTAAACAAAAGCATCAATTTTAGACAAGAAACTGTACGTTTTTTGGAACAATATTTTCGAATTAAACTACACTCAATGCATTTCCCTTACTAAGTTATATTTATATGTTATTATAAGCTCCATACCTTACAAAATACGGTGTCCCTGCGATAAAGTTCATTAGTGATTAGACGTACTATCTCGTCACTATCCCTGCTCTCTACATCCGAACAGGTCCGTCTAGTGTGGCGTCGAATTCATATTAATAATTAAAATTATTAATTAGTCCCGTCCGCATCGCAGCCAAGTCAAAGGATATCTCACCGTACCTTATATCGGATATGCCGCACTTCACTCATTGCAAGAATCTTCCTTCCTCCCATCATTCGCTTCCGACAGCTCTCGTTGAGGTGTGAGTAGCAGCGCAAACATCCTCGACAATCTCCGAAGAAAACCGCCATAACTCACCTCTGGTGTAACATTAGACGCCTTGAACAACCGCCGCCAAGACGACCAAGGACGCTGCCTCCACCACCCCGAGGCTGCCTTGAGCAAACTTTTCCACATCCCTCCACGTCACCCGCAGTCCGTTGTCTGAAAACACACAACTCTCCAGTCAGCCAAGCCATCGCATCGGACCAGTCGGACGACGTCTTTCGCTTTCTAGTGCGAGAATCAATTTAAGTCTATCGCAATTTATAGACGCTTCATCGTAACTAATCTCCAACTCTTAATTTGATATTAGAAGAAACATAAACAACTTTAATAATATAATGTGGTTTAGGTTAAGGCGAACTCAAGTAAGAACGGATGTACCGCTCACACCCAGGCCCTGGGCAAAGTCAAACAATGAGTAGTGCTGGCAGCATGTCAAGCGAACCATTTCTAGCGAAACGCACTGCAATCTGGCAACCCTCACCGATTTCGTACCGACAAGACTGATTTTAAGAAGACGCTAAGACCACCGTGAAAGCCAAGGACACAATCGTTTTCCTCCGCGACCATGCCCACAGCCTGCGCGCTGGTCCAGTACCGATATTAGGCAAGCATCTCACCAACCGTAAGTGGAGTGGTGGCGGGAGGGCGGCGGTGGCACACGGAAGTCAATGGAACAAGCCGAAGAATTTATGCGATACGCCAACTTTTCACATATCTTCCTCAACCGCAAAACCGGGCAACTCTTCTCCTAAGACGAACTGCACACTTCTTCTCGTATGGCGACTCTGGTGGGGAGGCCGGGGGTTGTGTTTATGGAACCACACCGTGCATTGTTGCTCTTGCCAAAGACTTCTTTACGAACCGACGTGTGCACCTCCGTTTCCTGTGCCCGTAAGCATTTTGTATCAACCCAATTCGACCCCATCCCAAAAAACAACAAACACATGGAGAGAGTTGATTGCATTTCTCCTAACTTGGACGCTAGTTGAAGGTGGGTTGGGGATGGACGTACCGTCTAATGCGGGAAAATAAATCGTTTTTGCCCCCGTTCCCATCGCATGGGCATGTGCCATCTTCTTCCACATATGAGTCGAAGGAGTTTTGTATCTTACCTCAAATCGTAGTTTTCTTAAGTGGCGGTTTCCATTCTCCTCCACCGAAACACACCTGCGGGAAAGGATCCTTCTATAAATCAATGATGGTTTTTGAACGAGACTGATGCATCAGGATTGTGGGTAAGATTGTTAAGATTTGAGTTTTATATGGTGGTTTTTAAACAGACTATATTCCTTGTTTAGTTTTTTTCTTTTTTAAAACATTTAATTTGTTTATTTAAATATCCACTCACTTGAAAAATAAAATATCGAAATACCCAAAGAATTGGATCAAACCAAATAATATATGTATTGAATGGACGAATTACATGATTAAATTATTGAAAACATTAACAAATATGAACCGAATCCGTATAAAGATACTCATGTGCTCAAGTTTTGAAAATCTGCTCAGGTCTACAGGTGAACAACACGTGACTAAATTCCAGATCTTCCGATATACAGGATCAATTCCAATAGTCTTTTCTCCAACGGATATCAATCAATAAATACATTTTTATTTAAAATAGTCTAGTAAATTTCGAATCCGATACTCTTGGCTTAACCTGGAATCGAACACGATGTGTAATATCTTCACTGACTTGACTATCAGTGGTCTCTGTAGGCGGAAAAAGCCATAGCGGTCCATAAAACATAAGTCTGGATACTTAACTTAACCACATTTCGCAATATACAATACTAATCCGTGAATTCGTCGAGTTTGCCATTCGAATATCAATTAATCTCCAACTCAAAATCTCCGTAGACCGTCCTGTTTATTCACAACTAATCATATCCAACACCTCCAGCCGTTCAATTTGTTGTCCACTCGTAGGCAAATAAAACAACACTCGACAATCTTCTGAGCTTAGTAATCCGCTTTGTTATACAACGATCACACCTCAAACGCCAGCTTAGGCGCAATTCACCTTTGACCACATCGTCTGGCACTAATTACAGATTGTGGACACTGGACACCCCTCGTGCCGTGACACAAATCCTCCGGTTAGCTCACTTCCAACGGACAACGATGCTGCTCTACACGGATTGAAGACGCAATTTTCCATATTGTGAGCGCAGTTCACCTCAAGCACAGTAAAGTACGCCAATGGAAGGGCAACAAATTTTAATTTTTATTACTATTCATCGGCGCAGGTAATGATTAGCGATGATGAGGGTTGCGCACAGCGTAACCAACCAGACAACAACGGTAGGCGTTGCCCGCTGCATCGCATCACTTATGGCAACGTCGTTGCACACATCTTCGTCATCGCAGACCACACACTCCCGAGTTCCACGAAAGCTGGCGTACCGGAGATCGCAGAAATCCGTTGCGTTCATGGAATATATGCAGCCCCGGATAAACAGGAACGTCATATCGGTCAGCGACGTTGCTCGCACGTGGACGCACTGGTATGCGTCTTCCTCAATTTTCGGTTCATAGACCAGCGTTGGCATGAACGTAGCAAGTGATGTGTTGGTCTTCCGGACAATCTCATCCGTGCAATTTGTTGGATTTATTCCTTCCACACTAACATTGCAGTGATCGACTCCAATGCAGAATTGGCACTGAAGGGCGGTACCTGTCCAACGACAAAAGAACAGTCAATGGACAATGATCCAAAAGACAACTGACCTTTGCAGAAACTTACCTCGATCGATCAGGTTGGCTGCGAAAAGAGCTACCGCTGTAGTTGCCATCACAACCACGCATTGCGACCTTCGTGACGCCATGCTGACTCGCACTGTTGCTGCGTTATCACTCGATACCGATCGGACAAGGCAGACACGCAGGACTTAACTCGATCAGAGAAGGAAATAAAGATCAACGATAATCGCAATAATGCGGTCGCGTTGTTGTTCTTCTACGATGCAGTTCGTTGGACGATCGCTTGCATACTGACGATATGGAGCCGGGCAGCGACCCGCCGACTGACGAGAAGGACCGGCCTGTCACCTCCGTTCCACAGGTATGCGAGATGCATGTGAATGAGTGTGGGATACCTTCCGGGTAAAGCTCGAACAGCTTAATTTATCATCGCTTCGATGGAAGTGCTACAGTAATTGATCCTGGAAGCATATCCACAATGGAAACATTTAGAAGTAGTGGGTAGTTTTCCACAGCCTTTTAAGGGTGGAAAACTTTATGGTGATTCAGCAATATTTTTTTTAGAAATTTTATCACTACTTAAAAATTGAATAAATATCAAGGAATCATGGTATTTAAGTTTTACAACCGTTTACAACCGAGTGACATTTCCGATTGAATAGTTTGATAAGTTTGCTGGTTTTCAGAAAACAATAGGTTTTGTTGAAACAAATGCTGAAATTCAGCAAACAAATAAAAGAAATGCTGTAATACAGCAAAACATTGCTTTGCTGGTATGATTCCAGCAAATTATTTTGCTGGATGGATGGAAGAAAATTTTGTGTGTAGAGCACATCAATCCAGATGCTTGGTGGGCTGTCCACAATCCACGTAGACCCAATATTCACATTCTCAATTCCCTTCCCTCATGGTAGACTTTTCTGAAACACCTCCTCCCTAATGAAGTCTACATAGCCTTTTTCATTTTTTTTTCAAAATATCATGTGTTGTGCATTTTGAAATAATACGAAGGTCAATCACACGTTAACCTTCCGCAACTTGATTCAACTTTCATAACACGAGAACTCGCGTGTTGTAAAAAGTACAACAGTCCGGAAATCCGTTATATTGAAGCTAATTAAATTGATATAAACGTGATTTTTTCGGAAAAATAATAAAGGGGATAGATATTCTTATTGAGAACATTTATTAAGTCCAATGCTGGTCCTCCGGAAGATCCGGAACCAACGGAACACCGGTGAAAATAGTAAATTTTCTGAAATAAATGCGCGGTGTTCTTTATAATATTTATAAAAATCCTGGCGTAGTGAAACAAATTCTAAATCCATCTATGATCCCATGCGGCCCTATGAGGCAAAGAAAAAATGATTGGAATTCTTCCACTTAGCGGAGCGCTAAAGGATAGTTGCAGCTAACACTAGAAGCAACAATCATGGCTTGCACTTTCAATTCAGTTGAGTTATTACCGAAAGAAAAACTCGATGAAGAGAAATCGATCAATACAGTTACGCCCCTATGATCCTAAGCGCGAGATATATTATAAGAGCTTAATGAAAAACGTCGAGGAACGGTTTTTCACAAAAGTTATTGTTTTCATAGTCATTTTTATACAAATTTTAATCTGTGCGTACTCATTCAAATTACATCCAAATTAGCTAAAAATTTAGGAGGATTATTAAAATAGCAAATGCAATCGATTAAGCATCGGGGAGTAAAAAAGTCAAAATTTGAATCACTCTAATGATTACTAATAACCATGAAACATTTATCTTCTTCATATATTATTGTACCGCGCATAAAAAAAATCTACTCCTCCGCTTATTTTTAGTCGCAACGAAAAATAGAGCCAGATAGTCGCCTAAGAAAAACATACCTGGGGAAAAAAATCAACTGTGATATTTTTGGAAATTTGACCGCCACGTGGACAATTGTGATGATAAATGCTTTGATAGAACGTGCTTTTTGTACAGCGGAAATTTTTTCCACATCTATGAGAGCCTTGGAAAATCATTACAAAAGTTGTCATTTTGTTGCAAGGCAGAATATCTTCATCATACTTCACTATTATTATTTTAGTACATTTATGTATAATTATTATTGTCACAATTATTATTTCTGTACCTCCACTTGTTTTTCTTACTTCACTTCAATGTTTTGCCTTTCTAGTACATCAAGATGTAACGAAAAGGCTGTATATTCACTTCCAAGACGATTTTGTGATAGAAGGTCCGGAGACCCATACTGCCGCTAACCGCAAGTCGAGCACATCTGTATATGAGCGTCCATATACAGATGTGCTCGACTTGCGGTTAGCGGCAGCATAGTGTCATCTGTGTGTATGTGTGTGCGTGTGTGTATGTATGTGCGCAAAAAAACTCACTCATCTTTTAGGCACTTATCATTATTCGATTTGTTTGCAACGTTCGACGGGGAATCCTGTCCCATTGTTTCCTATTGAAAATTGGCCAGATCGGACTATGGGATCAAAAATTAAGGCCAGAATAAGATTTATTTACAAAAAAAAAACACACTAAGATTTTTTTTACTCGATTTTTTTAGTGTATCTTATGTACGAGAAAGGCACAAACACCGTTAGGTGGATCAATCAGGGTTTTTTTGGTATTCAGTTGGAGCTACCTCGTAGCTTAGTTTGGCAAGGGTGCACACGTTCCTACGTTCCCCCTACTATGACACAGACCGACGGTTTAGGGCCTTTTGGCCGAACACCGTTTGGCCGAATTTCGTTTCGCCATTTGGCCGAAAGGGTCATTTGGCCGAATAGTTGAAATACTTTACCTTATTATGTGAGTGAAATGAGAAAGGAAAAATAAAGAAAGAATTAGGAAAAGGAAAGAAAGAAAAGAGAAAAAGGAAGAAGGAAGAAACAAGAATGAAGAAGGAAGAGGGAAGAAGGAAGAAGGAAGAACGTAGAAGGAAGAAGGAAGAAGGAAGAAGGAAGAAGGAAGAAGGTAGAAGGAAGAAGGAAGAAGGAGAAGGAAGAAGGAAGAAGGAAGAAGGAAGAAGGAAGAAGGAAGAAGGAAGAAGGAAGAAGGAAGAAGGAAGAAGGAAGAAGGAAGAAGGAAGAAGGAAGAAGGAAGAAGGAAGAAGGAAGAAGGAAGAAGAAAGAAGGAAGAAGGAAAAAGGAAGAAGCAAGAAGGAAGAAAGAAGAAGGAAGAAGGAAGAAGGAAGAAGGAAGAAAGAAGTAGGAAGAAGGAAGAAGGAAAAAGGAAGAAGGAATAAAGAAGAAGGAATAAAGAAGAAGGAAGAAGGAAAAAGGAAGAAAGAAGATGGAGGAAGGAAAAAAGAAAAAAAGAAGGAAGAAAGAAAAAAGAAGGAAGAAAGAAAAAAGAAGGAAGAAAGAAAAAAGAAGGAAGAAAGAAAAAAGAAGGAAGAAAGAAAGGAAGAAGAACGAAGAAAGAAAGAAGAACCCGAGCAGCACAAGTCACGCAAATCTGATTGCAGCAACTTGATTGTGACTAAATCTGGTCACATATGAGTTGCAGTAACCTATGTGTAATATGTGTGCTGCTAGGGGAAGAAGAAATAAGAAAGAAAGAAGAAGAAAGGGGGGCGAAAAAAGAGGTTCTCTGTTCTCAGTTTCCCTTTCACTTTCCACTTATCACTTCTCCCTTCTCTTTTCCTATTTTGCAATACTCACTTCTCACTTCATTCATTTATTTATTTATTCATTGAATCGTCTTCGATGGTATCGTACAGACTAAAATTAAACTACATTCTTAATCCTAGTTTTAAAACAATGCTTAGAAATATTAAAATCATACATATCACAATCACACACAACGTTAAAAATTCTCAAACAGGAACTTAAAGGGCTGTTATACCCATAATTTGTCAAGTGCATGGGGACAAAGTTGAGTGAAGCGTGCCGTAACCTACGACTAGAAGCGATGAGTTGGGTCTCCGAGAGAAGATCCGAGCAATCTATGTATTCTTTGAGGATATCGTGGACCAATAATCTTTTTAGTTTCAACCGTCTTCTTGACAAAAGTTCAAGATCCACCATTTGACAGAGAGCAGGATAGTCTGGTAAATTTGCAGGGTCATTCCATGGTAAGCGACGAAGTGCATAACGGATGAATGATTTTTGAATACATTCAATACGAATACTACGCACGAGAGCGCAGTACAGTGACTTCAATGCATATATGTGTGTAAACTGCGATGCATTACGGCGAATGAATCCGAGAACTGCCCAAGCTTTAGCAGTAATTATATAAATATGCTCACTGAAACGCAGTCTAGAATCCATTACGACTCCCAAGTCTCGGATTGAAGCAACACGGTCCAGTTCCATTCCATCGATGGTATAGGCGAATATAGTTGAAGATAGTCATCGGCAGAGAGTGATCACCTTGCACTTCTTGATGTTAACCCACATCACATTTTCATCGCACCAACGGAGAAGTTCATCAATGTCCGTCTGCAGAGCAACGCAGTCTAGTAATGATTTGATCACTCTGAAGATTTTGAGATCGTCGGCAAACAGTAGTTTTGCAGATGAGATTCGAAGGCTTAGGTCATTTATGTAGAGAACGAAAATTAAAGGCCCTAGCACACTGCCTTGCGGAACACCCGAAGGAATGTTGAAGGCCTCGGATTGGGAAGAGTTTGTTTCAACGTAAGCTTTTCTACCAGTCAAATAGGATAAAATCCAGTCCGCTACACAGTCTGGAAAGCCCATGTGTCGCAACTTATTGACGGCATGATGATGTGGTATGCAGTCGAACGCTTTCGAGAAGTCTAAGTAAATCGAATGCACCTGATTTTGCCGTTCGATTTCACGAAATAGCACGTTAGAGTAACATAACAGGTTGGTCGCAGTAGAGCGACGTGAAACGAAACCATGCTGGTGTTCTGATATTAGATGTTTAGTTGCTGATAATACGACTTTGTAGATCATAGATTCAAAGAGTTTGCCAAGACAACATGGTATCGATATATCGCGGTAGTTTTCATCATTGTGCACACTTCCTGATTTGTGAACAGGGATCATTTTTGCAGTGTTCTATAATTTCGGGAACGTATTGTCTTTTATCGATTGATTGAAAAGCAGTAGCAGTGGAGTCGCAAAACATTCAGCACAGCTCTTCAGAAGATAGGGTGTTAAGCCGTCCACTCCTGCACCCTTAGACACGGCAAGGTCAAAAAGAGCCTTTAGCACTTCACCATGGGAGAACTTAAAGCGTGGAAGACGTATTTCATGGACTAGGACCTTCCGGAAGACTGCTGCGTGGGCTGGAGGCAGAGGTGTTGCATTGAATACGCTTTGAAAGAATGCTACAGAAAGGTTCGCAGCCTCGTCAGATGTAGTTGCACTAGCGTTACCGTAATTCATCGTCTTCGGAATTTGATTAGTTGTCTTCTGAGATTTCACAAACTTCCAAAACATGGAGGGGTTGTTCTTTAAATTCTACTGCAAGTTGTCCAGGTGTCTACGGTAGCAAGAGTCAAGAAGCTCGTTATAGGAGGATTTCACCAGTCGGAGTGGACTCCTGTTCTCGTCGGTTTTGATAGCGAAGAATCTTCTGCGCGCTTTTTTCAATTTGTTTCGCTGCTTACGAAGTTTAGCATTCCACCAAGGCATTCTGCTAATACCCTGATTATTACTTCGGCGACGAGGTACCACCAATTGAAAAACTTCATACAGTTTGTCATAGAACCATCGGTAGAAGGCGCCTGGAGATATTGATTCCAGTTGATCGCATCGCTGGAAGTCGAAATCTATAGCATCAAGATCGCGTTCAGTTTGAGCGGGTACGAAACTGCAAACATTTATTTGTATTAGCACTGGTGGGTGATGATCATCTTTAGGTAGGAGGGACAAGGCTGGCTGAGAAACTTCTAAGATGTCCGACGAGCTCGTGAACACAAGATCAAGCACTCCACTATTACGATTCGAAAATGAGTTGATTTGCACCAGACCGCTGGCGGAAATTGAATCGGTTTTTTCGGAGAAAGTTCTTGCTCGCTAGACGCATTTACGGGGAGCAAGCCGTTGATATCGTCGTCAAAACGCCACTGAAGGTAAGGGAGATTGTAATCCCCTAGCAGTAGAATGATATCGTTGTCCAAAGACATGTCTGAAACTCGTTGAACGGCGGAGAAACGGGCAGAGTAGAGCGCTAGATCAGATTTAGGATGCAGGTAAATTCCGAAGATATATACGGATCGATTTTGAAGTTGCACGCACAATACGACTTGCTCTAGTTCGTTGCAGCCATCGAGGGTTACCTCGAAACAATTCAGTTCATGCTTCACAGCAATTAGCACACCTCCACCTCTACAAAGGTTGCTGGTGGACTCACTAGGTCGTAAACACAAGCCGACAATCGTAGTTGTTTCAAATCCGTTCAAACGCACAAGAATTGCGCATCATTTTGAGCAATGACATTGCAACAATTTTCAGCTGGATGGTGCGTTGCGGCATTTTGGCTGGAATTGGGATTTTTTACACGAGTTGAACTGATCGTATTGAGATCGTACTTGCCTGAGAAACGTAGTTGGAAGGTCCCTTCACCTGTCTCAAGCACAGGGCCGGGACGGCTGATGATCGCTGGCTGGAGTGGCTCGACTGCGATGTGCGAATAAGGACCTTCCACAAGGCTAGAGGCAACCGGGACGGTTTGCGTCGAAGTGATTTACATCTGGATGAAGCATTGTTGCGTGTCGGCTGGAATCGGGAATGACGATTAATCAGATAATCGAACCCTCGAGCATCCGTTTCAAGTATGGCTGACATTATGTTCACTTGTCATAAGACGAGTTTGTACAATCCCCTTGAATTCCACCACTTAATTGTATCTTGACAGATACGTATTTCGACCTCAACAGTAAGGCCGTCTTCAGTGTCTCGTACTTGACTCGACTTCGACTTCGAAGTCGAGTCAAGTACGAGACACTGAAGACGGCCTTACTGTTGAGGTCGAAATACGTATCTGTCAAGATACAATTAAGTGGTGGAATTCAAGGGGATTGTACAAACTCGTCTTATGACAAGTTAAGACATTCCACTAAAAAGCTCAAAATAAATTTCTTGTCATTATGTTGTTTTTCCGTCAGTCGTTCTTGTACACTCGGACTACTTTAAGCTCCAGGGAGTCCATTCCAGGGTTCTGTTTTTTCAACTTCACTCTTCACTAGTCGTAATTTGAGGTCATTTTTTTTACTATTCGGCCAAACGACCCCATCGGCCATACGGCATTCGGCCAAAGTCCTGACACCCAGACCGGCAATGGACTAGTCTTGAACATCGTGTGCAGTAGTCAGAAAGGTCGTTTTGAAATTGTATTATGTCAATACCAATTTCTCAAAACGACCCATCCGCTTCTGCGGGCAAAAATTCAAACGTAGGTCCGGCGAATCCAACAACAGCTCCACGCAGACCAATATTATCACCAGGTAACAGAAGCAATCTACTAGATATTGATGATTTTGGTCCGCGTTAAAGTGCTATCAGACTCATCATATCGACGTTCGCATTCCCGGCCACAAAAACAGAGCCGTGATAATGGTGATAATGAGTTAATCAACATTTACAAGAGTCAGTTTTAATAATAGTTGATGATGAATTAGAAAACTAATGGAAACGTATTTTGAACAATAACATCGCATTAGATTCTGATGAATACTCCACGCCTAAAATTTTGAAAATTATTTACTGAAAGCTTCCAAAACTGAATCAAAAGGTCAAAACGGGTCGAAGTTCAGAATCATTCACCAAGCAATTATCAATGGGCTTAGGAAGTCTTATGGTCGATCTTTGCGTCTCTGGTAGAACCTCTTTGATCATACCGTTGCATAATTCCTTTCGAAGCAGTTCGCCAGCCGTACACGGAGCATGTCGTCCAAAAACACGCTGTTGCAACTGCAACTATTGCAACAACAACTGTTGTTGATGAATCGGAGGGAATTATAAGGTCTAATGCTAACTAACTTCGTAATATTTTAAAGTCATTATTGTCATTCTATTGTCAGAGTTAAATAATTTTGTCAGTTTTATGTTATTTAGATGTCTATTGTCATTATGGGCGCTTAAAATCTACCGAAGCTCATATGGAACATGTTGCCCAATGATTCATCATCGTAGAAACTGAATCGGAAGTTTTTTTTCTATCAAATATAAGAAAGTATTCAATCCCCGGATGTTAAAAATGACAAGTTAATAACTTTTGAAGCAGTTCTCCAGCCGCACAAGGATCATGTCGTCCATCAAGACACTGTTGAACTGGCTCAAAATACATTATATTTACAATTTTGATAGATATTCATACCCATTATTTCATACCTCATAATATAGATTGATCTGTACAATGTCATTCTTGTCTTTATGGTCAGAAGGTATGAGGTATGCGTTCCTTGAATTACTTTGTTAGCCTAAGATATTGATTCCTCATAGTCATGGTCAGCCCACCTCGCTTGCTGGACTCCACGCCGTCTCGTACTTGCCAGATCGGAAGCGAACACCATATTTGCAGGGTTGCTGTCCGGCTTTTTGGAACATGTCCTGCCCATCGTACCCTTCCGGCTTTAGCTACCTTTTGAATACGAAGTGCTGGGCGAGCTCGAGGTTCATACTTCGCCGCCACACACCGTCTTCTTGCTCACTTGCACACCGTCTTCAAGCACCCGTCTCTCGAATACTCCGAGTGCTTGCAAGTCCTCCTCGAACGCTGTCCATGTTTCATGTTCGTAGAGGACTACCGGTCTTATTAGCGTTTTGTACATGACCCATTTGGTGCGGTGGTGAATCTTTTTTGACCGCAGTTTCTTCTGGAGCCCGTAGTAGGCCCGACTTCCACAGATGATGCGCCTTCGTATTTCACGGCTAACTCGTCGATTTCATCGACCACCTTAAAGATATCCCCGTCTATCGTAACATTGCTTCTCAGCCGGACCCTGTCGTCCTCGGATCCACCTACTAGCATGTACTTCGGCTTCGATGCATTCACCACAAGTCCAACTTTTTCATGTTTCAGACGGGTGTACAGTTCTGCCACCTTTGCAAATGTTTGGCCGACAATGTACATGTCATCCGCGAAACAAATAAATTGACTGGATCTGTTGAAAATCGTACACCGGCTGTTACACCCGACTCTCCGCATGGCACCTTCTAGCGCAATGTTGAACAACAGGCACGAAAGTCCATCACCTTGTCTTAGTCCCCGGCGTGATTCGAACGAACTGGAGTGTTCGCCCGAAATCTTCATACAGTTTTGTACACCATCCACCGTTCCTTTGATCAGTCTGGTAAGCTTCCCAAGGAAGCTGTTCTCGTCCATAATTTTCTATAGCGGTTCTATAGCGGTATATACTGCCTTGAAATCAATGAACAGATGGTGCGTTGGGTCCTGGTATTCACGGCATTTTTGAAGGATTTGCCGTACAATAAAGATCTAGTCCATTCCACTCCTCCGGTAGCTGTTACAATTTCAATCAAACTAACTAACCAACAAGTCTAACCAGGTAGGTACAGTCCTTCTTCCTTGTGGGAAGAAAGGCTCTGACACCGTTAGGTTGTTTCCTGTAACGCCCAAGCCATCCCCTTCTCTCGAAAGGGAACCGTTAGAGCAGCGATGCTCGTGGTCACTAAACTCGTCGTTTACCAGTTTGGCGATCAATCTTCTTAGGGCTTCTGTGTAGTCCCCTTTTTTCAAGCGCCTCGCAATGGAACGGTTGATGTTGGCTGTGGCGGAGTGTCTGCATCTTGCTCCATGTCGGAGGACCTCATCTACTGTTGGGAACTGTTGGCGGCCATCGTGTGCAGTATCCGATCTTCTTGTATTAGAAGAGGGATGCTGTTGTCTCCAGATGGAAGGACACCTGCTTTGGCACAGAAAACGGATGATATCACTAGAGAAACCCCAGTGCACCAGTTGTTGTAGCACTAGTGGAGTCCAAGTGCGGTTAAAAGCCTCCAGAGAAACCAGATCGACGTGCTTCCCCTGTTCCCCTGAAGTTGCTTTGGAATACGACTCAATCAGACGTTTGAACTTGTCTCCTACCTCGAGTGAATAGCGTGTTGGTGGGATCCAAAACTTCCGTCAGGCACACGTTTTCTACACAACCTATGGTTAATCAATCTCTTGAAAACTTTTGATGCACAGGAGGTCAGCGAAATAGGCTGGTAATCAGCGGTGTCGCAGGAAGAGATACTGTTGTTGGGGTTTGAATGCTGTGGCTTATCCACCACTCGTCAGGAAAAGCTTGACTGGTCCAGTTTTACCAGATCAAGGAATACTATCCTATCTTCGCGGTACGGGTGAGGTTTTTTGAGCATCGTATTCCCTATTTCATCCAGACCTTGCTTCTGGCATGACCTGCTTCTGGCATGATCGAAAGAAAACTCCCATTAGCATTAGCATTGAGCATTTCACACAAATTCGTAGGTGGTACAAGCCAAGACAGCAGGGACTATGTCCAAGGGCTTGACGATCCCTCCCCAGGCCATCTGCGAGTTGTGGCGCCTGCCTACGATGTGGTGGGGTTTGACAGTGGGCCCTGTTAAACCTCTATAAAAAGCTGCATGTATACGCAAGTAGGCTCCGCCAAAGCGACCGTGTGCCGCTCAAAGCGCACAAGCCCAAGTCCTGGTGTTAGGTGGGACGCTAAACAGCCCTGACACGACGGCCCTCCGACGAGACAGGAGGTTTGCGCAGGCCCAATAAGCCGCCTTTAAAAACAACTATTACGAACGACATAGAAGATAATACGACTCGATACAATCGGCAACGACCTAGGCGACGAATAAAGGATCACGATTGGAAGCTTGGAACATGGAACTGCAAGTCACTTGGCTTCGCAGGTTGCGATAGGATAATCTACGATGAATTACATCCCCGCAACTTCGATGTCGTAGCGCTGCAGGAAATCTGCTGGACAGGACAGAAAGTGTGGAAAAGCGGGCATCGAGCGGCTACCTTCTACCAAAGCTGTGGCACCACCAACGAGCTGGGAACCGGCTTCATAGTGCTGGAAAAGATGCGCCAACGCGTGATTGGGTGGCAGCCAATCAACGCAAGGATGTGCAAGCTGAGGATAAAAGGCCGTTTCTTCAACTATAGCATCATCAACGTGCACTGCCCACACGAAGGGAGATCCGACGACGAGAAAGAAGCGTTCTATGCGCAGCTGGAGCAGACATACGATGGATGCCCACTGCGGGACGTCAAAATCGTCATCGGTGACATGAACGCTCAGGTAGGAAGGGAGGAAATGTATAGACCGGTCATCGGACCGGATAGTCTGCATACCGTATCGAACGACAACGGCCAACGATGCATAAACTTTGCAGCCTCCCGCGGAATGGTAGTCCGAAGCACTTTCTTCCCCGTAAGAATATCCACAAGGCCACATGGAAATCACCTAATCAAGTAACGGAAAACCAAATCGACCACGTTCTAATCGACGGTAAATTCTTCTCCGACATCACGAACGTACGCACTTACCGCAGTGCGAATATTGAATCCGACCACTACCTCGTCGCAGTATGTCTGCGCTCAAAACTCTCGACGGTGATCAACACGCGTCGGAGTCGTCCGCCGCGGCTTAACATTGGGCGGCTACAAGACGGTAGACTAGCCCAAGACTACGCGCAGCAGCTGGAAGTGGCACTCCCAACGGAAGAGCAGCTAGGCGCAGCATCTCTTGAAGATGGCTGGAGAGATATTCGATCCGCCATTGGAAGCACCGCAACCGCTGCACTAGGCACGGTGGCTCCGGATCAGAGAAACGACTGGTATGACGGCGAATGTGAGCAGTTAGTTGAGGAGAAGAATGCAGCATGGGGGAGATTGCTGCAACACCGCACGAGGGCGAACGAGGCACGATACAAACGGGCGCGGAACAGACAAAACTCGATTTTCCGGAGGAAAAAGCGCCAGCAGGAAGATCGAGACCGTGAAGAGACGGAGGAACTGTACCGCGCTAATAACGCACGAAAGTTCTATGAGAAGTTGAACCGTTCACGTAAGGGCCACGTGCCACAGCCCGATATGTGTAAGGACATAAACGGGAACCTTCTTACGAACGAGCGTGAGGTGATCCAAAGGTGGCGGCAGCACTACGAAGAGCACCTGAATGGCGATATGGCAGACAACGGTGCCGGTATGGTAATGAACCTAGGAGCACGCGCGCAGGACATGCGACTTCCGGCTCCGAATCTCCAGGAAATCCAGGAGGAGATCGGCCGGCTGAAAACAACAAAGCCCCTGGAGTTGACCAACTACCAGGAGAGCTGTTTAAACACGGTGGTGAAGCACTGGCTCGAGCGCTGCACTGGGTGATTACCAAGGTTTGGGAGGATGAGGTTCTGCCGCAGGAGTGGATGGAAGGTGTCGTGTGTCCCATCTACAAAAGGGCGATAAGCTGGATTGTAGCAACTACCGCGCAATCACATTGCTGAACGCCGCCTACAAGGTACTCTCCCAAATTTTATGCCGTCGACTAACACCAATTGCAAGAGAGTTCGTGGGGCAGTACCAGGCGGGATTTATGGGTGAACGCTCTACCACAGACCAGGTGTTCGCCATACGTCAGGTATTGCAGAAATGCCGCGAATACAACGTGCCCACACATCATCTATTTATCGACTTCAAAGCCGCATATGATACAATCGATCGGGACCAGCTATGGCAGCTAATGCACGAAAACGGATTTCCGGATAAACTGATACGGTTGATCAAGGCGACGATGGATCGGGTGATGTGCGTAGTTCGAGTTTCAGGGGCATTCTCGAGTCCCTTCGAAACCCGTAGAGGGTTACGGCAAGGCGATGGTCTTTCGTGTCTGCTATTCAACATCGCTTTGGAGGGAGTAATACGAAGGGCAGGGATTGACACGAGTGGTACGATTTTCACGAAGTCCGTCCAGTTATTTGGTTTCGCCGACGACATTGATATCATGGCACGTAACTTTGAGAGGATGGAGGAAGCCTACATCAGACTGAAAAGCGAAGCTAAACGGATTGGACTAGTCATCAACACGTCGAAGACGAAGTACATGATAGGAAGAGGCTCAAGAGAGGTCAATGTGAGCCACCCACCACGAGTTTCTATCGGTGGTGACGAAATCGAGGTGGTTGAAGAATTCGTGTACTTGGGCTCACTGGTGACCGCCGATAACGATACCAGCAGAGAAATTCGGAGACGCATAGTGGCTGGAAATCGTACGTACTTTGGACTCCGCAAGACGCTTCGATCGAATAGAGTTCGCCGCCGTACCAAACTGACTATCTACAAAACGCTTATAAGACCGGTAGTTCTCTACGGACACGAGACCTGGACGATGCTCGTGGAGGACCAACGCGCACTGGGAGTCTTCGAAAGGAAAGTGTTGCGTACCATCTATGGTGAGTTGCAGATGGCGGACGGTACGTGGAGGAGGCGAATGAACCACGAGTTGCATCAGCTGTTGGGAGAACCATCCATCGTTCACACCGCGAAAATCGGAAGACTGCGGTGGGCCGGGCACGTAGCCAGAATGTCGGACAGTAATCCGGTAAAATGGTTCTCGACAACGATCCGACGGGAACAAGAAGGCGAGGTGCACAGCGGGCAAGGTGGATCGATCAGGTGGAGGACGATTTGCGGACCCTCCGCAGACTGCGTGGTTGGCGAAGTGCAGCCATGAACCGAGCTGAATGGAGAAGTCTTTTATGTGCAGCACAGGCCACTCCGGCCTTAGTCTGTTAATAAATAATAAAATTCTCGCCAGCAAAAGATGTTCCGGACAGCGACGACAGCGACAATGTTTATCTGGTGACTAAAATATCTTTTGTTGTAAGTCCTCGTACGGTCGGCTTACCCGAGCAAAGGCAGATAACTGAAATGATATCAAACTGATAACATGCTAAGTTATCCTTATTATCATTTTGATATTCAGTTATCAATCATGTGATTAACTGATAACTGAATAATAACAAATTTTATTATCAATACAAATTTGCCATTTTCTTTAAATTTTCGCGGCGTGCTAAACATTCTATTCTTTCAAACAAACTAACTTGTGGGAGCAACTTCCTTATGGACATATTTTATGGTGAGTGGTCATCCCAACATGTTTAACACGAGGTAAAACTCTACCATATAAAACTGCGAATCTTTCTTTAATCAGATTTACCATACAGATTAGGATTAAGGGTCAGCCAGCTTTCCATTCTCACCATAATGGCGGACGCTATAAGAAGTGTGACAAGAACTGTTTCTTAACACTGAGCTGAAATTTTCGTCTAAGCAGACGATGATTTTCCCTGTTACCAACGATATCTATAGATTCGTTTATTTTCTGGAATTTGCGCAAGAGTTCAAGTTTTCTTATTTGTTTTATACTATGCTTATTGACTTTACTTTCATTTCAGGTGTCTTTGAATAATGCAGTATATATGTATCTGAGAACCATACGTTGTAGGAGTTGAATTGGAACTTAACATAGGCTTGCAACTCCCGAAACATATGATCCAAGGGCATTTGCTCATTCAGGAATGGTGAATACTCTTGACTAACCGCCTACTTTGCAGGACAACGTCTATATATAAAATGAGTTTGCATTTGTTTGAGGCAATATAATTCACGATCGGCAATATAATTCGTCTTCAAATCCGCAGTGTTCAAATATATGGGGAAGCGAAGAATTTAACTGGGAATGTCGGATAATCAAGAAATTGCAACGGTCTGGTGTGATTTAGGTGCCCGCCAGAGTAAACGCGACGTGCGATGCGACGCGACGCGACTCACGAAAAAGAATAACAATCATTATCAACAGGCTGTCAAATTGCACCGTCGCGTCGCGTCGCATCGCACGTCGCGTTTACTCTGGCTTCACGCTTGGAGAAAACAATCATGCTCGCCCTGACGGCGATCTAGAGTGCGGCGCAGAATATGCTCAACTATTGACAGTTTTGAACTTAGGTTTCAACGTAAAATACAAATCCGGGCAAAATAGTTATATGCAGTCAAACCTCCACGATAGTTAAGGGTCGGTCGACTCATGGAAATATCGAGATGTGGAATGGAAAATTATTAAGAAGGTGTACTGTCATCACAGTAACCCATAAAACAATTTTTAGTGTTGAAAAATTTCCTTTTATGAGTCGATATCGAGTCATAGAACATCGACTCCTGATCCTCCACTGCATATAAATAAAACCCAGATTAATCCACCTAGCGGTGATGGTGCCTTTCTCGACCTTCGTAAAATGTGTGTGCTTGAAAAAAGATGAGCTAGTGGCTAGGAGTAAAAAAGACAAATTTCTTTGTCCGTTCTATGAAAATCAGATTATTTATGGCAAAGATATTGTAGATCCAGTTGAAAACCGAAAATCATATTTTGTCCCATTTCCGGATGTCGCAACTGCATCGCGAGTGGTGCCCGACTATGGCACAGTTGCGCACTACTCGCGATGCAGTTGCAACATCCGGAAATGCGAGCAAATGCGATTTCGCGGGACCTCGGTTCGGTTTTCAGCTTGATCTACAATATGCGTATAAGAATTTCGACATTTTTGTTTCCTTTTCCAATCTTTTTGACGTACATAACCCTGTTTTATTTCACCCAGTCATATATTTTAAGGATATCACTTTTGGATGTTAGTTGAACTGAAGCTCCGACTACACAAAAGAAAACGAAAATGTCATTCCCATCACGCGAGCGGAGGGCAACATTTGTTATGATATAAATCTCATGACCGTCTTTCTGCCAAACTCCCGTATGAAGTGGAGAGACAGAGACATCATCTCAGTTCGTCGAGCTGAATCGATTGGTATATAACACTATGGGTCTCCAGGCCTTCTGTAAAAGTTTGGTTTTGGAGCGAACATACAGCCTTTTCGTATAAAAAGGCTAAAATGGTGTTTCGGCCATAACTTCCGATCCCATAGTCCGATCTAGCCAATTTTCAATAGGAAACAATGGGACAGGATTCTGCGTCGAATGCAACTTGTTTCGTGTGAATCGATTAAGGTTAGGTGTCCGAAAAATAGGTGACATTTTTTGTGATTTTTATGAAAAAAGGTAACTTCCAATCCCATAGTTCGACCTGTCCAATTTTCAATAGGAAACAATGGGAAAGGATTTTGCGTCGAATGCAATTTGTTGCGAGCAAATCGGTTGAGAATAAGTGTCCGAAAATGAGTGACATTTTTTACGCGATTTTTTTGTATGAATTTGTATTTTGGCCATAACTCTCGATCCCATAGTCCGATCTGGCCAATTTCAAATAGAAAATAATGGGACAGGATTCTGCGTCGAATGCAACTTGTTGCGAGCAAATCGGTTGAGGATAAGTGCCCGAAAAATTAGTGACATTTTTACGCGATTTTTTCGTATGAATTTGTATTTTGGCCATAACTTTCGATCCCATAGTCCGATCTGGCCAATTTCAAATAGGAAACTATGGGACAGGATTCTGCGTCGAATGCAACTTGTTGCGAGCAAATCGGTTGAGGATAAGTGCCCGAAAAATGAGTGACATTTTTACGCGATTTTTTCGTATGAATTTGTATTTTGGCCATAACTTTCGATCCCATAGTCCGATCTGGCCAATTTCAAATAGGAAACAATGGGACAGGATTCTGCGTCGAATGCAACTTGTTGCGAGCAAATCGGTTGAGGATAAGTGCCCGAAAAATGAGTGACATTTTTTTAGTCGTTTTGCACACACACACACACACATACACACACACGTACACACACACACACACACACACACACACACACACAGACATCACCTCAATTCGTCGAACTGAGTCGATTGGTATATAACACTATGGGTCTCCGGGCCTTCTATAAAAAGTTTGTTTTTGGAGCGATCATATAGCCTTTACCGTATACTTAGTATACGAGAAAGGCAAAAATGAGTTGAGATTTCTGCTGTCTTCAAGTAACAACATTTTTTCATGGATTAATTCTTTTTGGGATCAGCAACATGCATATAAAAACACAAGGGGTAACCAACTCGAAACTTTCGACAGTATGCATAAATACTTAAAAAATATTAGCGAAAAACTACGACGTATCTATGATGGAATGATCAAAGAGCCCTGGTTGGGAAAGCATGAAATACAGTCAATACAGTCCACCCCATTTTAGGCAACACATGATTTCTGACTTATTTAAATTCTTAAAAAATGATTGTTAAATTTTTCTATTATTAATAGTTTTGGACCCCCGTTTTGATTTGTTGGCATTAGAAATATGTTATACGGTTTAAAAGTTTTCTAGAATCTGTAAAAAGTACAAATCAGGTGTTCCCAAAACGGGGGAGCACTGTGTTTCAAAAACTAACTGACAAATGCCATAATAATCGAAATAGCAAGCGTATCTATGTTTGAGGAATATCATGGATACTAGAAACACCACGAATACTATTGCTGGACAATGATTAATACTATCGCAAAGTTTAGAGTTACTTGCCCCTTGTGAAAACATTTAACTCACTGCGAAATACAAGATTTTGGTTGTATTTGAATAAATCCTAGCACTGAAATCGATTTACAGTGTTGCACTGCTAGCAACCTAATGATTGACAATAAGTGAGAATAACTATATAACCTGAGGAAGATCGGGAACGATTGCCTAGTATTTATGCATTTATTTAGATGGTCATAACTGAAAAAAAAGTGTTAAAAAAAAGACGATGAACTGTATTTATCCCAATTGATTGTCGATTTGCTATTTTGAATTAAATTCGGTTTTCATTTTTGTTATGTTAACTGGTAATTCAACCAAAATGATAACAATTCTAGTTATCAATATAATTGGATAATAAAGTTTGTTATTAATAAGTTATTCTGCTTTGCACTATGTCCAGCCAACTGTTATGGTCATGGCATCATGATTTGATTATAAATAGTCTTCAGTAAATACAAGATTGTAGGAAGCGTAGTGCTCTTCTCATTTGCTCCACAAGAAAGCGTAATTGGGTGAGTGCCTAGAGACGACGCCGTACAATCACGCGATTCGAGTTAGAACCCCAGTGAATGCCAACATTTTTTTCAATGCGTAACGAAGTCGGCAAAGAAGATTTAACTATTTTGGTCGATAAAACAGTGATGGGTGATAACTAATTAATAACTAAATTAGTTATTTGAGTAAATAATATGTATAACAAAATGTGTTATCAACTTGGTATCAGTGATAACTTAATTTGTTTTCATTTAGTTATTTCAGGAGCAAAATTCTGGTATCATTTGTGTTATGTTGGCTGTTAATTCAGCCAAAATGATAACAAATTCAGTTATCAAAATGTGTGATAACCGGATAATAGAATTTGTTATCAATAAGTTATTCATTTTTGCTCGGGTTCTTATTCGTTTTTTTTTTCCTAGAGTGTTTTGAAGCACTTGGTGGTGGCTGGCCCAATTATTACTTTCGGACTTTTATTAAACTTAGTAGAGTAATAGTCAAGCATTCGTTCTACATATTACTAATATGGGGGGTAAGCGTGATCAATTATAGAATTTAAAAAGAAAACGAATGCTAAGACTAAGTGCCACCGGTAGACACTAAGCGGGCCAGTGTAATGTGGGGTAGTTTCGGTTTAACGAAATTAACTAATAATCATAGATCGTTTTTTTTTTTTTTTTTTTTTTTAATTAGTTTTATTTGCTAATTATCTAATACATGCATTCATCTCTTAGACTAGGTGTTCCGTGTTTTCTTAACACTATCATCCTTATTTGCTATGTTACGCTTTTAGTTATTATTAATACATTTCAATTGCCTCTGGCAGTTAGGATATTTCCTCTGGTTGAATTAAACCATGTAGGAATTACAATGTTTTCAACTTAAACTAAACTTAACCTATTTTATACTAAGGGTACAAGGAGTTAATCGTTGCAATAGAAGATTGCAACGATTTTTGTCTAAAATTGGAAATTATTTTGTTGGACATTTGTTGCAATGTCTCAATATTAGAAATTCTATGAAGTTCATTGGTACTATACCACGGAGGCAACTTCAGAATCATTTTCAGAATTTTATTTTGAATCCTCTGAAGTGCCTTCTTTCTGGTATTGCAGCAACTAGCCCATATTGGCACAGCATACAACATGGCAGGTCTAAAAATTTGTTTGTAAATCAAAAGTTTGTTCTTAAGACAAAGTTTTGATTTTCTGTTTATAAGTGGATATAGGCACTTAATATATTTGTTACATTTGGCTTGAAGGCCTTCAATGTGATTTTTAAAAGTTAATTTTTGATCTAGCAGAAGTCCTAAATATTTAGCTTCGCTAGACCAATTAATTGGAACCCCATTCATAGTGACAATATGTCTGCTAGAAGGTTTCAAATAAGAAGCTCTCGGCTTATGTGGGAAAATTATAAGCTGAGTTTTGGAAGCATTCAGGAAATTTTCCATTTTGCAAGTAAGTGGAGAAAATATCCAAACTTTTTGCAATCTACTACAAATGACACGAAGGCTTCGCCCTTTGGCTGAAAGGCCCGTGTCATCTGCAAACAAAGATTTTGACACCCTGGTGGTAAATCAGGTAAGTCAGAAGTAAAAATGTTATACAATATGGGCCCCAGTATGCTGCCTTGGGGGACACCAGCCCTTACAGGTAATCTATCAGATTTAGTATTCTGATAGTTTACCTGCAGCGAGCGATTTGATAAATAATTTTGGATCAGTTTAATGATGTACAGAGGAAAATTAAAATTCATCAATTTTACAATCAAACCTTCATGCCAAACACTGTCAAATGCTTTCTCTATATCAAGAAGAGCAACTCCAGTCGAATATCCTTCAGATTTGTTGAGCCGAATTAAGTTCGTAACTCTTAATAACTGATGAGTGGTTGAATGCCCATGGCGAAAACCAAATTGCTCATCAGCAAAAATAGAATTGTCATTAATATGAACCATCATTCTATTTAAAATAATCTTTTCAAACAGTTTGCTTATTGAAGAAAGCAAACTGATTGAGCGATAACTAGAAGCCTCAGCTGGATTTTTGTCCGGCTTCAAAATTGGAACAACTTTGGCGTTTTTCCATTTATCTGGAAAGTATGCCAATTGAAAACATTTGTTAAATAAATTAACCAAAAGGATAAAGAGCTCTCAGGAAGTTTTTGATAAGTATGTAGAAAATACCATCATCACCCGGGGCTTTCATATTTTTAAATTTTTAGTAATAGATCTCACTTCATCCAAATTGGTTCCCAACGAAGGGTCAAAAACATTCTCTTGATTGAGAATGTCTTCGAAGCTCCGTGTAACCTGATCCTCAATTGGACTAGTGAGACCTAGACTAAAATTATGGGCACTCTCGAACTGCTGAGCAAGTTTTGAGCCTTTTCGCCATTTGTTAATAAAATTTTATTTCCCTCTTTAAGCGCTGGAATTGGCTTTTGAGGTTTTTTAAGATTTTTTGTTAATTTTCAAAAGGGTTTCGAACTGGGATCCAATTTCGAGACATTATTCTCAAAGTTGGTATTTCTCAGAATAGCGAAACGTTTTTTAATTTCATTTTGCAAATCTCGCCAAATAACTTTCAACGCGGGATCGCGAGTTCTTTGGTATTGCCTTCTTCTCACATTTTTAAGACGGATCAGTAGCTGAAGATCGTCGCCAATAATAATGGAGTTGAATTTAACTTCACATTTCGGAATTGCAATGCCTCTGGCTTCGACAATTAAATTTGTCAAAGATACGAGAGCATTATCAATATCACTTTTGGTATCGAGAGGAATATCAACATCAAAATTCCTATCGATATACGTTTTATATAAATCCCAATCAGCTCTATGATAATTAAAAGTAGAGCTGATTGGATTATAAATGGCTTCTTGTGAGATTTCAAATGTCACAGGAAGGTGATCAGAGTCAAAGTCAGCATGAGTTACCAATTGGCCACACAGCTGACTTGAATCCGTTAAAACTAAATCAATTGTAGAAGGATTTCGACTGGAAGAAAAACAAGTTGGTCCATTGGGATATTGAATAGTATAATATCCCGCAGAACAATCTTCAAATAAAATTTTACCATTGGAATTGCTTTGAGCATTATTCCATGAACGGTGTTTGGCATTGAAGTCACCAATTACGAAGAATTTTGATTTGTTGCGAGTCAGAATTTGAAGATCAGCTTTCAACAAATTCTTTTGCTGCCCATTGCATTGAAAAGGCAAGTAGGCTGCAATGAAGGAAAATTGTCCAAAATTTGTTTCAACAGAAACTCCCAAGGTTTCAAAAACTTTGGTTTCAAACGAAGAAAATAATTTATGTTTGATACGTCTATTAATGACAATGGCGACCCCACCACAGGCGCTGTCAAGACGATCATTTCTGTAGATAAAATAGTTTGGATCTCTTTTAATGGAGAGTCCTGGTTTTAAATACGTTTCAGTTATAATGGCAATATGCACATTATGAACTGAAAGGAAGTTGAATAATTCATCTTCCTTACCCTTTAGAGAGCGGGCATTCCAATTTAGAACTTTCACACAATTATTTGGATCCATTGAAACGGAGTCCGATAACAATTTTGTGTGTGTACTTTATACCAACCTGAACAGCTTCAGGAATGGTATTTGCTTTGAACATTGCATCAATCATGTGATGCAATTGTTCAGTTAAAAAATCAAAATCGGAAGCAGTCATGCTACCTGAATCATTTTGAGAAGAGAAATTTGGTCTACCAGCAGCGATGTTTGCATACGTAGGTACATTGGAAAAATTGGAATTTACTGAAGTGCTTGCTACCCGTTGACGAGCGGCAAAATTTGTTTGTGAATTGTGGTGGGTATGAATTGCTCGACCGGTAACCGGTTTAGAAATTTGAGCGTTTGAAAAATTTCTACCCGTCGAATCTGGGATCCGATTGGAATTTCCGTCATCAATTTTGCACGGGAATTCAAAACTTTTTGCGTGAAGGGCATTCCCAGAAATTGGATTTATGATTGCCCCACAGTTTGCGCACTTAAATTTATTGGAATCTTCTCTCACAGGACATGCGTCCTTGGCGTGAGAGGTTCCACCACAAATCATGCATTTAGCATCCATGTGACAATGTTTGGTTCCATGACCCCACTTTTGGCACTTACGGCACTGGGTAGGGTTTTGGAAGTTTCCCCAGGCCTGCGGAAATGTTCCCATATAACACGGACATGAGACATAATACAGGCCTTTTCCAAACTTTTCATATTATTTAGTTCACTTTTGTTAAAATGAACTAAATAAAATTCTCGAGAAATGCCCCTCTGGGAAGTACCAGGATGGGATTTCTTTTTCATCTTAATTACTTGGACTGGTGAAAATCCAAGTTATTGAGAAATTTCAATTTTAATCTCATCCAGTGATTTGTCATCACTGGGGAGACCTTTCAAGACGACTTTGAACAATCGCTCAGTTTTGTCGTCGTATGTGAAGAATTTATGGCGCTTCTCAGTTAAATAGTGAAGAAGACGTTTGCGATCGTCAAAGGATCCCGGCAAAACGCGGCAGTCACCCTTCCTAGCAATCTGAAATGAAACCTTGATCCCCTGAAGGTTACTCAAAATCTCATTCCGGAAGCCAGAAAACTCGGCAACAGATACCACAATTGGCGGAATCCTTTGCTTTTCGCATGAATCGAATCACCTGGGCTAGAGGTAGATTCGATTTGCTCAATTTCATCATTAATCAAATCGAACTGATTGCTCAGTTCGATAGGAGAAGAATTATTTCCGATATTAGAGTTAGAAGCAATATCTGAAGTCTCCAGCTTCCTTCTATTTTTTCCGCGCTTGGGCAGGACGGTCTTGAAACCTTGTTTCTTTGAAGGAAGTGGAGAATTCAGAGACTCCCCCTTCCTCTTGTTTTTGTTAATACTCATTGCTGAGCGTGGAGACGTGACCTTCTAAGAGGTTTTTTCCCAGAACGGTGTCCCTGCAGGATTACCACCGCTTGTCGGAATTTTACTTCCGCAAACGGGTCCAACGTAAAACGAAGGCACGGGTCCTTGCAAAGATCGTAACGGGATCAGTGGGTACAAATAGCGCTAAGAAGCACCGTTGAAATTAAAATAGCTTCGGGTAGTATTAAAAACTTCCTTCCGCAAAGAGAGAAAGAACCGCACAGCACGAAAGCACGATGCGGTCTGATCATAGATCATTAATTAACAGCTATGCAGTTTCATATGATTAAAACGAGTTTTTATTCGTCCGACGGGATTAGTATCTTCTTCCCGTGTCGAAACGTCGGACGAATAAACTCTCGTTTTAATCCTATGAGACTGCGTAGCCGTTAATTAATGATCTATGATTAAACCCCACAGTCGTTTCCCAAAAAAATAACTAATAATATAATTTATTTTACCACGCACAATTTTAGGATAGTTTCTACCCATCATATTATTAGAAGGTTTGTTTTCGGTATTACTTAGCGCAAGAGAAGATTTAAACTCTGCGTTACATTGCATTTATTCCCCGATTCAGTGAGTTACTATACTAAGTAATAGCAGTTTCGGGGCGGTAAGGATATAATTTTGATAACCAAAGTTGATTTGATTTATTTTCCCCTGGTGGTGCTAAACTGATAAGCGGTAACAACGTCTATCTCCGTATAATAAGTGATCAGCACTCATAATATTAGGTAAGGTACCCCGGAGCAAGTGGGACCTAAAAAAACGCTACTTCAGCAAAATTGTTAACGCATACTTAGAAAACAGGTTATTTCCGAACATTAACCACTGATACATCATATACTTCCATTGTTGAAGTGTAGAGGTGCTGGAAGCCATTTATTCAAATACAAAAATATTGGTAGTGCTAAAAATAAATTTACCCTCAGTACCCACTTACCCCTTCAAACGGGGCAAGTGGGACCTATTCTGTTTTCTACTGTCGAACGATACAAATTTGAGGAATGTAGATATACTGTTCATATTATTTCTGAGTATTAGTATTTGCAAATCTTGGATGGAGATTGTTTGAAGTGGACAATGTGCACATATGCTCTGCAAATGTCTTCTATTGTATTTGTGTGGCAAAATCATGTAGTTTGATGTGTCGCAAGCTGGGTTTCAGAACAACTCAAAAAGTGACCACTTCTCTTGGGGCATCAGTTTCCCAGGGAACCTCCGGAAGTGGCCAATGTGGTCAGATGTTCTGCAAATGTCTTCTATTTTATTTGCGTTGCTAAATCATGAAGTTCGAGGTGTCGCAAGCTGGGTTTAGGAATCAATCAGAAAGTGACCACTTCCCTAAGGGCACCAGGTGCCCAGGGAACTTCCGGAAGTGGCCAATGTGGTCAGATGTTCTGCAAATGTTTCCTATTGTATTTGTGTTGCAAAATCATGAAGTTTGATGTGTCGCAAGCTGGGTTTAAGAATCAATCAAAAAGTGACCACTTCCCTAAGGGCACCAGGTTCCCAGAGAACATCCGGAAGTGGCCAATGTGGTCAGATGTTCTGCAAATGCCTCCTATTGTATTTACGTTTCAAATCATGAAGTTTGATGTGTCGCAAGCTGGGTTTCAGAATCAATCAAAAAGTGACCACTTCCCTGAGGGCACTAGGTTCCCAGGGAACCTCCGGTAGTGGCTTATGTGCTCAGATGCTCTGCGAATGTCTTCTATTATATTTGTGTTGCAAAATCATGAAGTTTGATGTGTCGCAAGCTGGGATTCATAACATCTCAAAAAGTGACCACTTCCTTGGGGGAACCAGGTTTCCGGAACATCTGTAACCGGATTTTCGAGGTCCAAACGTGCAGTTTCTATTCCCACTATTGGAAAATGATGAATAAAAACGATTGCATCATTATTGAGAGCATTTACTACTAGTTATCTACGATTAAAAGGAAGTTGACCTATTTTTGACCCCATTTGACCCAGGGGACCCCCTCGATAAAACCGTACCCAAGGACCCAATCACCAAATCAATACACCTACACAAAAATATTGGGTTTAATGCATCTTTCCTCCAAATTTCATGCAAATCGTTCGACAAGAGAACGGTGGATTTTACAATTTAAAATCGTAGCCCGGGCCGAAACGGATTAAGCATGCTTAAATTAATGTGTAGTACAAACATGTTTGACTTTGACATGAATGCACGTCACTTTTCACAAGACGATTTAGTACTATTCCATTGATTACTACCAGACCGTCTTCAGTGTTTTGCACTTGATACGACTTCAAGTGGAGGTGTAAATAAGTGAAGACATTCAACTGAAACTTTAAGTAAAAATCTCTAAATAATTTGCTTATCAGACTTTGTATTGTTTTAGTCACTATTTTATTCCATAGTGACTAATCCGGATAATCAAGATTTGATTAGTACGATTACGATCATTATAATAAATTTGTCTGGGACATAAATCAATATCAGAAAGCTCAAGGAAAAAACACAAAAAATATAAATTATTTGATGCGGGCATTGTGATCTGTTATGTTCAAAAAGCAATGAAAGTCAAAATATTGGACACCTGGCTGGAGTGCTTTGACTTTTATGGAGTATCGAAAAGCATCACAATAAATTATGTTCAATATAGTTATCGTTTACATGATATATACTGCCGCTAACCGCAAGTCGAGCACATCTGTATATGGAGCCCCATATACAGATGTGCTCGACTTGCGGTTAGCGGCAGTATATGACCCTAACAGATTTTTTTATTTTAATTTTTTATCTTTAAGTTATTTTTAAAAAATGTTGCTTGCACATATGGATTGAATAGATGATAACCATAATCATTTTTAAAATTATATTTAACTTTTATGACTTGATAAACTTAAACCAGAGGTTCCCAAACTGTGGGTCGCGACCCACAGGGGGGTCGTGGGCTGTTCAGTGGTGGGTCACGAAAGACAAATCTTAATTCGTGACTTTGTTACTATTTTGTCTTACAAATCTATTCCATATTTTGAATTAGGATCTAACTAATGATTGGATGATTAAAGAACAACAAACCTGACGAGGTCAACGTTTTTTTTTGTTATACGATATATGGGCAAGTAAAAAGAAGTCCTATACAATCCAAATGTAAGCCCCGGACCAAATCCAAAACCAATCCTAATTCAATTCGAATCCTATCTAAATCAAATCCAAATCTATTTAAAACCCAATCTAGTGATGAACTTTATTTATAATCTAAAAATCACTTTAATGAAGAAATAAAAAAATTCAAATCCAATCCAAATCTATTTCAAATCCAATCCAAATCTAATTCAAAACCAATCCTAATCAAATCGAAATCCAATTCAAATCCTAATCTGAATAAATTGTGGGCTGGATGTGGACGAATTTTTGACAAATACAATAATGGGATATAAAGCAATTTATTTTAATTTGTCCAATCGAACGCGAACTCATTTTTATTTTTTTTCACATAATCAATGCATTTGGTACCTGGTGGGTCGCAGGCAATATGGGATTCTGCTAGGTGGGTCGCATATCCAAAAGTTTAGGAACCTCTGACTTAAACTATACGAATTCCTTTACCCACTTTCTCCACTGTACTTTATCCTAGAACAATAGCAATAGCAGCTTACTCTGGGTTACGGATGGTATTCCCAGCACAGACTGCGTCTGTGACACGAAGCTCGCAGTTCCGTAATTTATGATTATATACATTTACACGGTGTGGGACACTTTTCCTTGATGTACTCCTTATGATATTATCCAAGCGTAGAATCATTTCAGTGGCTTTAGAATCGAACATTAGCACCTGGTTTCTAAGTTTCTTCCGGCAATGCCTCCTTACACGTTTAATCCAAATGTTCTAACTCTTCGAATGTTTAGCGCTGTGTACCGACACCAGCCGAGCAGAATCGCACCCAGAGTTGTCGGCAATTATCGTAAGCAAGTGAAACACACAAACAGTTCCATGATCATGGCATCTTTGGGAATTTTTGCTGCGAGCTGGTAGGTGTGATTTCCAAAACCTATTTCTTTCACAGACGATGTGTCCACTGCTCGTTACTTAGGTTGGCGAAGAAGAACTGGGCAATACCACACGGTAGGATGACACCTAGAACCGGTAGAAAAGAATTCACTTTGTGGGTACCAGCTTTGGCAGAGGTGGTGTGATGGTGACTTACCTACGAATACGCCATAGCCAGTGTCGAGCATTGACGTTCGATTTTCGGGGACGGGCGGTTTAACTGACACCGCACCGAAAGGTGGCCACCCCAGTCGGCACACCACTTTGATCAGACGAGATTCGATGAAGTGTTGAAGGCCAAATTTGCTTGAGTGCTGATCTGTTCTACACTGTTGTTACCCACTTATTTATACTGACCCTGATCGTCCGGGGCGGCATTCCAAACGCCAGCTTATTCCATCCATAGCACGGTATGCCGGATGCAAAATCTCAACACTAGTACTGGGCAATGGCTATTCGAAGTACACCACCAGCGGTTTCAGATTGGATGATTAAAATCTGCAGCGGGTCTAGTTTTTAATGCACGAACTGTCACCTCAGTTTGTTTTGTTTCGTCCGTCTGTCTCACCACTACATGTAACGTTCACGCGAAAGGAGTTATCACACATACATACACAGTTTCTAAACCAGCACCAACACATACAAACATTAGATTTATTTTTTTGTCACGAACACACATGTAGTCTTGAGTGACTAATACATGCAAAATGTCTCCAAAACACAAATCTCTTCCTTATACAACGTGCCGCAGTTCGAACATATGCAATTTTCGCATATGCCCAATTCTTATACAGTCACTGCATATGAATAATGCAGTATTGTATTAAAATCTAGCAGACTCTGGTTGGGTGTATAAAAACAAGACAACAGCCGATTTATCGTTTTTCTGGCTGTTGTCTTGTTTTCCATTAGCATAGTTTTGTACCAAATGTTTTAGGTGCAAGGATAAGCAAATCTTTATTCAGTTTTCGTATGAATAAATATTTCTCTTTTTAGAACACAAATTATTACATAAATCAGAACTTCAGAAGAAAAGTTTTCATTCAGGCGATGCCCAGTGTTTTTAATTTGTAATAGAACAAAATAGCCAATTTATGTGTTAAACCCTTTATATATCTGAAAATCTGATGCGAAGTTTGAAAATAACAAAACACAAGACAAATCCTGCTGACCTATTGTAGAATAAATAGATTATTTGCAATGTAAACGGAAGAATTTTGCATAGTTATAGCCTTTGCTCTTCTTCACACGGGAGATAATTTTCAGAATGTAAAATACACATTTGGTAATTAACTGTACAATACTTTTTAACAACGAAATCAAACTGCATCTGATTCAGATCCATATGATATATGAATGACGAAGTTATTTTTTGCTAGACAGCCATCTAAAACAATTAAAATAGCTCTATCAAAAATGTTGTTCAAATATGTCCCACTTGCCCCATGTATGTTGAAACTCAAGGGCAAATGAAAATAGCAGATTTTGGCTTTAATTAAAAAAAATAAATCGTTTTCGATGTCTCACAATTATTTAATTTCTCAAAATATTCACTGCCCACATCAATGATAAATTTAGAAACGACTATATAGTTTGAAATCCATTGAATTAAAATAAAAGTAATAGGGGGAAAGACGGCTTTGGCAGGTTTTGTTCTATTATTGGCAGGGGGGTTTTCGTCGACCAAATTTTATGAAATTTGGCCACAATGTTCTTTGATGTGCGAAGAATGTTCAGGCCAAATTTGAGCATAGTCAGGCATAAAAAACCCCCTGCCAATAATAGAACAAAACCTGCCAAAGCCGTCATTCCCCCTAGATTTTCCCGGTAGTTTAAAGTCATGATCAAACAATAGGATTAGTATGGTACCTTAAATGGTTTTCATTTAAAATATTTTGGTGTCGGGTGAATTCGTTTATAGTTCTGCTTCATCTTCCTAGAACATTGCAACCATTGAAAACGTTCAACGATTCATCTGCAGTCATAGTACCCACTTACCCCGTATTTTCACTTGCCCCGGGGTACCTTACTTAATGTAGGGGGCACGCATGGAACATATTTTTGACGCCTGTCAGCCGGCTGATCCGGGATCGATCAGGAGTGTTAGGTTTGGTGTGGTTATTTTCATTCGGTTTGATTATTTATTTTCTTAGGCAGCAAATGATAGGGAGCTTGTTTTCAGCATGGCGCGACGCAGGAGAGGGTGTAAACTCTGCGTTGTAAAGTGTGGTGTAGGTGGTCCTCGATTCGGTGCATTGCTGCATTGTCATGTGAAGCATAGTTGTCTTTTGTTACAGACGACCGGCTTTTGAAGAACAGCAACATCCAACATGGAGTTACAGTTGACAGAGAGGCATGGAGTTCAATACATGGATCTAAGATATAATCGTTATCCATCTAAGTACGTGGAATTACTATACTAATCATAAAATCATTGTCTCGTTTCAGCAAACGTAAATCTTCTCAACTACATTTCCCTTTCTTATCAACTCTCTCTTCTTTTAATGTATCCGATACTTGTGGTACGCGGCCCGCGGGCCGAACTTTGGGGATTACTGGCCTAGACGCGTGTGCTGTGTGTGGGTTCGATTATCGCCCTGGGTAAGAAAAAAACTGGTCCACGGTGTTGTGTGAATGTCCTGTCCGTTGTCTCATGCTAGATGTTAAGTGTTCAGTCTGTGCGACCTCTGGTCGAAGACGGTGATTCTGTCTTTTTTACGCAACTTTAGTGTACTTCACACGCTCGAGCGGTTTGTAGAGAATTACGCTTATTTCGACAGAAACAACGCGTTCTAGAAGTGCACGACCCATCAACTTCACCGGCTCGTGACTAGGGAAAAAATATTTTTAAATTTTGTTTATTTGAACGGTTGTTCTTTCTTGCTCAGAACTTCCTTTGGGGAACAGAATCAGAACCCCTTGCGGGCCGGATTTCATGCGGGCTTGAGGATGTTTGTGATATCTTAGATTAATTCTTTCAGGTTTCTACACAAAAAAATCCCGCAGATTTCTTCTAATTCATTTACTAGAACTATCAGACACTGTAGTAATCAGACCTACCAGACAGTATTGCAACTAAAATAATGACCTACATGACATGTTCTCACCAGAATCATGAGTAAAGAGGTAAGCCAGCCTTGGGCTGCAAGCCTCTTTAATAAAGAAATTTAAAAAAAACCATGTGTAAGACAATGTCTTGACTATCCCACTCACGAATATTCGTGCGTAGGACATGTCCCGGCGCCACTGTAGTACACACACATATACAATACTAATCGAAGCCACTCATTGATGGAGTCATTACTCACCCCCAAGATATAGCCGTAAATGGCCATTCCCTTGTGTATTTATTGACCGCACGAGACGACGACAATCCATCAAATCTGCCGCCCCATCAGACAATCATCAGATGTTCCCCACCCGCCTCATTTCATCAGTTCGCCATCTCGTGTGGACGTGGTCCTCATGGCGGAATAAAAAAAAACCATCGATGCTCACGTGCTCTGGACAAAGTCAGCCACATTAGGGCGAAAGGTAATTTAGCAAACCATTGGCAGGGACCATTTGTCAGCTGCTGCTTCGCTCCTGGCAGTAATTGAGTTTTTTTTTCTCAACTCGGATCAGCACCTAAGATGATTCCCAAAACAGCATAAGATAGTCGACGGTACAATTCAATTGAATTAAAGTTCGACTCCAAACAATGAAGGAAAACAAACATTCCCAAGTCCACATTCCGCTCACATCCGAAGCCAATTTTTCTTCCTTCCGGTGGGCCATTTATCAGCCCGGATGGATGGCGGATTGAGAGATGGATGTGATGGGACGCGAATATGTTCGGGGGTGTGTGTCTATTGCTTTCGTTTCGCGTTTAATAAAACATATCCATTTCGATCTGCCCTCTGGAAAGACGTGCTGCTTATTCTTCGCCTTTGAGCTTGTCATTTCTCATATTTTATTCGCTTCCCTCTGTGTAACATTACGAAGCAGCGAGCAGTCTGCCGATCCATCCAAGTGTGGCAGCCAGTTTGCTGGAACATGTACAGATCGAAGCAGATGTGGGAGCAGTGCTTGTAAAATCTTTATTCTCATCCTGAATTGGCAATAAAGGTGCATTTTCGACAAACAAAAGTGACATAACCTCGCTAACAACAACGGTGGAAATTCCGTTTTCCTCTCCCCACCCCGAAGGAAGTTTCGCCCTGTCAGTGTTTGCCCAATGATTGAGTTACTCTGGCGGTTGAGCGGGCGAGGATATGAGCAGTGGGTGAATGAGCCATAGGATTCGTACCAGGGTATGAGGGGGAAGCATTTCAGGTATGCTGGAATTGATTTCGGCGATACATAAATCATGATTTTCGACTGCGGATGGCAGTCGAAGATGCGGATGTATATTTATGAATATGGATTGCGAGTGAGTGTAGAGACTTTTGATATGTTTGGTCGCAGGAAGTGCCTTTCTTTATTTCCATCGAAACAGAGGGGTGCGGGAGTAAACGTTAAAATGACAAGATTTATGAAATATTTATGCTTCCGAGAACACTGTTCAAGTTTGATAAGTTCATTGAAGCTGAAAGGTTTGGATGATAAATCAGTTTTGGAACCGACTCGTTTGCCTTGCATGCAGGCTTTATTCAGATCGCAGCTTATCCTTGTGCGACGCGACAATGAACGCACTTGATTGAAGTGCAGGGTTTGCGATGTCAACGGAACGAGAGTGGATGCAAACTGGTAATGTGTCGTTCGACTGCGTGCACCATTTCGCATAATTGCAGGCTACTCAACGGCTCACGCATGTCGCTTTAAACAAGAGACTGCGCCGTCTGATCTGGTTGACAAAATAGTTGGGTATTCATGGTAGAAACATTGGTACAAGAACTTTAGTGGCACTGTAGTCGTTAAAAATGTGTTCCAGATATATGCTTCAAAATGCCAAGATTGACGATGACCCATTAGGCGTCATAATTGCGAATGTGGTGTTGTACATTACCAACATCTGTTTCGTACCTTTTGTACTGGTGCAATTTAGAGGTTTAAACGATATTATCATTCCTATTCCTAGTGATGTAAGAAATTATTCTATGAATGAAATATACGACAGTTGATTGACGAAGGTTCCTTGCGTTTCAACACATCTGCCATACAAGTCCGGGTAATTGATATCCGAGCCCCACTTAACGAGCTTTAAATTGATTTTATTTTGTCAATTGATTTCAGAAAAGTTCGATTCCTTCATTCATGTGCGACAACTCGCTTATTGCTCATT